>NC_092415.1:25333930-25664763 GCF_040894005.1 Engystomops pustulosus | reverse complement strand
AAATAATAAAAATATTAACATAAGGATAAATGAAGAAAAATCCTCGGAATGCATTTATATAGATAAAATATGGTATTATAGCTTAAAATATTCCTATAATAAAATACATACAACATAAATTTAAAAAAAAATGGAAAAAATAAAGGAAACAAAAAAAATGTAAACTATTTTTTGTTTGCCAGCTCTAATTTCTAGAAATGAAATGGTTACGTAGACTGACTCCGAAAATCATATGCATAAAGGTACAACACGGTCTCCAAACATTAAGACGTCTTTCAGTCCCATTGAAGCTAAAATTTTTAACAAACTCAAACAAAGATACAATAAAATGAGTCGGATCCATCAGGCCTGTTCCTTAAGGCGATGGTGGAACATCTGAAGTCTTGCGCTGAAGTACAGGAAGCCTTGGAGTCCAGCACTTCAAAGAACATGGAGGGCAATGACAGATAAAATACAATAACAGGCGGCCTTGTGTTTTCTGAAGCTAAATAAATCTAAGACACCATTCCTTACGGGGATACACAGGTGGTTTTAAGCACGAGGAGGCTGAAAGGTGATTGCCTCCTCGCCTCTGCGCCCCATGTACAGCCTTCAGCTACTCGCTGCACGTGCAGGTGGAGGACCTGTGACCAATGCAATTAAAAGAATGACTCTTATGTGTGTGGTAACACGTCGTAAAATACCACCACAAGTGTGATCCGTCTGGAGTTCAGTTTTGAGGGTTTTTGTTTTTTTTAAAGCACAGTAAATTCTCCAGACAGTCTATTTTTGAGGACTTTACATTCATGTTTTATCTATTTTAGGCCAAACACCAAATCTAAAGGTTGGGTAAAATGGGTGGGACTTGGACTTGCTTAACCTCCATTGCAGACCGAGTAGAAGATCGAGATCTGCAGAGTGGCTGCACATATACTGGGCATCGAAATTAGAGATTAATCTATAAACCTCTGATTTTTAGAAATAATGTAATCTCTGTTTATCAACATTTGATGGATTTTTTGTAAGTGGTGCATCAGAACAGCTACTAGAACAGTGACTTACAAAATTACCAAAGTATCAACATAAAACCATTAAAAAAAATTGATGATCATAATAACTGGTGCAAACACCACCAGTCACCAATCAGTAAAAAGTGCACAGGCCACTTAATATCACTAGTCTCTCACATGGCTCTGCAGGGATCTTCTCCGCTCTTCTTCCAGTCTCTTCCACAGTTCTTTGGTGATGTGTTTTTTTGTCCATAAATTTGTCACCAAAGATTTTCCAGAGTTTTTATTATTGGGTTTAGATTAGGGCTCTGGGCAGTGGCCATTTCACTGTTGCAATGTTTTCTGTTTCAAGGAACTTCTTAACCTGTTTTGCTGTGTGACAGGGGGCATTGTACTGCATTAAATTTGTTGGCTGATTGAGTGAAGACTAGAAGGAAGGAACCAGGTGTTGATTAAGAAGGTTCTGATACACACTTACATTCACTCTGCCATGTAGCTGTATCAGAAGTCCAATTCCTGCTGCAGAAAATATTTCCCAAACCATGAAACTTCCTCCACCACCTTTCACTGACTTCTTTGCACACTTTGTGTTCATTCTTTCCCCAGTTTGTCAAACATAATGTTTCCCAACAGATCCAAATAAATGAAACTGTGGAGCACTTCTACTCTGTCCACAAAATATTTTAAGAAAAGTTTGGTCTAGCTGTTTGGTTCTTTCTGCTAATGAGAGGTTTAGTCACTGCAGAGTGAGATTTCAGTCCAAATGCTCTTAAACTGGCCCACATTTATCAAAGATTATTGAATAGTGGCTCATGGTCTTCATTAACTTAGTGGACCCTGCACTGCTCAGGAAGCGTGCACCAAGTTTTTTGGAGCTTGTGAAACTATTCTGTCGAGTCACATTAATAAATGTGAGGCAGATTTTGACTCTGGAACGCTCCTTTATGTGCAGAATTTTGTTGCGTGCCAGACACAGTGTAACTGCAACACAATAATGGTGCAAACACTTCATAAATACATGTACAAGCAGTTTGGATGTTCTTTTTAGCGTAAACAGAAAACTGGTGTAAACACTTAAATAATAAATAAATGTTGGCCAATGTATGACGAGACCGATCTGTACCCTGTTCAGTGCTGACAAGCAATTCCAGCTGCAGTGTTGAGACGATTACCCATGGAGATTTTCCACATTATCCTGCTCTCTCTTGCATTTTTCTTTCGTGGGCAATCAGCCTTCGTGGGGGACTTGAATGAGTTTGTAATGTTGTAATAATGCAATATTCTAGAAATCACAGACTTGTAACAAACAACTTCTCTTGTCTCCCCATTTATAGTACATAGGAGATTTTGAAAGGAACCCGTCTATGATGTCAGCTATCTTGTGGACTAGTGGAATAGTATTTTTAGCTCCTCAGTAAAGTGAGTGAGTAAAGTGTTAACAAAGATGAGTAGAAAGTTATACAAACTCCCCCCGCCCTCTCGTCACTGATTGACAAGTCTTTGGTTGTTACCTGTACATACAGAAAGACCTGTCAATCAGCTAGCTGGAGGGCAAGATGGCTGGGGAGCCTGTATATTGTGCATATTGTTGCACTTGGCCCTGATTAGAAGAGTTTACTACTTGTATATGAGTTCTCAAGTAAAGAGGGTCCCCCTCATCCTCATAGACTGTAAGCTCTTGTGCCCCCCCTCATAGACTGTAAGCTCTTGTGTCACCCCCTCATCCTCATAGACTGTAAGCTCTTGTGTTACCTCCTCATCCTCATAGACTGTAAGCTCTTGTGTCCCCCCCCCTCATCCTCATAGACTGTAAGCTCTTGTGTCACCCACTCATCCTCATAGACTGTAAGCTCTTGTGTCACCCCCTCATCCTCATAGACTGTAAGCTCTTGTGTCACTCCTCATCCTCATAGACTGTAAGCTCTTGTGTCACCCCCTCATCCTCATAGATTGTAAGCTCTTGGGTCCCCCCTTATCCTCATAGACTGTAAGCTCTTGTGCCCCCCCTCATAGACTGTAAGCTCTTGTGTCACCCCCTCATCCTCATAGACTGTAAGCTCTTGTGTTACCTCCTCATCCTCATAGACTGTAAGCTCTTGTGTCCCCCCCCCTCATCCTCATAGACTGTAAGCTCTTGTGTCACCCACTCATCCTCATAGACTGTAAGCTCTTGTGTCACCCCCTCATCCTCATAGACTGTAAGCTCTTGTGTCACTCCTCATCCTCATAGACTGTAAGCTCTTGTGTCACCCCCTCATCCTCATAGATTGTAAGCTCTTGGGTCCCCCCTTATCCTCATAGACTGTAAGCTCTTGTGTCACCCCCTCATCCTCATAGACTGTAAGCTCTTGTGTTCCCCCTTATCCTCATAGACTGTAAGCTCTTGTGTCACCCCCTCATCCTCATAGACTGTAAGCTCTTGTGTCACCCCCTCATCCTCATAGACTGTAAGCTCTTGTGTTCCCCCTTATCCTCATAGACTGTAAGCTCTTGTGTCACCCCCTCATCCTCATAGACTGTAAGCTCTTGTGTCACCCCCTCATCCTCATAGACTGTAAGCTCTTGTGTTCCCCCTTATCCTCATAGACTGTAAGCTCTTGTGAGCCCCCACTCCTCATGTTTCACATTACTGTTGTTTATCTGTAATATCTTATATTATTTGCATGTTTCCCAGAATCTGTAAAGCGCTACGTAATTTCATGGCGCTATATAAATAAAGATTATTATTATTGGAGGCTAGGGTTTCCTTTAATTGTCTCATCTAAAGAGATTTAACCCCAAATGCATTGGGTGCATTGGTCTAAATTATCTATTAAAGGGCTATTCCCACGAAGACAAGATTCTTAAATATATTTAGGATAACGAAATAACACATTCTTTAATTCACTGTTATTAACAAATCCCAGCATTTCACAGATATATGTCCAACCTGTCTCTATCAGTCCTGGTGTACAGAATTTTGGTTGCCCTTGATTGAACGTAAATCTTCTGTCTATGGTAAGATTCTTCTCATGAATAGCTTCTCTTGTCTGCACACTGCACTGCTCTCTGCCCCCCCTGCATTTCAAGACCAGCTCAGACACAGGCATTTCCTGTCGACAAGCAGCTGTGTACAGAGACTTACTCTATAAGCTATATACAAGATAAGGTCTTTATCCGAGATATCCGAGAGGGAGGCATATAGTTGAGCTGACTCTGTGGGTGTTATAGGTGAGTTAGGATAGCTGAGAGCATCATTGTGTGTAATATCTCTCATCTCTGATCTGTCTCAAGTCAGATACTAGAAGAATGTTCAGAAGCAAAATTAAAGTGTAGATAAACCTTTTACCCTGATAATCTAAGCCCATTGTCAGCACACAGCATCTCACAGAAACAGAGGGTTAATAAAGTGTCTGCTTAGAGAGTCCCCGCTCACGCTCTTGAATCTTACACTGACCATCACAGAGTGATAGGAGCTAAAACAGCAATAAAACTGAATAAAATTGTAAAGTATGGGGGTTAAAAATGATCTTTATTGTGAGAATTTTCTTTCATGGGCAAACCCCTTCAAGGTTTGCTAAGTCTTTTGTCAAAAATGTATTGGATCCGAGAAAACTTTCCTCCAATTGAAGAATTCTCCTTGCGTGAGCAGAAAGGAAAAAAAAGGGCTCAATAAATTCTGTATAAAATACACAAAATGTAAAGTCGATGAAACTAAGAAGAAACGGCCTGCTGTGAGTACATTACAGCACTTTAATATATTGTGCACATGCTGCTTTTTCCCATCAGGTGTGGTTCTACCAATTGAATGTAGCATAGCAGGAGCAGACAGACCATTGCTGCAACATGTGCAAAGTAGTTGCATTCTAATTGATGGAGCAGCACGAGTATGTGTCCTTACACTCCATTCAACAGTATAGGACCGTCAAAAATGATGAATTACAGCAATTCCAGTTGCTACAGTAGCACTGTATGTAGCTGTATGTGAAGTCCCACTCCTGCTGCAGAAAACTTTCCCCAAACCATGACACTTCTTCCTCCAACTTTCACTGACTTCTTTACACCTTTTAGGATCAGTCTTTCCCCAGTTTGTTGAGCAAAATGTTTCCCCATCAGATTCAAATATATTAAACTATGCAGGAGTAGACAGACCATTGTTGCAATATGTGCACAGTAGTTACATTCTCACTAATTGATGGAGCAGCACTTTGCATCAGAAAACATGGAGCATAGTAATTCCAGATGCTACTGTTGCACTGAATGTCGCTGTAAGAGAAGTCCAACTTCTGCTGCAGAAAACTTTCCCCAAACCATGGCACTTCTTCCTCCAAATTTCACTGACTTCTTTACACCCTTTGAGTTCCGTCTTTCCCTAGTTTGTTGAGTAAAATGTTTTGCATCGGATCCAAATAAATTAAACTATGCAGGAGTGGACATTGTCACTAATTGATGGAGCGGCACTTGGCATCAGAAAACATGGAGCATAGTAATTCCAGATGCTAATGTAGCACTGAATGTCGCTGTATAAGAAGTCCAACTTCTCCTGCAGAAAACTTTCCCCAAACCATGACACTTACTTCTCCAACTTTCACTGACTTCTTTACACCTTTTGGATTCAGTCTTGCTCTCGTTTTTCAAACACATGGGGCACATTTACTAAGGGCCCGAATCGCATTTTTCCACCTGTTTTTCCGAATTTTACCGTTTTGCGCCAAATTGCCCTGGGTTTTTGGGGCACGCGTTTGGATTGTATCGCATTGGCGCCGGCTTGCATGCGACGAAAAACGGGTGCCGTGGCCGTCGGAAA
Organism: Engystomops pustulosus; assembly: GCF_040894005.1. Lineage (NCBI taxonomy): Eukaryota > Metazoa > Chordata > Amphibia > Anura > Leptodactylidae > Engystomops > Engystomops pustulosus. The sequence goes on along the minus strand of NC_092415.1, from coordinate 25,658,988 downwards.
ACCCGATGGATTCTGAAAAATTGTGCTATTTTAAAAAAAAAGTGTCGCTTGACACACACTTACATGCACCAGGTATAGGATGGTGAACTCCGGTGGACCTCGGCGCAGCAGCGACACCTAGTGGACATCGGACGGATGATCTTAGTGAATCGCCAGAAGACCCGAATCCTCGTTGGAGAATGCACCGCTGGATCGGGTACAGGACAGGGTAAGTAAATGAGCCCCAATGTTTCCCATCAAATCCGAATAAATGAAACTATGCAGTAGTGGACAGACCATTGCTGTAACTTGTACATTCTCACTAATTGATGGAGAGGCACTTGGTGTCAGAAAATATGGAGCGTAGCAATTCCAGATGCTACTGTAGCAATGAATGGAGCAGCAGAACGCATGCCCAACTTGCTGCTGCATCCATTAGTGAGAATGGGATCCCCTTTCCCGTGATAAGTTGGGGTCCAAGCAGTCAGACCACACAAATCTGATTGTTATCCCCTATTCTGTGGACAGTGGGTAAAAATCAAACATGGCACAACCATTTTAACGAAGACTGGCACAAGCCGAGCCACTAATCCATCTCAGATAGTTGTACTGACTGGGCCACGATCCTGAAAAGGACACAACCTTGGCTGAAAGCAGTGGAAAACAAGTGATTTTGGATGTTCTTTTTAGAATTCGGGTCCATTGTGAAAAGTCTACAATGGAAATGCTGCAGTTGATGTTGCAGTTGACCCATACTTGCTCTTGCTCAATAAAACATGAATATTTTGAGCAAATATAGAAAGAAGCTCTCTTCTAATACAGACTACTGATGAGATACAGAATATCAGATAGCTTCACCCCTTCCCCCATTTACAGAGTTTTATTGCCTGGAATCCATTAGAAATTAACAAAAGAACAATTTTCGGATCTTTTCTCCTGCCCTACAATGGAGCAGCCATTACACTGTGTTATTTTGCAGACTTCTACAGCTCAGTTCTTTACATTATATTGAAATGAACCCGGTCTAAGGCTTGGAAACACAGGAAATTACTTTTACAATGAGAAATGAATGGCTGCTGGGGTTTTTTTTAGGGTATTTTTTTACAAGCCATTGTAATTGTACAGAAGCTGTGACTGCAAATGGATGAACCCACTGCTAAAAGCAGACATGGAAAAGGAGTTATTATTCAGCAAATACAGATCCTCCTCAGTCTGTTTTTAAAAAAAAAAAAATTATATTCAGCTGTTTTTTATATTTATTAATAGGTGCCATTGTATATCCTGTTGAGTATAATTCAATGCTCTTGGGCTCCAGTGTAAAATCTATGATTTTCTTAAATGTGGCAATGGGGGTCAAAATGTATAATTGTGTAGAAATGTAAGTGAGAACAGGGTCAACGGCCTCCAGCTACAGCAGCTGCAAGCAGCTGATCATTGGGGATATTTAGTTCCTCCGAATTATTTCCGAAAACTTCAAAATAAAAGATATCCCATAAAACAAAAAACCCTTACAGCTACATAGTAATAATGAAAAAAATGAATGTGTTAAAGGAAATCCACCACCAGGATGAAGGATTGTAAACCAAGTACACTGATATACTGGTGTGTGCCGCCTTTGTGGACCTGCTTGTCCATTACATGTCCATGGACAGATTTCTATCCACTAGAAGCAGACATATAATCTTTCTATTGCAGAACAGCAAGCAGAGATCTAGAAAACCATTAGGAATGGATACTTAAAAATTTTCCTTACACAAACAACATCAATTATTTGCTGAAAGTGGACAACCCCTTTAAGGGCGTGCTTGAAACTGTGGATTTAAGGAGCTAGTCTAATTTTCTGATTCAAAAGAACTGCTTCCGGGAAGTAAGAGTACTGCTTACAAAAACTTTGCCAATTAAGGCAGCCTTGCAGGCGTGTGGAGACTTATAGCCATTGATGCTCCGCTAGGGTATTGTGGGAAATATGCAAATACGTTTTCCTAGATGGGACAAGGAAAACCACACCTCTTTGGCTACCTTTTAAGCTCCCTTTATCAACATCAAGCATGACTTTCAGGAAGCCTAATGACATGATGTAGGATTAAAGCCAAACCAGTATATCTATTCCCGAAGGAAAAGAATCCCAATGTTGACAGCACTGTGGTTGCATCTCTTCACTGCCAGAATCCCCCTGTGGAGCATCAACAGCTATAAGTCTCCACACGCCTGCTAGGTGGCCTCAATTGGCAAAGTCTATGTAAGGAGAAGTCTTACTTCCCAGACACAGGTCAAGCCTCACACTCAGTTCAAACCAGTTCCCTACACTGTACTGAAGAGTTGCAACCACATTGAAACAGCGCTGTCTACAGTTTGGAGTCTGTTCCTTCTGGAATAGATATACTGGTTTGGTTTTAATCCTACATCATGTCATAAGGCACACGCTGCTGGCAGGGAACCAGGTAATGAAATATAAATTTATATAAGCTACCAAAATTATCAGATTACTGACATAGACCGTTTTAAAATCAGCAGAGCATAGGCTATACTGATAATATCATTTTTCAGCCAAACAATTAAAGTGAACCTGTGACCAGGAATGTCATTTTTAGCTGGTGACAGGTTAACTTTTATTGTTTGGCACAAAAAAAATATTATCGGAAAGCCACCTATTAAAAGTATATAAACATTGGAGGTATAGGTGTTACCCTATAGCTATAGGGCTTGTCTAAGAACTGTTCAACTGTGGCGTGATCAAAGGAGAACTGAAGTTACACTGAATCCAATGTCATGGTAATGGACATACTGGGGCACATTTACTTACCCGTGCGTGGAGTTCACGAAAGTGCATTGTCCGACAAACATGCACTCTGCTGCGATTCACTAAGATTGTGCGCCCGATATCCTGCATGTGTCGCTTCCCCGCACAGGTCCTCCGGAGTTCACCTTCTTCTTCCCTGTTTATGTAATCACTTGATATTGCGACACAATTTGAAAGTGAAATCCCGCGCTCAGTCCGAATCAGTCGGATCGTCCAACGGCCCGCGCCCCCAATTTCTGTTGCATGGAAGTTGGTGCCGCTGCACCATAATCCCCATCACGTGCAACACAATCCCTTGTTAAATATCTGACCCAGCGGGGCAAATCCCTAAAACTTCAGAAAACTGACGAAAGAGCGGTCGCGAAACCTTAGTAAATAAGCCCCACTAGGTCCTCTAAAGTGAGAAATATTCTGTGCAGCTGCTTCAGATACTGTAAACAATGAGTATATTCAGGCGACTGGTTGAGAGTTTTTATCCTTTTCCTGCTATATTCATACATCACATGAACACTTTGTGTTTTTTTCTATTGCCTATTATAATCTTTGTTATAATTAGCTTTGTCTTTTTCACAAATGAGCATGGAACCTGGGTGATGTATATGGCTGTGTTTATGTTTATATTTGTTCCCCATTTTATGACATTATACCATAACCTTGCTCATGGCAAGTTTAATGTGTGGGAACCTGTCCAGGAAATTATGAAACAATTTCCATTTTCCTGTGGAACAAACCTGTCCCATGGCCGGGTGACTTCCTGGAAGGCCTGGGTTTAACAGGTGCACTGGGATGGCAGCCAGCACCATACAGTAGCTACTCCTACAGACAAATGTTTCTATTGTATGTACAATGCTGCATTAAGGATCTATTTAACTCTTTTAAAAGGAGTTTAACAAAATGAAAAGAAGTTTATAAGCACCTTTAAAGAGCCACCAATATAGACTCATCCTACAGCAATAACACCACAATGTCTGCCGCCAGTCAATGGTCATCGCTGACATATGTCCATGTACAGCTGGTGTTAGAGTGAAACAGACTGAAGAGGATGAAATCAGAAGCACACCAAGAGCCTTCACTCCTAAGCTTTTACAGAACACTTATGCAAAGTGTCCTCAATAGAGGGCGCTAAGCACACATGTATGTATACAGCTTGTGTTGGGCATGTGATGGCCAGCAGTGCAGACCCAGGGTGACACCAAAAGGGTTTAACTTCTAGACTTTGGGCTTACCCATGTCATACGCTAGTGATAATCCATTTTACGCTCATACAGAAGCAAGAGCCCAGACAAGGGATGTAAAAAGTAATCAAAATACTGGAGTAACATAAAAGCTAAAATTTGGATGGACAAAAAGAGAACCAGCAACAAGCTAAACCAAGAACAGGAAGATCACATAAGTGCAAGACAAAGTCAAAGTGGGCAAGATCCAGGAATGGACTTAAACCAGAACAGACAAGGAAAATCACAAAAATTCAAGAAAAGTCACCGATATCAAGGAACAGGCTAAAACAAGAAGAGAAAAACTAGTTACAAACAGGTTAAAACCAGGAAAGACAAACAAGTTACAAGGCAGATCCCATAATCTAATACAAGTCACATAGATCCACAAGCAGGCTAAAGATAGTAACAGAGCACAAATACAGGCGGTCCCCTACTTAAGGACACCCGACTTACAGACAACCCCTAGTTACAGATGGACTCTTATGCCTATTGTGCCCTCTGGTGAAGTCTCTGGATGTTACTATAGTCCCAGGCTGCAATGATCAGCTGTAAGGTGTATGTAATGAAGCTTTATTGATCCTTGGTCCCATAACAGCACAAAATTTTTAAACTCCAATTGTCACTGGGGCAAAAAAAATGTTGTCTGGATCTACAATTATAAAATATAAAGTTTTGACTTACATACAAATTCAATTTAAGAACAATACCTGTCACCCTATGTTGTATGTAATCTGGGGACTGCCTGTAGTAACACAGCAGGTCATGTATACAGTAATAAGCCAGGGAGGACAGCAGTTACAAAATTAAGTAACAAGACAACCAAACCAAGGAAGAAGGAACTTTTGTACAGCCAGCTTCCTATAGGAGCAGTTGTATTATATACCCCCGAGGGTGCAAATTGGTTGGTTGTTGAAAACAAAGTTTTAAAAGTCCAGCACACCTTACAGGTGCACATTTCCCAATTCTAAGAGCAATGGGTGACACAGAGTCAAGATGGTGGCCAAAGCATTTAGGCAATGAATGAGATAATCTAATTGTAGCATCTTCTTTAATTTGAACCTCACTCTTCCATCTGAAAGAATTTGGGGTTCCCAGGAATGCAGTACCCCTAAAAATCAGGTTATTTCCTAATTATTTCATTTTGCTGGCAGGATGATCGCATTCCCTTATTTAACTCTTCACCATGTTGTTCCCTTCCACATTAGTCCTTAGCATCTGGTTCCCTTATCTTACATTGAAAGACCATCAATATCTGATCTTTGATGTGTGTCGATCATCTGTTCAGCCCTGCATAAACAGAGAGCACAGTGTAGTGGTTGGAAGCTGGAACTGCAGCCGCGTTACTTCTTGCAGATTAATATTTATTCCTGGGAGGGTGACAGAAATCACCTTAGAGATACAAGGACTCTGAGATATACTAGGAGTTGGCAGAACTGTGTTGTGCCACTGGAACTATGGAGATTATATGTAATTCTAATTGCTACATAACTAGATTACTGTATATAATGATGATAATCCGTTCTATAATTTACAGAATCATAGCACGTAATCCCTGGTATGGAAAGCGGATCTATTAGAGATTGGAAATCAGTGGATGATATCAGAGTTATTTGCATTGTAGAGAGTCAATAGTGATGAAGGTTTGTTTAGTGAACAATGTTAATTGTTAAAAATTTTTAAAAAATCTGGACCTTGAATTCTCACCAGAAATACCTGCAAACCGATGCTAGTACCGATTGTGGGTGAGCTGCCACACATACTCACTGGAGGGAATTTCTACTTTAAAAGTACAAAAAGTTTATATTTACTATGTTAAGTAGATCCGGATCCCAACATACATAGTGCCCTTTATTTCCCTTCAATGCAAAATCTGTCCCCTGCCACCAACTATAATCTGACTATTTTGTGCTGGCCCCTTCTCATAGCTAGAGACACCTTACTGACCCCATAAGACAGAGGAGGTTAGGAGGTTGAGGCAGCTCAAGAGCCATCTCTGTGGTCTTGCAGGCTGTTGCCCAAACACAGAGTTCTTTTAACCCCTTAAGGACCTCACCATTTTCCTTTTTCGCATTTCCTTTTTCACTTACTGGGGCACATTTACTAAGAACAGTGCTGTGTGTACTATGTGCAGTGTCCTGTGTAGTGTGCAGGGGGCGCCAGATTCAAAATTACTGGTGCACATTCTGAATGAATCTGGCGCCTCCTGTCCTCACAGAGGGCACCAACTTTCTTTTTTGGTACAACTTTAACATAGGGCGTGCAACATATTTCTGTTGGACTTTGCATGTTAAATCTGGTGCACGGTCTGATTGAGCACTGGAAAATGTAAATTAACTGCAGAAACTACTGGGGCGTGTGCTAGCCTGGCCAGGCACCGGGAGCTAAGGCTACTCCACATCCAATAGCCTCTGCAGTGAATTCACATACAGTATTACTTAATAAAGTTTGTAGCAAGTTAGGTTCCAGGATTAATAAATATCAGATAAGGGCAGAGGCAGCGGGAGGAATCTACTTCTACTAGTAGATTCCTCATGGTAGGTTTCCTTTAAAAATCCATAATTTTTTTATTTTTCTGTACATCCTAGTGACAGCATTTTAAAATCCACGCCATGCACTGAGAAGCTGGAAAAAAATTCCAAATGAGATGAAATTGTAAAAGAAAAACTCATTTGTGCCATTTTCTAGTGGACACAGTTTTAACGTCTTGCACAGTGCACTCAAAATAAGACCTTTCCTTTATTCCATGGGTCAGTACGATCACTAGGGTACCAAATTTATACAGGTTTTAAAAAGTTTTAATAGATTTTTTAAAAATTTAAACCCTGTTGTGCAAAACAATATTTCTTCATTTTGCCCTATTCTGACGCTTATATCGTTTTCATATTTCGTCATACAGACCTTTATAAGATGTCATTTTTTTGCGGTCCATGATGTACTTTACATTGCTACCATTTTGAGGACTGTATGACCTTTTCATCCCCCCGCCCAGCCAGCGGTCTTGCATCGATATTCACTAAGAAGCTCCAGTGTAGTTAATGTGACGGGCTAGCTGTCCCCTCCCCAGTCCGCAATCTCTGTTTCCCTACTAGTCTCTGTCAGAGAAACTCCAAACCTGGTAGGGAGAGGGAGATTCATGGGGACTCAGAAAACTGGTGGAGAAGACATAATAAATCTACACCACTGTGTCCACTCAGCTTTCTATTCAAAGTGGATGAATTAGGACCCCCCCCCCTTCTTAACCCGGCCATGTGCTACGCCGTTTCAGCACAGGTAGGGCAGGGTCATATTGGAGCTTCTTCACTGTGCCTCAGGATTCTTCCTGGTTGGGACCCCTTTGGCTGGTGCCACACGTAACGCTTTGTCTGCGTTTCAAAATCGCATCGGCTATGGAAACGCCTGTGCGATCGGGCCGCGTCCCGCCCCGCTGGGTGAGGCTTTGTCTGCGTTTGCGTTTTCAAACGCAGACAAAGCGTTACGTGTGGCACCAGCCTTTGGAAGAAGCTACAATAATGATCCTAGTTTCGCCTCCGTCTTTCAAAGGTCTCGACGCTGCTAAGTGCATTTTGGGAGTTGCAATTTTGTACTTGGTCTCTAAAACTTTTGCTACCTCTGCCCTGAGGATCCTGGGTCCAGGTGTGACCAAACTCTCTACATCTATTAAAGTTACACCCCTATACATACTTATATATAATTTTTTGGGGGGGGAGAAAATATTGAAGTATTCAGGATCCTTCTCTACCCTGTGGAAACCGAATAGAGCGACATGATGCTTGCTTGACCTCTACTGACTGTAAACCTTTTCTACCTACAGCCTTTTACTCGCATGAGAGGTGTTGTTATATGTCATGTCTGGTAACCTGGACCATCCCCAATAACTAAAATTGGGAATAAGCATATGGAGAAAATAAATAAATAAATAAATATTCATGGAAAAATTGGGAATGGTTCCAGTGACCAGACAAGACAAAACAGATGTTCAATAATTAATTACGTTTTTTTTTCCTTACATAAATAGCAAAACTCTTCTGCAAATATTGTATCTTTTATTGCAGGGAGATACTAGGTTTGTATTTCTACGAGTTTGATGTGTGATTTCCAGTGGAGAATATTATATTTAGCAGCATTTCTAATTCCATATATAACTTTGTGTCTAGCTATGGTCAGTCTTCCCCTGCTTCTATCTTATCCACTAATAAACTATGTAAAGTTTTACACTTAGTTTGGCACTGACAAGGGCACAGCTTTCACTGACACGGAGCGATCAATAAATCGATAGTCAGGATTGTCCAGGAGATAATCAGTAGTGAAAGTTTACAGGAGAAAGGGGCTGGCGCAGCCAATCAGAAGGCGTGCCTAGTAGAAGGGGGGCTGGCGCAGCCAATGACAAGGCGTGCCTAGTAGAAGGGGGAGCCGACGCAGCCAATCAGAGGGCGGGCTTCAAAGTGAACTTCAGGAACTTCACATCGTGGGATCTGTGGCTCAGGATCGCTCGTGCTGCGGGCGCAGTCTAGAAGGGATCCGGGTGATCACCCGATCTTCATACAAGGTGGATATACTAGCTCTCTGGTGACCCTGGAGTCAGGTAAGACCCGGCCCTGATCCATAGTCTGGGGATCTTTCTGTACAGCACTGGGGGCAGGGAGGGGGATGACAGGCAGGGAGAGGAGGAGGCTCCTCTGCAGGGGACAATGGGAGGCAAAGGAGCAGCCATGGGGACAATGCAGAGAGCCCAGAGAACAGCAGTGAAAGGATCAACAGGATATAAAAAGAGTTATGGGGGATGGGGGGAAGTGGGGAGAAAGTTGTATATTCCCAGTAACAGGTGCATTGGGGTCATAGGGGGCAGGTTGACGTGTTTCTACATGTACAGGTCACTTTATTGCATTGCCACTTAAATACGGTTATAGCTTCCCATCAGAGAAGGGGGTCTCCTATCGAGGCGTATGTGATAGTGCGAAGAATTCACTTTAGGGCTTGTTCACATTTCTGTGATCCGTAATTTGACGCAGCAGTGAGGTGAGATGAAGTGTAAATCCATCCAAAAGATTTAGGATTTGCCTTTATTTTTTTGGCGCAATATGCGGACCATAGTGTATGGCAAGTTTATTATATATGTGATCATAACTACATCAGTTGCACGACCATAAATCTGCAGCGTGTGTGAATAAGGCCTTGGATAAGGATTTGGCTGAACGGCTAGCCCTCCTGCCTCTGCTATGCCTATTCTCTAACAGGTCAGCCGAGCATGCATGTTATTTGCAATAAAGAGAGGACAAGGAGCTGATATGCCACAGCACTTGGGGTCGGTCAGACCACCCCATATATATAGTCAATTATTGGTTGGAGGAGCTGCTAGGTTTATCTGATGTTCTATTATGGTATAGGGTTAGAGATAGGCAGCGTCCAATGTCTGTCAGACCAAATCCAGGAGGCTCTGGAAAATTAGAGATCACAGAATCCATCAACACAATTTGATGTGTAAGGGAATCTTTGGACTAGTTCACATGGTGAATTTTGCCATAGACTTTCCAGATTTGTCCACTTGGTTAAAAAAAATGTATCAACCTGCTCTCTATTCTGAGCAGGAATTCTGCTAAAAAAATAGGGCATCCATCAAATCCACATTGGAATGCTTGACGGCGGATTAGGATGTGTAGCTTGAAGTGGAGATAAAAATCTCACACAAAGTTTTGCTCTGAAAATAAAAACCGTAGGTTAAATTTTTCCTCATGTAGTCTATGGGTATGTTTCTACAGAGGGTTTTGGAGAGTAATAAGTTCTGTTCAGGATATTTTAGAATTTTCGTTCATTGATAGCTTCTGAGTGGAATCTTCTGATGGAAAAATGTGGAACTGTCTTCTATGGATTTAAATCCAAAATTCTTAAGTGCTTTAGTATGAACTTAATTATTGATTTTTGTGCCGCTTTTTCAGTAGTAACAGGAGGCTGAAAAACTTTTGATATAACTTTGGCAAAATGTGACCAAAAATCTAGACAGAAATTTCCCTTTGCAGAGACGTGACATGGCCCCGGATTAATCCTCTCCCTCCTCTGCCATCTTGTATTTCTCTGCCTTCACATAATATCTCTGTATAAAGACGTGTTGGGGCTTCGCTCTGCACAAAGCTGGGAGGTGCAGGACACTTTGTTTAGTCAATTGTTTAATTACAGACTGAGTTGTCCAAGTAATGGCCTAAGGTAGAACATCTGGATTATGGGAGCATAGTAGGATCTGGAGTATACACATACGCCAGGTATGATTTAGGAATTTTTTCCCATTTATCAGTTTTTATTTTAGGACAAATTCATGTGGTTTTTTTTTTAGAAATGTCTGCAACAAACGTCTCTATCATAATAATAAAATCTTTATTCCTCTCATCTTTGTTCCTTTCAATATCTTCATCTAACTTTCATTTTTATCCACTATTTGGTATGTACCTTCTCTCTCTGGAACGTTTTATGCCTATTACTCTCATATCTATCTATCTTATATTTATTCATTTTCCATGTCAACCTTTCTGTTAATTTCCCATTTATGTAGCATCAGAAAAACACAAATATTTCATAAATAAGGTACAATTGGTGCAGCAAGGGGGAAAAAAAAAACCTGACAGTTTTTTTCTGGCGGAAAGTTAATAATAAATGCTCCCCAATATCAATGTATTGTTCTATTTATTTCATATATTCTTTCCATATATAGAACTTCTCATATTTGGAGTTCTATATATCCATATTTATAGAACTATCTTATCTCATATCTTACAGTGCAATGTGATATCCTCCTGAGAGATGTTAATATTGGATTTTTGCGGTTTTTCTTTGGTGTGTTTATAGCATTATGTAAACATTTGCGCTGAGGTCAGGCAGGTTTCTATCCAGTGTTTTCTCAGGTGTGGATATGTGTGTTTATTTTCATTGGTGACTTCTACTTGTCACGTCCAGGTGGTAGGAGGAAGGCATGTGTAATGGTGTCTATGATTTAGGATATTTTTGGGCAGTAGAAGGCTGAGCTGTTATATTGTTCTGTTGTTTATAGCTGTTCTTATTACATTCCAGTTATATGTTGCCAGTGTATAATCCTTTCCTACATTATTACATCACCATGTATGATGTGACCATGTGCAGAAGAATAGATCTGAGATAAATGATAGTCTGCAGATTATGAGCTATAATACCTCACACAAGCTGTACATATTTAACCTTTTAGTGGCGAGTCCTAATAAAACAGTGTGAAATTGGGCCCTTTTTCAGATGCAAGGTATCAAGTTGTCAAAACTGACAGCGTTGACAATCGCCTCCGCGTTCCTTGCCTTGGGGGAAGTAACTTACGCAAATTTCACGACTAATCCTGCCAAGCCCAAATGCAAAAGTAAGTTCCTATGTGTAACCACAACTACATGTCCAATATGAGAGGCTGTGAAGTCAAAATGGTCATCGTCAGTATTGAGGCCTAAAGCCAGTTGTGTACCTGTGGGTGATATCGTACCAATCCAGTCAAAATTTTTAGTTACTATGATCATAGAAGGGCAGTACAGGCAGTCCCCGGCTAACGTACAAGATAGAGTCCATAGGTTTGTTCTTAAGTTGAATGTGTATGTAAGTCGAAACTGTATATTTTATCATTGTAGATCCAGACAAAAATTTTCTTTGCCCTGGTGACAATGGGAGTTTAAAATTTTTTTTTTCTGTAATGGGACCAAGATTTATCAATAAAACTTCATTACAGACACTTTACATCTGGTGAATGCAGTCTGGGACTATAGTAAAGCATCCAGAGACTTCACCAGAGGTTACAGTGGGTAGTGGGATACGTTTTTAACTAGGGGTCGTCTGTAAGTCGGGTGTCCTTAAGCAGGGGACCGTCTGTATTTTCATGTGTATGCAACTACCATATTAAGTGGCCTCATAGGCTATTGAGGCTGGTATTTTGCGGTTTCAAATGTCAGTCAGAATTTTAATCTTCTCCAATTCCTGTATACCTATGCATGGTCAGGTCAGTCAAATAGTACATGAGTGTATGACAAATCCTATCCTATAAATTGGTTATTAATAGTTTTCATTTTTACAGAAAATACCTTTTAATAGTTCATTTTTTATCAGTTCACATACTACTAGTTGAAGTGTTGCTATGACAGCGAGAGGCCTAGTGAAGGCCCTAAAGCCTGCCAGAGGTAACCTGGAGACAGAACCTAATATACGGGCAGCTCTATGCTGACAGAGCAGTGTTTTATAACTGTGATCACACTAATGGAACGTATAGTTCTCTCCAGGGACAAAATATATGTACAGGCAGTCCCCTACTTAAGAACACCCCACTAACAGACGACCCCTAGTTAAAGACGGACCCCTCTTCCCACTGTGACCTCTGGTGAAGCTCTCTGGATGTTACTTTAGTCCCAGGCTGCAATGATCATCTGTAAGGTGTCTGTAATGAAGCTTTATTGATAATCCTTAGTCCAATTACAGCAAAAAATTTGGAAACCACAATTTTCACTAGGGAATTTTTTTTTTTTTTTGTCTGGATCTACAATTATAAAATATAAAGTTTCGACTTGCATACAAATTCAACTTAAGGACAAACCTGTGGAACCTGTCTTGTACTTAACCCAGGGACTGCCTGTATATAAAAAAAAATTGTTTAAAAATATGAAATAAAATCCAAGTCTCCCTTATCCCATGATAACAATGTAATTAAATAAATCCTATACAGTATCTGGTATTGCAACATTCATGTACCGTATAAAAAAAAAAAAACTTGTAGAGTAATTATGTACTATGAATTGTTACGAGCATTATATTGATGTATGATGCACGTCTGTGATTACGGACTGATCAAGGACTAATGTGAAACAGCCCTAAATGGCACAAATTAAACACCACCAAAAAGCAAGCCCTCCACTAGCGAAAAGTAAAAACAAAATAAAAACATTGCGCCATGTTCCATAAATTTCACACAACACCCCGTTGTGCAAGCAAAAAGTTCAATAAAAAAAGGGTTTTGGGATATTTCATTCGCTCATTGATAATCCCAAAGTTGCATAAACACCCAAAGGGGGTATTACAGCGGCATTCCTGTTAGGATTGCAGGGGGTCATTCTCTCCTTTTAACCTTTGCAATGCAGAGGTTAAAAAGCCACAGGTTAAAGGTGCAGCATAAATTCACAGGCATTTCGTCACAGATTTTTGTAATATCTCATCCACTGTCCTAATACTGTACATGGGAGTGGATTTGTCCGTGTGTATGCGACGTGAAACCCTATATACATTATAGATGTTACCAGACCTGAGAATATTGTGTGACACAGCTGCAGACCGTTGCTCTGGGCCATCTTTGGGCATCAGGTTGCGAGTCATCATATTTACTTGTTAACGACTAAAGTGAAGTTTTTCCTTTTTATTTTTTAATTTTCTTTGCTATAGATCAGACCAGTGTCTGCAGAAGGTCCCTGTCTAAATACTACTAATCTGTGGCGTCTCCGCAGCCGGTCTGAAGGGAAGGTCATATCTGATTTTGGGATTTTGGGTAAACAGATTGTTATCATTTGGTCCTAGGGCTAGGACACAAGTGATTATTTTGCTGAGCTTCCTATACATATGAGCTACGCTGGTAGGACAGGTACGACCAGGGACGTAGCTTTAGAAGTGGACTCCTTATTATGTCAAAAGGCATTGGCTATCAAATGTGATTTTGGGGTTTCAGAGCTAAAGTGGTGGTGGTTTTGTTTATAATTATTAGGTCGGTGGGGTACAGCTCTCAAAACCCCATTTAGATGCCTGCAACATTTTTAGTTGTGGACTCCTCTCTGTATACTGTACATTGTATAGTGGCCTTGCCTAATATTGCAGCCCAATAAATGTGAATGGATGTCACAGCCTCTGATCGGATATTAAAGACCAGTTTCAATGTCTGGGGGTTCTGTGGTGATGGGTCTATGGATTGGGGGTGAATGTATATGGAAGGAAACCCTTTTTTACGCTTGTCTTGGTGTCTCAATTCCTTTAGAAAGGTGAGATAGGTGGTGCCGTGATCTCTGGTAAAATAAATTTTGAAGATCTTCTTGACTTTAACAAGAATAAGCAAACATGCAATTTTGTATTTACTTATGTGATATTTTGACCAGGATGTTATAAGTTTTTGGTAACCATCATTATGTTTGTTTTACCCCTCTAAACAGGATGCCCACCAGAAGTAAATGCTGCATAATTCTCCGACCTGACATCTTACTAGCTCCAGGAAATGGTTCCTGCAAGGATACGTCACCATTCCTAGTCTCCTAACACCACAACTTTGATATACTGGATGAGCCTACATTTAGTCTGGGTTTGATGTACTGTGATATCATCTTCAAGACGTCCACCAAGATGTGGGGTTTTGGGGTTACCATCCTGTGTGGTTTACTGCTGCCTGTCATGGAAAGTCACAGTTTGTTCACTTGTGAACCTATCATGGTGCCGAGGTGTATGGGGGTGTCCTATAATATGACGTTCTTTCCAAATCTTTTGGAGCACTATGACCAAGCTATCGCAGCGGCTAGGATGGAGGTAAGTGTCCTCTTGTATACAATAAAATTGCCTTTCTTTGCCTTTAGAGATCCCAACCAAGTCTCCTCACTGCTGATAAAGAAGACTTTCCCTCCTTGTACTAGTGACCATTGAAGATCCACCTTTACCTTTTTAACATTAAACTGGTGGATAGGTGAAACGGCTACTGCTTGGACACCTCTTTAGAAGGATATTCCATAAAAAAAGTAAAACCTCCAGGGGTAAGGGAAAAAAAGGTCCCATACTTACCCCACTTTGGTTCCTGGTTTCCATGGCACATATCATTTTTGGCCTGTCCCTTAATGGAAGTTCTGTGGATTTCCAGGACCTGCTTCATCCATTGAGTGGCCTCCTCAGTCACAGGAAGTCACCTTTTTCCAGGGGATTTCACATCCTGTGTTGTTGGGTGGAAGAACCAAGGTGACGTGGGAGCCGTAGCAGGGTAGGTCTGGAGGAATTTACCTGCCAGATCCATCTGGAGATAAGAAACGTGATAGATGAATGGTCGCTTTTCTTCCTTTGTTCCATTTACTAACTTGAAAGTTATAACTTTTTTGGCGAAGGCGTACATACGATTTTGCAATGTGCCCCGTGAAAGTGGTTGGATTTTTGAGATTTGTCTTCTTCAAAACAATTGTTTCCATGTCGCTATAGCCTTATGAGGTTGGGGGGGTTGTGGGTTTAAATATCCTAAACCTGAGTACAGGCAGTCCCCAGGTTATGTACCAGGTAAGTCAGAACTGTATATTTTATAATTGTAAGTCCAGACAAATTTTTTTTTGGTCTCTGTGACAATTGGATTTTAAAAATGTTGGATTGTTATAAGAAACAGGATTAACAATAAAGCTTCATTACAGACACCTGTGATAACTGTTACAGCTGATTATTGTAGCCTAGGGTTAAATTACAGTAACTTACCAATGTCCAGAGGTCCGTATGTAACTAGGGGTCGTCTGTAAGTCTGGTGTTCTTTAGTAGGGGACCATCTGTAATCTTTCTGGAGCAGTAGAAAGACAAGTGTCCTGAAAATAGCCTTGTACTCGGAACACATTTACTACTTTACTACTAGTGGGGAGTCGGCTGTTCCCCAAAGAAAGTGATTGTGAATTCTTGTTCCACCCCTTCCCACAGCATATGTAACATACATGGTTTGCAGATTCATTTACACACACCGTATTTTATTTCTCAAGACGTAGTACAGGAGCAATGATGTTCCTTATCTACAGTTTTTTTTTTTTTTGTTTTTTGGAGGGGGAATAGGTCAGACTCATTTTCCTCATTGTTCATCCAACAGGGATCTAATGTGTAAATTTACTACAAAAGCATTGTCTTCAAATATTTCCTCGCTTTCCGATTCTTTTTTTTTTTTTTTTTACAGCCCCTTTTCCCTTAATTGTCATGTTAGGTCACAGAGGTGACATCCACCATCGCTGTCACTAAAATAGTGCCGCCACCTGCTCTACTGCTGATTCCTTTTATAGCATTTGGGACCCTGGGTGGTTTTAAGGAGTTTTCCAGTGTTTCTACAACATGTGTTGCATAGATCTGAACTATACAAGTCTCAGTAGCCAATACAAGGCTTGGTAGCCAATACAACTAGAACTGTGCTTATTTTGAGAACGGTATTTTATTAGTAATGTTGACTTTTTGTGCAAATATGAAAAGAGGGAACAGAATCTTGAAAAAAAATATATTGTACTTCACAACAAATGACCTTGTTGTGTCTCTAGGGGAGGCTATTTTAAGTTATCTTGGTGATCACACTTGGTTTTGACATCAAAATCACGTAAAAAAACATCTTTGGGTAAGAAGACACATGGGGGGCCTCAAAGGGGTATTTCCATCTGGACATTTAATTTAGATACAATATATAAACAGGCGGTCCTCTACTTACTACGACTTACAGGCGACCCCTAGTTACAGATGGACCCTCTGACCCCTCTGGTGAAGTCTATGGATGTTACTATAATCCCAGACTGCAATGATCAGCTGTAAGGTGTCTGTAATCAAGCTTTATTGATAATCTTTGGTCCCATTACAGCAAAAAATGTTAAAACTCCAATTGTCACTGGGACAAAAAATTTTTTGTCTAGAGCAACAATTATTAAATATACAGTTTTGACTGGCATACAAATTCAAGTTAAGAACAAACCTGTGGAACCTATCTTGTACTTAACCCGGAGACTGTAGCCATGTTGTTTCTATAAACGAGATTGTTGACCTTGGATACCACCACTGCTGCCGGACTTATTGCACAAAGAAACTAGTTCCTGAAAATCATTATGTCTGCATCAGTTTTACCATAGGTTGTTTCATCTGATGTAAGGTGATGATCTGATGTATGGTTATAGACGTGTATTGTGTGAGTCCTCAATCTTGGGGACATTTTTTTTTTCTTGAGCTGAAACAGATTTCCACTTATTTCAGGTTTATATTAAAGTAAACGTGCAGGGGGAAGGGGAATTTACTCTTATAGTTTTCGGTTATATTAATGTCTCCCAATCATCTCCGCCAATTTGGGCAAAAATGTAATTTTTTTTTTGCCACTCTTGCCAACCTAGTCTACTTTTGATTTGCTAACCTACTTACACCAGATTTATTAAGTGTACAACCTACACCGAAATTGGCATGCTGTGCCAGTGTATGATGTCTCCCCGCCCCTTACATGTGCCAGATCTAGCAGAAGACTTGGCCTCCTGATCTGGCGTGTAGTAGGCCAGAAGTAGTGTGCAGACAGAAACGCCCCACGCCGGCCCACTTCACCACCGGCACGCCCCCCTTCACACACCCTTGCCTGAAAATAAAAGGTATAAAGAGGGAGGGGGGTAGGTGCTCTGATCAATAACCTCTAAATTCTAAAATTAAATGCAGACGTGGACACCTCACATTAAGTTGTCTAGGCCGCTATGATAAATCTACAACCTAACCTACAAAAGCTTCTAAGCCAGTCTTTTAAAAAAAATTAAAAAAACAGGCTCAAGAAGACTGCTCAAAGGGGTATTCCCACAAAGACAAGTTTCTTATATAAACTCAGGATAACAAAATAACACATTCTCTAATACACTGTTATTAACAATAATACAGCATGTCACAGATATAATTCCAACCTGTCTCTATCAGTCCTGGTGTACACTATTTGGTTGTCCCTGGATACGACTGTAAATCTTCTATGGTCAGGTTCTTCTCATAAATAGCTTCTCCTGTCTGCACACTGCAGTGCTCTCTGCCTTCTGCCCCTCCCCCTGCGTTACAAGACCAGCTCAGATACAGTCACTTCCTAGCGGCAAGCAGCATTGTGCAGAGACGTACTCTACAAGCTACATACAGTCTCTGTATGTTATTGATTAGTTGAGTAAGCAGAGCTGAGAGTGTCATTGTAGTTAAGTTGTCTCATCGGCCACATCTTCTCTTACCTCTGATCTCTCTTTTTCTATGTGTCAGATACTAGTAGCATGTTCAGAAGGTAAATAAAAGTGTAGATAAACCTGAACCCAAAAAATCTAAGCACATTGTCAGCACACGGCATCTCATAGCACCGAGGAATCATGAAGTATCTGCTTATAGAGTCCCCGCTCACACTCTGGAATCTTACACCGACATCACTGAGTGATAGGAGCTAAAACAGCAATAAAACTGAGTAACATTGTAAGTTAAAAATTATATTTATTATGTAAAGATATGTAGGGGATTACATTTTGACAACTTTCTTTCATGCACAAACCCCTTTAATGATAAAACATCATTTTTTTATTTATTTTTTGTTAATTTTTTTTTTTATTATTGTTACATATTTTGGTCTGTTTCCCAGATTACACTGTACGGTTTATCTGCTTTCTTATCGGGCAGGAAGGACGGCCTTCACATACTTGGCATTGAGCTGGTTCTTGCAAAACTAATTCACATAAAAAGCTAAATTCCTACCTTTATTTTGCTCCATTATTCAGGGATTTTGATGGAATCTATCTAACTAATTTCTAGATATTCCAGGTTATAAAAAGTTTCCCTCTTTAGTTAATTATTGACTCCTCGCATTTGACTCCAAATTTCCTAATTTCCCTTTAAACTTCTTCAAGTCTTCACTATATTATTACGCTCAGAAAGACACTTTATCGTGAAAACTTTTAGCAACGTAAAGTCCTATAAAAAGCCCCTTTTATCATCCCACTGAGTGATAAATAACAGGAAATTTGCTCTTTCCCTTTCCTCGGAGTCAATATTTTGACCTGCTTGTCACAGCGTCGTTAGAAGTCATTTTCCAGCCATCTCTCAGTGAAGGCTTCTTCTCGTCTCCCGCTTTTTATAATGCTCGTCTTGTTTGGAATGTTTGGCCTCGGAGACTGCAGCTTTGTTCTACGGCTTGCAAGATGAAACAGCGCTCTTTGGTCTGGCACGGAGCCATACATAACAATGGCATCTCCACGGCAAAGCTCCCAGGTTTCATCATTCGTCAGGAACTCTCTGAGATACTGTATCACTAGGTAGTGTACACGGCCTGGGGAAGAGATCTGGCCAACGTCACTTGGGTCATCTATTAGTTATAAGCCCGTGTTTTGTGACTCCCCACCATCAGCTCTACTACTTCCCATCACCAAGTTATGAAAGCCTTTCTGCTAGAAGTGCTAATAGTTTTTGCTTATTGTTCTATTTGCTAGTCGCCCGGAGCATTTCCATTGCTCATCAGCCCTGGCGTGACAGCAACGGCTTATAGGAACTACAAATAAGTTGTCGGAATTCTTCTGTCTTCCATTGTCCGCTGTTATTGCTGGGAGAGAAATTAAAGGGGCTGCGGTGTCGGTAGAACGCAACTCAACTGCAACATCTGAATAGAGCCTAAAGGCTCCGAGCCATGTGGCGGAAGTTCCTATAGTTCCCAAGAATGTAGCTCTTCGACAGTGGCCAAGACTGAGCTCTTCTCTAGAAGATTAACAAATCTGATATGATAATGTCCTAATAAAATCTGAGTTCTAGAACAGGCCCGATAAACAGTTACATGCATAATGGAGTCACTACATGGCCCTAGAGCTCCTGAGGTTGCAGAGTACCGTAATCTTGCTCTGGTTGCACAGATATCTAGGATATGAGATCCCCTATTGCTTCCATGTTGGATTGTGAGCCGCCTCCACATTCCTCTGCTGATCCCGGCATACGTCTTGTTAAATTCTACACTGGGAAGTTAACAATCAACTAATGGCATTCATCAGGGTCAGCGGGGGAAGTATTCACGGCCCACTGTGTGTTTCCAGCCAACTGTTAAGGAATGTGCCAGTGTTTGTTCTGATACCGAGCATAGATCGGCACATTTTAACCTAGATTATTCCTCTGTAAGGGTTTTCCAGGTGAGGCCAAGATATCTGCCAGCTGCCCTCATTTCTCAAGAAGGCAATTCGCCCCTAATTGGGGGGTGCGTATGATGAAAGTCACGCTCATCCGGCAGCCATCTCCCCTGGCCTACAGTTCTAAGCCAGGCCCTGCCTAGCGTTGGATTGCATAATAACCAGTGACTGTTCAGGCTTGAATGGTCATAGGTTATAACAAACGCACCCCACTCCGGCCCACTCTCCTGACGGCCCACTCCACCGCCGGTCATAGGTTATAACAGACGCACCCCACTCCGGCCCACTCTCCTGACAGCCCACTCCACCGCCGGTCATAGGTTATAAGATATGCACCCCACCCTGGCCCACTCTCCTGACGGCCCACTCCACCGCCGGCCGTGCTCCTGTCACTCCCCTCCACGCCAAGTAAGGTTCATTTAAAACCAGGAGATGTTGCCACTCCATAGTCACGGACCCTACTTAATCTAAACGCACTGTGTCACTCCCTTCAAAATAATCCATTCCCATCTCTGTGTGTAGAGCCAAACATATCTACGCTGTGTATAGGCGCGGCCGCTGGCTGGCATAGCATGCATGGCCCAAGGCTGAAATAAAAGTGAAGGCTCGGGAAGAGACGTGTGACTTGTGCCTGCTCCCAAGTAGTACTTACTGGGGAATTTACTGTGTATAAAATCTAAAACTATAGGTATGTACAATGTCTTTGTAATAAAGAAGGTAATAACAATGATCAGTTTCCTGCATCATCCAGTGATGTTTCGCATTAGAAAGACAGGCGGAATTTGAAGCTTCTCGACTCAAATACCTAACCTGTAACAGGGCATCCGCTTCCCATGTGCTATATTTTATTTTGTGCCTTTGGTCCCCCAATTCACCATTAGCTTTGTGCAACTACTACCCCTGACACCCCTATGGCTGCACATGTGCTCATAGTCGCTAGCGGAATATTGCAGTAGATTTTCATATTTTATCTTTCTCTACATAACTAGGTTGTGTGTGTGTGTTTGTATTTATCAACTGTCCTAAATTTGCCAGACGTGTCTTCATTTTCAGAGCCCATGCTTTTCCTGGCCTTAAAAGGGAGTCCACCACCTCCACCAGCAACCTGTTGTAGAGAAATGCATTCAGCATACTTATTATTTCAGTCTGCTCTGCCGTTTCCAAGATATTCCCAGTTTAATCCTTATGCTAATGAGTTGGTGCACCCAGATTGTGTCCTCATCATCTGGATTTCTGCTGTTCCCTTCTATCACATGCTTCCTCCAAGACGTATTGCCTGCTTACATGACAGAGGGTGATGTTCCAAGCAACAATGGCAGTGCTCTGGGTGATAAGGACACACCATGGCTACACCAACTGCCTAATTAGCATATAGATTGAGATGAGAATTTCTCAGACGCCGCATAAAGTACTAAAATAATAAAAGCTGTTTTGAAATGGCAGTGCATTACTCTACAACATGTTACAACCCAGACTATAATGATTGGGGGAGGTGGTAGACTTTCTTTAAGAGGTGCAGAACTTAATAATAATAATAATCTTTTATTTTTTTTATAGCGCCATCAAACTTCGTAGCACTTTACAAATCATAGGGGACATGTACAAATAAAATGCTACATTACAGAGTACAGTCATATGGAACAATAGGAGTGAGGGCCCTGCTTACAAGAGCTTATAATATAGTTAAAAAGAGTTTGCCAAATCTGTCCCTGTCCCCAATGGGGCTCACAATCTAATCAACCTACCAGTATGTTTTGGAAACTGGAGGACCCGGGGGAAACCCACGCAAACATGGAGAGAACATACAAACTCTCTTTGTAGATGTTGACCCAGGGAATTGAACCCAGGACCCCGGCACTGCAAGGCAGTAGTGCTAACCACTAAACCACTGTGCTGGCCCGCTTACAAAATTTTGGGCGGCCCCTAAATTAAGAGGGCGGGGGAAAATAGTCTGGATATATTTGTGTGTGTGTGTGTATATTTCATAAGATACCAAATAACAGATACACCTGCCTGAATATAGCTTCCTCCTGCACTCCAAAAATATACTCCAACCCGGGGCTAGGCAGGTTGGAATCACAAACATTTAGCAGTGGCTAGCCTCTAGTATTATTTATACTACTCCCATCCAGCTGTACAGTCCCGACCTTGTATATTTGTGAAATTGGTAATAATGTGTACATGTGAAATTAGATTGTAAGCTCCTTGGGTAAGTGATGATGATATCTGTACCGCGCTGTGGACCATGTTGCCGCTATATCAATACTGTAACATGGGAAAGCGCCAACTAGATACTAATCACCAGCTATTCAGACTCGGGTTTTGATTCTGGTGTTGTTATGTGTTTGCTGACAGGTGACAAGTCTCCCCTTGTCCTCCGTGCAAAGTGTTGGTGTTTTATAGGGACAGGTAAGCAGCGGCAGGTACACGTCGGACAGGTTCTGCCAGTAACTGAATAGCACAGTGATTATATGTTGGATCATGACCGCTCTTGCTGCAGGTAGAGTTGTGGTGTGAGTTACACTTGCGCTGCTCCATCTTTTTGAAATCAATCTCTTCTTTCTATTAAGTTACGTTCCCAAGAAAATTCTGCGTCCTCGCTCCCGGCCACATCATATGATACGGGGCTAAGATGTACGGGCAGGTTTTATGAGTCAGGGAGCGTTTGATATGGTTTTCGTAGGTGGGCGCTGTTACAACTTGCTAGCGTACAAAAAAAAAGTTTATGGCTCGGGTCGAATGTGACATTTTTGAGGTGTATTTTTTTGTGTTTTTTTTTTTTTTTTTTTTTTTGGAGGGGAAAGGGTTTAATACTCACTCAACAGGTATGAAATGAGTTTGCCCCACCTGGTAATTACAGATACTGATAGCACTGATTATTCCGCCGCCGCATGGACAGGAATCCTCTTCTTCAACTGAGAGGAGACTTTACCATCCGAGTCTGGGCGATTATATGGAGATCAAAAGGAAACTGTTGTCTGATGAGGGCGATAACGTAACGAAATAACTTGTCAGATGGGTCGTCACAGAAATGGTGATGACCTCTAAAGATTGCTCGCTGGACAGGGTCTCTATGCCACTTTTTATTCTTTTATGGTTTAAAATGTTCCTTTATATATATGACTGTTTACTTGTATTATTATTATTTCTTTAAAATCAAAATTTTAATACTTTTACACTAGGAAGTGGAAACAAGGGGATACAAACTTTGTTCAAATTTTCCTTGCATTATAAAGACTCTTCATACATGTATGTAGTTATCTTAGTGGGCAGCACGGTGGCTTAGGGGTTAGCATTACAGCCTTGCAGCGCTGGGGACGTGGGGTCAAGTCCCAGGGTCAACATCTGCAAAGAGTTTTTGTATCTTCTCTCTCTGTGCTTGCGTGGGTTTCTTCTGGGTCCTCTGGTTTCCTCCCACAATCCAAAACATACTGGTAGGGAAGGGACTGATGTGACAAGCTCTGTGCAGCGCTGTGTAATCTGTGTGCGCTAAATAAATAAAGGAATTATTATTTTTTTTTTATTGTTATTAGTTAAAAATGGGACAGCCTGAAAACTTCTAAATCTGCCCATTAGAAGTTGTTCTTTGCATAAATTCTTCACCTCTGGTTTCAAGAAAAGTTCTGTGAAATTATTTAAGAGTCCTATAAAATATGTGGGATTGTTGGGAAGTATGCATATTCTATTTATATTACTATTAAAAGAACAGCTCCTCCTGCTATATAATATGCCGCCTGCTGATAGGACCCTATGTTGAATACGCTTTAGTTCTTCCTGCTCTATAACGTGCTGCCTGCAGACATAACGCTACTTACAATCTGCTCAGCTCTTCCTGCTTTGTAACATTCTGCCATCAGATCGGATACTATGCACAGTGTGCTCAGCTCCTCCTGCTCTATAACATGCTGCCTGCTGATAGGACACTATGTGAAATCCACTAAGTTCTTCCTGCTCTATAACATGCTGCCTGCAGATGGGACACTATGAGCAATCTGCTCAGCTCCTCCTGCTCTATAGCATGCTGCCTCGTGGGACCAGGTGTGTTCCAATAATGAACTCTTATCTGTGGGTCCTCGGTTCTCCCTTATCACCCTCTGACCTGAAGTAATTGTCCTGGTAAGAATCCACTGATATTCTGATTAAACAATCTGTTTTGTAATAGTAACATAGAAGCTACAATGTAATAATCACAATGGGGAGGCTGACGTGTGCCTGCATGTAACTGTGATTCCTGTTTGCCCTCCATACTGCTAATCCAATTGACTTACACTCCCCGAATGTCAAACAAGTTGTGAATGAGTGAGCGCAGAATGCCAGGCTCTCATACTCGGACATTTCCGGGAGTTAACGCTATGACTGCCATAGCTGACCTCACAGCAGTGTTTCGTGGTTTAATCTGACTTGCAGAAAGTTGCTGATTTGGTGTATTACATAGCACAGTGGGCAATGCACAAAAATGACCAACTGCAACTTCTTACCCCTGTATTCTAAAACACCCAGACTAAAGGATTTCTGTAACATATTGGGGCAGCTGGTGCACAAAGACTGGCTGCTATGACGTCTCCCACACACTGCAGAATCCTCTCTCTAACTTAGAAACCTCATCAGAATCGTATAGAAAAGTATTGACTAGAAGTTTGTTAATAAAGCACTTGGGGTGATATAGAAACCTCCTATTTAGCTGCAGTGTCAGATCTCTCTCCTTGCCACTTATCCCCCTACCTTCTCCATAGACTTCTTTGTAATTAAATTCCTCTGTTAGCCCTACTGTTTTTGAATAAATGTCATTTAAAGGTGGGAGGTGTTTATGGGCGTGATAAACGCCTCCTGATATGTGCTGAAGGAATTTATTTAACCTTTATAAGATCTATTACAATTTTTTTTTTTTTTTTTGCACCATTAAAGGAAATCTACCGTTTGTTTTTATGCATTATGAACCTTACATACCTTGAGAATGCTGTAGCTACACTGATGCAGAAACATATCTTGTTTAATCCCTGATCCGAGTGGTTTTGCTGAAAAAACAATTATAAAATTATGATAATGAGGCTCAGTCCATCCTGTGGCTGCCCCGATGCTTTCCTCACCCTAATTATGCACCGCTCCAGCCTTGTCCTGCCCAGCATAAGCCGAGAATAGGTAATCATTGTGTTATCCCAGACAGCCAGAAGTAATCAATCAGTGAACCATCCCCCAGCTGCTGTGTATGAGTCATCCAGCTCAGCTTGATTAGTCCTGTCTGGACAGTTCAGGCAGCTCCTGTTTATGTGTAAGTTTTATGTGTTTATGTCCGGCAGCCAGGGCATCCAGCTTCCCCAGGGTCCTGAATTGTATTTGTTTTTTTCAGCAAAACCACTCAGTTCAGGGATTAAACAAGATTTGTTCCTGCATCAGTGTAGCTACAGCATTCTTAAGGTATGTTTGGTTCATATTGCATAAAAACAAATGGTAGATTTCCTTTTAATTTATGCAACGTTTGTAAAGCGACCATGTGGCCAGACCCCAAATCTTATGACTATGATGCCAAAAACTTTATTTACCTACTTTACAAACTTCCATATACATGTTATAGAGTGATGAATCTGTCTCGATTGTGGAGTCCTGGGGACCGTGGAGGATTCCTAACTATGAAAGACTTGTCTGTTCTGTGCCCGGGGATCCGTTTCCAGCTGAAATAAAGAGATTTTTTGTCAAATCAATTCCCCATTTCTGTTCCTCAAGCGTTTGAAGAAATATTAAAGTCACTGGAGGCAATGGGTTCCTTGTGCCAAGTTAGGAATCTGTGTATATATTATGTATATTATTTTTATATAATTATATAATTGTTGCTTATTGGGAAGAAATAAGGGAATCTTTTTGTTGATTCGGATTGGGTTTTGCATTTTCTGGCACTGAAGTCAATTTTGAATTTGCTGCATACAAATCTTTCCAAATGGCAACTTGCTACTATCCCAGAGTTTAGCTTGGTGACGGAAAGTGTTAAAAAAAATTTTTTTTAAACATTCTCTCTATGAAAAATTGTGTTTTTTTTAGAGGGGGTTATATCCAAATTTAAAGAACAATTGGAGCAACATGGCTTCAATTTAGATTCAAACCGAATAATTTGAAAAATGTGAAGATTCTATAAATGGAATCTTGGATGATTCGCTCATCTCTAGAAATGAGCATGCCCGACCTTTTAGGTTCTGCGTAACCCGGACATACCTGGCCAATCACAGCCATGCCTAGTTGCTAGGGGCGGGAGTCTGCCTGATTAGTAGTTCATCAAGCAACATGTCCGAGTTACACAGAACCGTCAAATGCAGGACGCCAAAACTAAAGGTCAGGTCCGGTCATCTCTACTACTACTACTGGCTGTTACTAGCGACTACTTCCTGTCCGCTACAGCCAAGTAGAGTCAAATACAGGCGGTCCCCAACTTAAGGACACCCGACTTACAGACAACCCATAGTTACAGACAGACCCCTCTGACCTCTGGTGAAGCTCTCTGGATGTTACTATAGTCCCAGACTGCAATAATCAGCTGTAAGGTGTCTGTAATGAAGCTTTATTGATAATCCTTGGTCCCATTACAGCAAAAAATGTTTAAACTCCAATTGTCACTGGGTCAAATTTTTTATTTTTTTTTGTCTGGATCTACAATTATAAAATATACAGTTTCGACTTACATACAAATTCAACTTAAGAACAAACCTCCGGGCCCTATCTTGTATGTAACCCTGGGACTGCATGTATTTGGTATATAGTGTTGTCCCACATGACAGATCTTGCAGAAACAAAATATTGGGCATGTTGAACTACCCCCAACTACCCAATCTAGTTGTTTTTGGCTGGAATCCGTTGTAGACTCAGGTTTCTGGAAGAGTCTTCTTACGCATGCTCAGCCGCCATGTTCTTAGTAGTTACCATATATACTTGAGTATAAGCCTAGTTTTTCAGCACAAAAAGTGTTTGCTGTTAACCCAAGCTCGGCTTATACTCGAGTAAAAAAAATTAGGTTTTACTGGGTTTTTGTAGTAAAATTAGGGGTCTCGGATTATACTTGGGTCGGCTTATACTCGAGTATATATGGTATTTCCTGGAAGTTTTAGAAGGGACCTGGAAGTAGACCATGAACAAGGGGGGGGTCGCAAGGAAGGGATCTACTTTATCCCGTTTTTTTTACATAAATATTTTTTTTGGGGGGGGGGGGCATAGATACATCTTGAGTTACCTCCATATACCTAAGATGAGCATGAACATAATCTGCTTTACCTGTATCGTAATATTTGAAGGATTTACAGACCATATCCGACATCAGTTTTCTTTTTTTTTTTTATGGTTTTTCTATGTCTGGGGGGTGTTTTTGCGTTTTTATTTTTAATATTTTGGCTTCCTCCTGCGCTGTTCTTTACACACACGAGTTCTGATGCTGATGTGACCTGGTAATCATTATTCATACTGAGTGGAAACTAATAAATTATATTTCCTGTCATGTCTCCGTTTACTTCTCTGAGAACACAGGAAAAAATAAAATGGTGATATGCCCCGGGAACACGTTTGGCGCCAGGTGTGCAGCAGATGTCATCCTCTTCTATAGGAGGAAAAAATTCGGGAACACCCACCTACTGCCTTTATGATAATACATATTAATGTACATCTCCAGGCGCCTTTTTATTACGACTCATTTACCCAGTAGATTTACGTCGGTAGTAATTTTTTTTTTTTTTTTTTTTTTTTTGTCCGCTCACTTTTCTTCTATATAGTTCCTGTTATCTTGACTGTGTTATGACTTCCATGGCAATTACTGTAGCTCTCCATCCACGGTCTCTCCATTAGACGTGTGCTAACCTGTTGCAGTGACGGCTCACGAGTTTGAAACTTGTCATAGGAGTCTGTGATGAAATAGAAATATCACGTAGTTCGCTACTACATCTAGTAGTAGGATTTTTAATTATCAGTGTTTTTCATCTATTTGTTTCTATTTGTTCTCTTGCAAAAATTTACAAAAATTGGCGACTTCCCTGAGAACAAAGAGGACACATTGGTAACGCCCTTTTGTCAATTTATTTGTGCATTCCCAAAAAGAATGAGCAGAATGTATCATACACTGGCACATCATGCGTATGACCCACAACCCGCCCCACCAGCACCCACTGGATCAATGCGGAGGATGCACCTGGCTCAGTTCTACACCAGCTTCAACCTGGCACAGAACTGCAGTACAGCCTGTGCCTTTACCTGGTGCAGGCTTCAGCCACTGCATGGCCTGCGCTGCCCCTTCCCGCCCAAAGGGTGAAGAGGGCGAAGTACCGCATATACTCTAGTATAAGCCGACCCGAGTATAAGCCGAGACCCCTAATTTCAACACAAAAAACTGGGAAAACCTATTGACTCGAGTATAAGCCGAGGGTGGGAAATGCATTGGTTACAGCCTCCCAGTATATAGTCTGCCAGCCCCTGTAGCATACAGCCTGCCCAACCCCTGTAGCATGCAGCCTGCCCAGCCCCTGTAGTAGGAAAAAAAATAACACTGTACTCATCTTTCCGACGTCCCCCATAGGTCCTCTTCTGTCTCAGACAGAAGAGGACCTATGGGTGATGTCAGAAAGGTGAGTTTTGTCTTTGCTTTTAGTTGACTCGAGTATAAGCCGAGTTAGGGTTTTTGAGCACAAATTTTGTGCTGAAAAACTAGGCTTATACTCGAGTATATAAGGTAAGTGCAATTCCCATCTCTGTGCCTGAAATTGTGACAAAATTATAGCTTGTATGAGTATGATAAATCCCCCACCCCCCATAGAGTCCTAAGAAAAAAAGGATTCAAAATTGTTATTGAATAAAGCATTAAAGAACAACTGTAAAGTATAAGAATTTTTACCTACCTCTGCACTAAGATAAAATAAGCAATTTACACCCATTAGCTACCTGCCAGTCTGTCTGCTAGCAGGGGTTTTACCTAGTCCCTCTGCCTACCTTTGTTTTGTTGCCATGGGAATCCGTAACTAGATGCAGGAGAAAAGAGGAGGCTGGAGAATATCAGTCCTGGTAATTGCTGGCGACATGTAAAAAAAAAAAAAACTCCTGGACCTTAAGTGATGTCACAAGCATGTGACTGATCACATGCTTCAGGTCATCCAATTACAAGGAGGAAGTCTATGTACGTTTCTCTATGAATAGTATGTAGCAGAGCTGCTTGTGTTTGAAAGTTTGAATGTTTTAGAAATGTGTATGCATAAAAGTTTGAATGCACAAATACAGCCAGAGAGGTGTCAGATTCTGCACACACAGCACAGTGTATATATACAGTGAAACCTCTTTGCAGAGGAAAGGGGGGGTCAGCATATGGGGGGCACCTTCCATAGAGTGTAAAGGTAAAAAAATTGAAAGTGATTGAATATAAAACCGTCTTTTAGGAAAGGTTCCTCTCAGAGAGGAGAGGTTTCACTATATATGGTGTAGATTTATCATACTCCTAGTGTAGTTTTGCGTAAAAACAGGTTTTTTGAAATTACACAGGCACGGGTGTGAACGCCCCATGCCCACCCACTCTGCCGGCCACACCCATCAACTCCCACATGTCGTTGAGGTGGAGTAGATGCTGTAAGAATTTGCGATTCTTTCACTGCTTCTACGCCACAAAACCACATGTTCATCTTTTTATTCTTGTTTGGGTTTTATGGAGTAGGTGGCCATGTTTTAATATATCTTTTTTCTTTGTGGTGTAGTAGATTACTGTATGAAGCAGAGCTCCAGTGCTCTATGCTGTCAGTTCTGTGTCTTTCCTGCCTCGCTCTGCACTAGATCTCTGTACAAACAGTAACACTGATTCTGTGTCCTGATTGGATGAGCAACATGTGCATGTTCACGTGAATGCCCTCACTGCTCTGGCCTCACTGCCTTTAGCTGATTTCACAACCAGGAAGTCCCGCCCTCTTTAGGAAAAGCTGAGAGGATTTTACAGAGAGCCTCATATATCTAAAAATAGGAAGAAGCCAGAAGCATGAAATGGCTATCGTTGGAATTGTTGTCACTCACTCTCCAGCTGTGCTAAAGTTACTGAACAGTTATGCTGTAAAGGAAATTTACCTCCAGGATGAAGGATAGTAAACCAAGCACACTGACATACTGGTGTGTGTGACCCCTCTGGCAGGATCTCCTCTTCTTTCAGCTTCTAATGCCCTGGTTTTTGCAAAAAATGAGCTTGAGGGGCTCCAGGCTTCATAGCTGTTAATTGAACCAGACTCATTTGCAAAATTTTTTGTTAAAACAAGGACATAAGGAGCTAAAAGTAGAGTGGATCCTGCCAGAGGACTGCCACATCAGTATGTCAGTGTGCTTGGTTTACAATCCTTCATCCTGGTGGTAGATGTCCTTTAACATGATAACTATTATATTCCCTTGCTTCCTTTTGAATATGTTTACATTGAATTGTAAACTTTGGGTTACAATTCACATCTAATTTTTTTATATACTCAGTCTAGAGGCCTGGAATGCTCCTGATTTATACGTTTAATCCATAGACAAATACTGGCAGACACAGACATGCGAAAGTCTGTCTGACCATTATAGTATAGTATACTGTGAACAATGCAACATAGAAAGATGCAACTAGATATCCTTACTGTAAGAGCATAAAGCGGGATACATCCGAACACTCAGTACATGTTGGGAATCCTTCCGATGTATCCTTACGTGATGTGAGTCTAGCCTTAGAATGCTGCTAAATTCCGTTTTGCTAGCAGTAGCTTACTGAGGTGTAGGGTCACATAGAAGTCTATTGAGAAGGGAGGGGGCTGGAGTGATTTACAGCAGTTAGGTCTCCATCCAAAAGCATGGCGAGGAATGGAAGGTACAGATACAGGCTGAAAAGAAAAAAAACTGCCACAAAATAAAAATTGCAGTGTTCCTCTTAATATACACAGTGGAATATTGCTCTCATCAACGTTTTTTTTGCTTTTTAAACGTTTCAGTGCACTTCAGGGGTGTAAGTAGGGGAGGCTGGGCCCCATAGCAGACTTCTGCATAGGATCCCCTTAAAAAAATCTATATACATATTTACAGCATATACACATACATACCATATACACACATACAGCAAATACACATATACACCCGTACAAACAGTACCATATACAGACATGCACCATATATGCACACACGTATAGCATATAGACATCACACATATAGCATTTACAAACAGCAGAATCACATACACCCACACATACATACATACATACATACATACATACATACATACATACATATACAGCATTCAGACATCACATCACACATACAACATATACATATCACATTTTACACATACATACATTTATACACTCATACACCCATATGTATATACTCGGTGTCAGGTGGTCTTCTTACCACGGGGCCCTGTAGCTGCTGACCACATGCAGGAAGTAGAGATGAGAGATTCTTATTCCTTCCATCCTGCTGTCCCATCCACTGCCATTTCTTATCTGAGCTGCCAGATGACTTGTGTACTGTCCATGATGTGCAGTGTTATATACATATATTTATTATGCAGCACATTGAAAAGAATAATATTATAATATCCTCCATTCATTTTGGGTGGCCGGGCCCCCTTGACACTGCGGGCCTCAAAGCAGCTGCTATGACTGCTACCTCTATGGTTACGCCCCTGGTGCACTAAACAGTTAACCCCATCCCACACTATGTAATTACAGAAATGACCTGTAGACCTTCTCTAATAACACCTCTACTCTTCTATCTCTACAGCCCTTTTTCCCGCTCATGAATCTCCAGTGTTCTCCGGAAGTAAGCAAGTTTTTGTGCATGGCATTCGTTCCAGAATGCTCCGAGCCCAAACACATTTTCCTGCCCTGCAGAGAGATGTGTGAGACTGTATACTCCGACTGTAAGAATCTAATCGAAACGTTTGACATTGCTTGGCCTCCGGAGCTCGAATGTGACAGGTGAGTGGTGGTCTACAAAAATGAGATGGGTTTTCATAGGGGATTGTATAGAACTAAGAAGATATTTTGTTTTCTTCTTGAAACTGTACCTATCCATGGGCTGCGGCTGGTATTTCAGTAAATGGGACCATTTAGAAGCTATAGGCACATGAATGGGGACTATTCTTCATGTCAGCCGCAGCATGTTCGAGGTTGTCCTCCTCAGAATAGGCCATCAAAGTCAGATCAGTTGTGTGCCTACACCTGACCCCTACCTCGATCAGCTGTTCGACCCCTTAACAACATAGAGCACAAAGCTATAGCTAGTTCGGCTATATATGTCCTAGTTGCACATACCCCCTGTAGATAGCGTATGTATAGACTTCATGAAAGTGACACACTTCAAAAGTTTATATGTTCTGAACGGTGGCACCTAGAAACGCAGTTCTGGTGTCATAGTATCTTTTAAATGTCTTGGTGTCACGGTTCGGCATTTAAAGTTTGGCCCCCCACCCTTCACTGTCGGGTGAAGACAGAATGTAGCTGACAGTTTGCAAAAATACATGCACCCTCAGCATCTGTAGCTGAGCTTGGGAAAGGATGACAGATGCTGTACATATTTTTAACATATTTTGGTAAAGGTTTCTTCAATTTTACTACTTATTACTTGCATCTTCTCTCTTCCTCAGGCTGGAAGACTGTAGTGCACCAAAGACGCCAGAGAAGGAACAGAGCACAAATATGCCATCAGACAAAATCCAAAAAGACTATGGCTTCTGGTGCCCGCGACACCTAAAAACCTTCCAAGTAACGGGCTACAAGTTTCTGGGTGTCAACCACTGTGCACCGCCTTGCCCTAACATGTACTTTAAAAAAGAAGACTTGGACTTTGCCAAAAACTTCATTGGCATTATATCCATCATATGTCTTTGTGCCACGCTCTTCACGTTCCTTACGTTTCTGATCGATGTGAAGAGGTTCCGGTACCCCGAGAGGCCGATCATCTTCTACTCCGTCTGTTACAGCATTGTATCGGTCATATACTTCATAGGGTTTGCTATAGGAAACTCTGTTGCATGCAATGAAGCACACAAAGACTATGCAGACGAAGACACCGTCGTCCTTGGGTCCCAGAATAAAGCCTGCACAGTGATCTTCATGCTCCTGTATTTCTGCACTATGGCCGGCACCATATGGTGGGTCATGCTCACCATAACGTGGTATTTGGCAGCAGGACAGAAATGGAGCTGTGAAGCCATCGAGCAGAAGTCCATGTGGTTTCACACAGTGGCTTGGGGTATTCCTGGGATCCTCACGGTTGTACTTCTGGCCTTGAACAAGGTGGAAGGAGACAATATAAGTGGCGTCTGTTTTGTGGGACTCTACGACCAAAACGTGTCCACGTACTTTGTGCTCTTACCTCTCTGTTTTAGCGTCTTCATTGGACTTTCTCTACTTCTCGCTGGAATTATATCTTTAAACAATGTACGGCAAGTGATTCAACACGACGAGAGGAACCAGGAGAAGCTGAAAAAGTTTATGATCCGTATTGGCGTCTTCAGTGGCACCTACCTCGTTCCCCTGGGAATATTACTGTGCTGTTATGTCTATGAACTCTTATCGAGATCTTCTTGGGAAATGACTTGGGTAGCCGATCATTGCCAGGAATATCATATTCCTTGCCCGTACCAGGTAGGTTTTTTTTGTTTTTTTTATCCTGAATCTTTTTGAGATTTTTATTTTTTCCCCAACAGTGAAATATTTTAGATGGCATTAAAGTGGTGGCATCACTAGAGGTCTGGTAAGGTTTAACTTTGGTTGGAGCCTTCCTGATTGACCATAGCTCATCTTGTCAATGTTCTGCCTTGGGCCAGGTTCTCCAACGATGTAGACTCTCTCGTCGCCTTTACCAACCCCAACTCTTTACCTCCGTCATTCCATTGATTCTGGTAATTTCGGAATATTCTCTCCAGCATTCCAGGGTTATAAATGTCATTAGTTTTGTCTCTCTTTTGTCTTTGATTGGTGTTCCCGACTTGGAGAAGACCTTCTGGATCAACTAATCTGGCAGTAGATACCCAATAAGTATAATTTCAGAATAGTCTCCGTACCCAATATACAAATTATGCTCTTCATTGTCAAATGGTTGGTCCAGCACCGCAGAAGGATCCACCCATCTGACAGTAGAGAGCTCACATTAATGACACTGATAATTCGGGAATGGTGGGAGCCAGAAAGAAACTTGCAACTGCATGAGAATATAAAGATGTGGGGGTTAGTGGAGGTGGTGAAAGGTCCTCTAGAAGATCAGTGCTGGTCTGACCATTGAGATCTTCACCAGTCCTGAAAATGAAGAGACCTCAGCAATGATTTTACAATGTGCCCTCTTCAAAGATCTCGCTTCAAAACAACATTGATGACCATCAACTGCAGAGCTTTTATTTCCCAATATCCGACCCACCACCACCAATCTAAAGTTATAGCATATCCTTTCATGATATGGAGCACTTGCCTACAACATCTGGTTAGCCATAGTGTGAAACTTAAAGGGGTTGTCCAGAACAGGAAAAACATGGCTGTGTCCTTCTAGTAGGTAAATTGAAGCATACTGACAACTGTGTGTTACTATTCGGAGGCGGGCCCTTGCATAGTGTGACCAATCGGTTCTGCTGCTGTGTAAAGGGACACACCCACAACTGTTAACGCCCACTTGTTAACTTACAACTATGCCTGTGAGAGATAACTAAACCCTCTTTCGAAAAAAAATTAATAAGATATCGATAAGACGTTCAAGACCTAGATTAAGACTATGATTTGTTATCCATGTGTAACTATTTGTCTCTTCTTCCTGTAGCCAAAGAATTTGTCCAGACCAGACCTGGGCTTATTTCTAACCAAATACGTCATGACTCTTATTGTGGGGATCTCGGCTATTTTCTGGGTCGGAAGCAAGAAAACCTGCTCGGAGTGGGCCAACTTTTTTCACCGGAACAAAAAACAGGAGTAAGATCTGATTTTCTAATTTGTTGTAAATTATTATTATTATTATTATTATTATTATTATTATTATTACGTTTTATTTTCACTTAATAGCAGAAATATATGGAATAAAGACACCAGACATATCAGGATATTAGCTTCATGTACTGATACAATACAGGCAGTCCCTGGGTTACGTACAAGATAGGTTTGTTCTTAAGTTGAATTTGTATGTAAGTCGGAACTATATATTTTATAATTGTAAATCCAGCCAAATTTTTTTTGGTCTCTGTGACAATTGGATTTTAAAAATGTTGGGTTGTCATAAGAACCAGGATTAACAATAAAGTTTCATTACAGACACCTGTGATAACTGTTACAGCTGATTATTATAGTCTAGGGCTAAAGTACAGTAACTTACCAACATCCAGAGAGCCGTTTGTAACTAGGGGTCGTCTCTAAGTCGGGTCTTCTTAAGCAGGGAACCGCCTGTACTCAATCTCATATAGTCACCCTATTCCTGGCCGCTTCTAATGCAGCCAATGGATTGTTTGTTGCATTTTACCAAAATTTTACCCTAACAATTGATTTACAAAGAAGGGGTGTCGATAAGGACAAGGGTTCAACCCTTTAACTTTTTTGGAAATTTAGTTTTGTTGATTGATCTGCCACCAACAAATCTTGTTTTTTGCCTGAATTTTTGAAAAATTGAGAAATCCAAAACTGCTGTAAAAATTTTGGCATAACCCCCCGAAATGTGAATACACCACAATCGGGCTACACTGTCTTTTTTTTGGAAGGACTGAGTGGGTTGAATAATATTAAGCCGCTGCTATTTTGTTAACACTTTTTTATAGTGGATGTTGGTCGGTTTCATCTCGGCCACATCAAAGCTGGAGACGTATTTACAGGCAGATAAGACAAATATTATTTAGGCGTCTGCCGAGAACATTCTTGTTGATAAAAGTCTTAAGTAGAATTTCAAATCAAGATAAGGACATGGTGATCCGAATATAATGGTCGTTAGTGTCGCCGCCTGAAGGGCGTTGTCCCATAAAACTAAATGCAGCTGCCATCGTGGTCAGCCATGATTGTCACTAGTCTGTTTGCCCATTTATCTACATAAGAAATCTCCTCAAAAGTCAGATGATTGTTTTCTGTCTCAAATGAGTCGGACTGAGAGTTTGGAGGTTTAGCATCACTTCAGACACTCCTCCATTGGGCTCTATAGCACCAGGAACAGCACTTCTGGGGTCATTTTAAAGAGGAGAATCTTAGCTGAAGATGTTGGTTCTTTTGGGCTATGAAACCAGAGGTACAAACAATTAAATACTTAGTCAGGAATTGGATTCCCAACTTTGTCTTTAACAGCCTGTATTTCTGGCTTTAAGAGGAAATGAGAAATTTCTATGTGCGTTTTTTTTTTTTATCCAAGTCCAGATAGGTAGTAAGAAAAACTGCTCACCTCTTTTGGTTGTACTATTAGGCACAATTCCAAATAGACTTGTGATTGGTATATCAAAGGTCTGTTCGCCTCTCCAAGACCCAATCACTATAGTAGGGGGCGGGGCAAATACGTTTTCCATGGGACCACATGAGAAAGTGGGTTGGTTTTTAGAGGGCCAGACTAATATACTGAGTTATACTCAATACCTAATTCCACCTCCATTATAGCCCTTTTTTATAGTGCCCCCTTTTATAATGTACCCTCTCCTTATGCCCCTCCCATTATGCCCCAGTATATAGTGCCACCTCTACTTATGCCCCTTCCATAGTGTCCCCATATACAGTGCCCCCTTTTTATACGAACAATATGTGTAAAGAACACATTGCAGATGTTTCCATACATCTGCATTGTGTTCTTCACACATATTGTTCTTCACATACTATTGTGAAGAACACCATTCTGCACACGTGTCTTCCGATAAGTTAGCAGATGTACGGAACAGTTCTGTTGTTCACTGTGTTCTTCACTTAAAGGGGTTATCCGGGTTTAATTCTTTTTTTTATGGCCGGGCTGGGGAGGGCTATTTAAACATAATAAACATGTACTTACCTCCTCCGGTGCTGCCGATTTCCCACGCCGCGGCCCGTCTTCTCCGTGCGCCGGTTTCATTACACCGGCGCACAGGGAGCTTCCGGCCAGCCGGATGCTCCCATGCGCACCATCTCCCAGCGCTTACAATGCTGAGAGATAGGGACGGATGGGAGGAGCCGTCCACAACGCGGACCGGAAGCTCCCTGTGCGCGGCTTCCGTGCCCCTGTTTGTTTACAGGGGCACGGATCGAAGTGACCGCGGCGCGGGACATCGGCAGCGCCGGAGGAGGTAAGTCTATGTTTAACTATCCCTCCCCAGCCCGGCCATAAAAAAAAATTTAAACCCGGATAAACCCTTTAAATGATCCTGTGTTCACTGTTTTCATTGTATTCTTCACTGTTCTTCACTGTGTTTTCTTAAGTAAATGCTCGAGCAGGTCCGAGCAACGAGCCGTTTCAAGTACTCTTAATACGCGAACGAGCATCAAGCTCAGACGAGTATACTCGCTCATCTCTAGTAATTCTCGATAGGAGTCTCCCATCTTGCCCAAATCCTAAGGATGACCATCATTTATCCTATATGTATGGACACATTAGAGGATCCCTTCTTTACATGGAGGCATATAAAGTACCCGTCTTGAATCCTTGTGACTTCTATTTCCTGATATTTGACCACGGCTCAGGAAATGACCTAATTCCTGATGTTGTGGTCTACACGACACAAGGCCACCTTGTTCTTCAGAACCTTCTTGGCTGGTCATCTCCTGGACCTCCAGGATTGCTCTGCAGACTTGTACCTCTGTGGTTAATCCCTGTCTGTCAGTCTTGAATGAGGTTTACTATAAAGGACAGCTAGTGTTTCCTTTCCTCTGTGGTATGTATATTCCAGTGAATGTCAGCAGGGGACATGTCCGCCTAGAGCAGGAATTACCAACCTCATGTAGTAATGTGCACCCGCTCTGTCTAATCAGCACATATTTGGCTTTTCTCTGACATTTCTCCATGTTCGGCTGAAACTTAATCCGTTTACCTGGAGGTTGTGGTAGGATTCTTACATGACATGTCCTCGCTTTTTGTTTTCAGACTCTTATGTTTATAAAGTCCTGAGAAGTTTTTAAGTCTCGTAGATACTAAAGCTCGCATAATAGTCAGAGAAACTTCAAGGTTTATTATGACGGGACTTTCGTCAGGGTTTTTTTTATATAGTCCTAAAATTTTGGCAAATATTTTCTAAATTTGTATTTTTATAGTCAATATAAAATCTTAAGCAGGAGGTTAAAGGGAACAAAGGATTGGGCATGTTGTAATAAAACTTGCCTGATCTTGGTCTGGCTGACTTTAATGGACATCTCCCACCAAGATGAAGGATTGTAAACCAAGCACACTGACATACTGGTAGGGTCCACTTTTCTTTTAGCTTATTATGCCCTTGTTTTTACAAAAAAAGAGGCTTTAAAATTTTTGCAAATAAGCTTGAGGGGCTCCGGGTCATTTTCATGATTTTTAAAATCTTTTTCTGTAAAAACAAGGGCATAAGAAGGAAAGTAAGAGCGGGTCCTGGCAGAGGGGGCACACGCCAGTATGTCAGTGTTTCTGGTTTGCAATCCTTCATCCTGGTGGGAGATGTCCTTAGATCAAATATCCATGGGGCCCCTTAACTAAGGCACTGACTTTTCCTAATTTAAAGGGATGGTTTGGGTTAATACATTTTTTTGGTTTGAGTCCTTGCTTCCAGTCCACCTTAGTGCCTTCCATCGCTGCTGTCCTCTGTTTGTTAACAGAGGCTCAGTGGTGACGCCATGTTAACTGTGAACTTCCACTACAGCCCATGGCTGCGGCCTGTATTAGGTTGTAGCAGGAACAGACTGTCGGCCTGGCGTCACTACCGATCCTGTTTTTACTAACCGAGGCAGTCCATGACCGGAGGGGCGCCTGTCACTGGAGGTAAGGACTGAGGCAAATATAATTATATTTAGGCCACCTGGGGCCACTAGTGAAATATTTCCCATCCCGGTTAAACTCTTTAAAGTCCTGAAACTTAAACCCCCATGACTTACAACTTTATTACCAAATCTACTTGTGCCCACAGGATATCCGGGATCAGTATTTAATCTAGCTGGTTCCATTTCTGGTCATGTATCTCCATCTGCTCTCATAGACAGTGAATGGAGCAGTAGTAGGCATGCTCGTCCTGCCGCTTCACCCTACAGTGAGAATTTGACCCCCGTGTTTTTGTGACCGGTGGGGGTCCCAACAGTTGGACCCTCAGTGATCAGCTAGCTATCCTGTAGGTGATAACCTAAATGCTTGGGACAATCTCTTTTAACAATGTAACATCTTTGAAGTAATAATTTCCACGTGGTAAATGAACCCTTTGTCCCCAAGCCACAGGGGGTTCCCTTTTTTAAATTTAAAACCACAATGTCTTAGAATTTTTTTTTTTTTTCAATTGGTACAATCTCACGTCTGAGCAATTTCTTTTGTCCTAAATATTTTAATATTTAATATTTTTACCTGTGTCTTTGCCTCCTTTAAGAGCTTCAGCGATTCCCTGATCTCCCCATGCTGCCCTCTGCATATACACAACTTCCTGTTTCTCACTGCTCCAGTCTGTCCTAATGGCGTCACCCACTGTGTCTCTCTCTCTCTCACAGTCCATCTCACTGACAGACACAGGGAGAGGGGGGAGCAGGATAAGTCATAATCACCTGCTGCAGTCCCTACTATTTATCAGTTCACATGTAACAAAGATCCACAGAGAGCTTACAGACAGCACTAAAGGAAGCATCAGGGATGATGAATGAATTGATGAACATTCAGGGATTATTATTAAGGCACATGGGCAATGTATGTGAAAGAGTGGTTAACCCTTTTAAGCAAGTTGTAATGTGACTTTTTCTCTGTTTTAGCCCGGTGGCTGAGAGCAGAAGAGTCCTGCAGGAGTCCTGTGAATACTTCATCAAACACAACTCTCAACCAAAGCAAAAGAAACATCATAGATCAAGTTCTCACAAACTGAAGGTTTTATCCAAGTCTATGGGTACAAGTACCACAGCTAAGGCAAACCATGGGACGTCCGCCATCACCAGCCATGATTTCCTGGACAAAGAGACGCCAGTGGACCTTCAGAGTACAAGGGGACAGTCCCCGAATGGAGACCAAGAGTCAGGAAGTCGCATCTCAAAAGCCAGAACAGACGTTCCGGGAGAAGTTACTATGCAGACGCTTCTAGATAATTCGGAGGTTACCACCCCACC
Source organism: Engystomops pustulosus (assembly GCF_040894005.1). Lineage (NCBI taxonomy): Eukaryota > Metazoa > Chordata > Amphibia > Anura > Leptodactylidae > Engystomops > Engystomops pustulosus. The sequence continues at coordinate 25,618,931 of NC_092415.1, read as the reverse complement.
GGTGGAGCAGAATAATTACCCCAGCATAGGCAAGGGAAACGGCACAGCGGGGAACATGCCAAAAAAGATTGAGGGCAGGTAAGAAATGTAACACGTCTTGTGTACTGACTGGTATCGTGGTTACGATGTAGAGGCTGGAGGTGGAGTGTGACTTCGGATGCCTCCTATCTTGGGTACTTTAGTCCCATCATTCCAGTGTCATCATAAAGAAGAGAATTTCATTATTCAAACTGCATCAGGCCTCTGAATCTCGGAGCTACGGAATCGGAGATGCAGTTAGGGGTGGCCCCTCCTCCCTCCATAGAAAACACCGGCACACGGCCGCACACTCGCCGAAAGATAGAGCATGCTCTGTCTTTTTGCGGTGTGCGGCCCGGATCGGTGCCACACATGTATCCCCGGCATGCCGCTATTGCCGTCTATGGGGACGGTCGCATGTAGGGCCCCACAGACGGCAGTGTGAATGAGCCCTTAGTTAAAGACGTAGATTGGCAACAATTAATATCTTTACTATGTCTTTCCTCCTAGTTTGCTTATTGAAAACCACTTGAGTGACCCGGCTCTGTATCCAGACGGTGGACCTCCGCCTTCTGCCTCAAGTCCAACCAGTGTACCCGCAGCCTTAGCGACCCACAAAGAATTTGGGAACAGCACAGAGACGGCATGAGAAATCTGACTTAAATGGACTATGGTCGGGTTGTATGAAATGTTGAATGGACGCTCAACGGAGACATTTCATGAAGATAATTTTTGCACTTATTATACATTGTAAAGCATTTAATGTATACGGGACGTCTCGTAACAAGGGAGAACGCCAATGTAAACACCGGCTGTAAAGGAACGCAGCCATGACACAGGTGACTGCCGATTTGTCCTACAAGATGATCGCGCCTTGTCGTTTTTTGTATTCTGTTACACTTTTGAATATATTTGTGTATATATAGATTCCAATATACATCTGACAAATATCAAATTCGGCTAACTCATTATACAGGGCAATAAAGTGTATATACTGTAGGTAGGTTGCTGGTTAGCTCGGAGATGCTTCTGTATTAGTCACAACACTGATCATGATCATTACTGGACCCAGGCTTCCTGCCACTGTCTACTGGTTTTGTTGCATCCTACTGGTCATTTTGGTAAGTTTTACACTGGAAATTATTTAAGAACAGAAAAATAAATGGCTAATTTTCTTAAATTTTTATATACGTTATCTTTTTTAAATGGGTATGGAATGTGCGGCCAGTGGTTGGTCATCGTATGTTGGCTCCCACATGAGAGATATCTCCTGAACCCCATGCACCATCAACTTGGTGGAAACCACATTTGTAGTACATGGGGAGAGCTGCGGACAGACTTGACATTTCCTGAGAAGAAATAGATTGGGCTGTCAGATCACAACTCACCTGTTCTTCATCCCTAACAATGGCATCAATTGAGTTGGAGGGGGGGGGGGTTGAAAGACTACAAAATCAGCAGATTGGGGCACCCAAGGACTGGTGCATCCTTTCTTGTTTAGTTTCACCACCCAGAACACCTAAGAGCCACCACAATTGTTAAAGGGACTTTGTCACCACATTTTTCACAAATACAGCCAGTGACAGTTTCCCATAGAGCCCTATTAACTAAATGACAGCCTTCTTTTAGCTAAAGGTTGTTTGTTTCCCTCACATCACCAAAAAATCTACTTTGTTATCTTACCTGGCATCAGCAATGAGTTGGAGGGGGAGTGTCCTGCTCGGCTGAGTCCAGCAACTTCTCCCCATGTCACTGTTCAGCACTTCATGTCATGTGAAGATGGTGATGCCTTCTAAGGTCCTTTAGCCCCTAACTTTTGCAAAATCTACCCCATGTATTTATCTGATCACATGAAATCAAATCAAAATTCATGTTACACAATTTCATGCGATCAGATACATACATGGGGTAGATTTGGCAAATGTTACTGATTAAAGGACCTTAGATGACATCACGCTAGCCATATGACATTAAGTACAGAATGATGTAACCGAGATTGCTCTCAATATTCCAGCAAGGCATTATGTAAAACACTTGACACAGAATTTCCTAAACAGAGCTGTATACTGTATGTCTGTAGTTGAATATATGCAGATGGCCCCTAAGTACTAGTTCCACATGGCAGCATGTGTGTAGCAGTGAGGTCTGTCAACAAGGAACAAGGCAGGGCGGTGCAGGGAACACTGCGTATGCAGGACTCCATTAAAATCATTGAACTCTCATCAGGTGAGTTGCATTAGTTTACAAACTGATTTTTTTGTAACATTGCAGCCATGGAAAGGAGAAGTCCATTGCTTTTAAATTTACTTTTTTATGAAGTATTTATTTCGGATGGGTTCATTTGAATGGCGGGTTTCCTTTGGCTCAATAATGGTGGTAGCTATAATGTCAATGGACCACAGCATAAGGGCTCTTTCACATTTGGAGTTTTTGTTCTCAGTCTTAGGCGGCAGCACACGTGGCGTTTGGAACCCATTTTGGGGCAGTTTTTAAGCAGTCCGTTTTTTGAAAACGCATTTGTTTTGTGACCGTTTTAGTCCGTTTTATGATTATCCTCATTAAGATAATTGGAAAAAACTGTCAAAAACGCATGCGTTTTCAAAAAAATAACTATACCAGCCCAGTGGTCTTACTAGAATGTCAGGGCGGTTTGGGAAACTACACCACCCACATCTCCCAAATATAAGATTACCACAGTCGTGGTGCCTGGATCTATGAGTAAGTGTCCCTGTTAGGTCCAGCGCATGCGCAATAAACCGGGTTGGGTAATACCGGCTTCATTAAAGCAATGTCAAGACGGCTTTTAACTCCTCTATAGGCAAGTACAAAGATCTGTGGGTGGTTTAGTGTCCCACATCACCCTGATGGATTCCTTTTATGGCTCCTCAAAGTATATTTGCTTTTACGAAGTGGCTTCTGCGTTAGCTTTTTCCAAATAACGCTGCAGATACGGATAAGACTAGAAGCCAGACTTGATGGAAACGGCACAACCCAAACATTGAGAGCACAAGTATTTATCCGGGATGATTGCTGGGAGCGCTGCTGATAACGCGGCTTTTGTTCCTGTAATGTCTGATAACCTTTTAGTATTGGGTGCGGCCACCCCTCTTTTATACAGTTAGTTCATAGGGAGGCACTAGATCAGGGGTCAGGAACCTTTTTGGCTGAGAGAGCCATGAACGCCACATATTTTAAAATGTTATTCTGTAAGAGCCGTACAATATGCACATGCCCCCAAGTAGATAGGTAGTCCAGTGTCACGGGTGCTCCTGCGATCTATGTGCTCCTATCCTTGGTGTTGCCCCTTTCTGAGCTCACTCACCTCTCCACGTTACTGCTCCCGTCCGCACTGGCCAGCGCGTGTGTTTGGCACTCACAGATTTTAAGGGCCAGGGCGCTGCTGGTGCCATTGGTGCTACCCACTTCCCGGGTTCCTATAAAGACCGGCGGCTCCCAGCATTCCCCATCAGGTCATAGTGCTTCATGCCTATGAGGAAACTTTCCACAGTGTTTCCTTCCCAAGTGTTGACCTCCCATTGTGACCCCGGTCCTGTTCCTGATTCTGCTCCTTCACTGCCAGCCCTGACCTCTTGCTACGTCCCCGACCTCGCATCATTGCTGCCTGCCTTGACCGTCTGCCTGTTCCTGACCACGAGATTGCCTAGTGAAACTGTACCTTGACTTTGGCTGCCAACGTGGACAAGACCATCATGCTTTGCGGCGGGCTCTGGTGAAGACCGGGGGCCACTTAAATTCCTGTCTCAGGTGTCTGCTTACATCATCATCCACGGTGGTCCAGGGGATTCACTACTCCAAATCCTGACATCCACCACATTCCTCCCAGTAGAGGTAGTGCCAGCACATGACTCCAAGTAGATAGGTAGCCACAGCACATGCCCCCAGTAGATAGGTAGCCACAGCACATGCCCCCCAGTAGATAGGTAGCCACAGCACATGCCCCCCAGTAGATAGGTAGCCACAGCACATGCCCCCCAGTAGATAGGTAGCTACAGCACATACTCCCAGTAAATAGGTAGCCACAGCACATGCCCCCCAGTAGATAGGTAGCTACAGCACATACTCCCAGTATATAGGTAGCTACAGCACATGCACCCCAGTAGATAGGTAGCTACAGCACATACTCCCAGTATATAGGTAGCTACAGCACATGCACCCCAGTAGATAGGTAGCTACAGCACATGCCTCCCAGTAGATAGGTAGCCACAGCACATACTCCCAGTAGATAGGTAGCCACAGCACATGCCCCCCAGTAGATAGGTAGCTACAGCACATTCCTCCCAGTAAATAGGTAGCTACAGCACATGCCCCCCAGTAGATAGGTAGCCACAGCACATTCCTCCCAGTAGATAGGTAGCTACAGCACATGCCCCCCAGTAGATAGGTAGCTACAGCACATACTCCCAGTATATAGGTAGCCACAGCACATGCCCCCCAGTAGATAGGTAGCCACAGCACATACTCCCAGTATATAGGTAGCCACAGCACATGTCCCCCAGTAGATAGGTAGCTACAGCACATGCCTCCCAGTAGATAGGTAGCCACAGCACATACTCCCAGTAGATAGGTAGCCACAGCACATGCCCCCCAGTAGATAGGTAGCCACAGCACATACCCCCAGTAGATAGGTAGCCACAGCACATGCCCCCCAGTAGATAGCTAGACACAGCACGTGCCTCCCAGTAGATAGGTAGCTACAGCACATGCCTCCCAGTAGATAGGTAGCCACAGCACATACTCCCAGTAGATAGGTAGCCACAGCACATGCCTCCCAGTAGATAGGTAGCTACAGCACATACTCCCAGTATATAGGTAGCTACAGCACATGCACCCCAGTAGATAGGTAGCTACAGCACATACTCCCAGTATATAGGTAGCTACAGCACATGCACCCCAGTAGATAGGTAGCTACAGCACATGCCTCCCAGTAGATAGGTAGCCACAGCACATACTCCCAGTAGATAGGTAGCCACAGCACATTCCTCCCAGTAAATAGGTAGCTACAGCACATGCCCCCCAGTAGATAGGTAGCCACAGCACATTCCTCCCAGTAGATAGGTAGCTACAGCACATGCCCCCCAGTAGATAGGTAGCTACAGCACATACTCCCAGTATATAGGTAGCCACAGCACATGCCCCCCAGTAGATAGGTAGCCACAGCACATACTCCCAGTATATAGGTAGCCACAGCACATGTCCCTCAGTAGATAGGTAGCTACAGCACATGCCTCCCAGTAGATAGGTAGCCACAGCACATACTCCCAGTAGATAGGTAGCCACAGCACATGCCCCCCAGTAGATAGGTAGCCACAGCACATACCCCCAGTAGATAGGTAGCCACAGCACATGCCCCCCAGTAGATAGCTAGACACAGCACGTGCCTCCCAGTAGATAGGTAGTTACAGCAAAAAAATAAAAGAATATTCAGTTACCAGGGTTCCATGCAGCCAGCTCCTCATCGCTCCCATGCTCTTCTCTGTGACCCAGGGTTAGACGTTGGCAGCAATGGCTTCTGAGTCGTACAAAGGACGTAGGCAGCGGTAACATCGCTGGATGTGTCCAGTGATCAGTCTAAGACACACAGCAGCCATCACTATTGATTAAAGATAAATTCATTTATTTATTGAGAGCCAGGTGCAGCCAACAAAAGAGCCATATCTGGCTCCCGAGCCATAGGTTCCCTACCCCTGCACTAGATGATACTGTGGCATAGTAGGAGTCCACTATTCAGGCAAACGTTTCCTTACCCATAGTAAGAACTCGTGTTTAAAGAGATACACACCTACAAATTATTACGTATTGCTTGTAAAACGTCATCAAGGTTAAAGAAGCCTGGCAGAGAATTAGTCCATCAGGTTTTAATGGAAGCATTGGGCAATATGGTGGCTCAGTCTTTACAGCCTTGCAGCGCTGGGGACCTGTGTTCAAGTCCCAGGGTCAACATCTGCAAAGAGTGCTCTCCGTGTTTGGCCAGTGGTGTAACTATCAAAGGTAGGGCCTCATAGAGGATTTCCGAATGGGGCCCCGCTCACCCCTTAAAAAATATACATACAGTATATACACACATACATACCCATGCATCATATACATAGACATACAGCATATACACATACATACATATAGCATATTCACACCAAATACCCCAGATGTCGGGGCCCCCTGACACTGTAGGCCCCATAGCAGCTGCTATGGCTGCTACCCCTGTAGTTACGCCCCTGATCATGGCCAATGTTAAAAGTGCAAAAAAAAGTCAGGGCAGTGCTGGGGGCGCCAGATTCATGAATAAAGGGCATCACAATACCTGAATTTGGCACCCCTTGCACACTACACAGGCGGCTTTTCTAATTGGTTTTGATTTTCTATTTGTCATCGTTTGGGCCTTTACTCACTCACCCCACCCGCCAGCCTCTGTCTTTGTCCGCTCTTTGTCATTGGGAATCCGTGGCTTGCAACATGTGGCACAGGCTAAGGGATCTTAGTAAGGGGTGAGTATTGCAATCCACGGCATGCACTAATTAAAGAGACATAATTGGAAAAAGTGTTATTAAAATAAATATATAGATATATATTACACAGCCTCTTAGAGAAGACCTCTGCACAAGAAAGGGTTGATCTACACATAGGGGGCAGCTATCATGGATAATATAATGAAAAAAAATCTGTAGATCTCTGTATACAAGCAGTAACTGATTCTTTGACCTGATTGGCTGGCCTGATTAAAAAAAAGATAAATCTGTAATTGAAAAATTCTTTTAGGGAGGGGGTCCTCTTAGAGAGGTGGTCTTCTGGAATGGTTTAACTGTGTATATAAATTGCCATGTGTTCATCTTTTTATTCCTATGTAGGTGTTTTATACCAGTGATTTTCAACCTGTGTGCCAGGGCACACTAGTGTGCCGCGACACATGGTTGAGTGTGCCGCGGGAAAAGTTCCCCGAACTATGGTGCCCCTGTGTAGCGCCCCCGTTTTTCGGCCCCCATACTTACCTACAAGCCCCGCGTCGGTGATCCGCCCATCTTGTGTAGCTCCTGCACCGCGCAGCCCAAGTCACGTGACCAGAGGCGCGCGGTGCAGGAGCTACAGAAGGTGGGCGGATCGCCATTAGGAGTGAAGGTACGCGGAAGAAGACATCAAGGGTAAGTATATAAGGTTACTAGTTGTATAGGGAAGGCAGCTAGGGTCTTTTTTTATTAGTAAAGGGAGGCTGGGGCTTTTTATTAGTAAAGGGGGGCCTCTAGGGCCTTTTAATTAGTAAAGGGGGGCCTCTAGGGCCTTTTAATTAGTAAAGGGGGGCCTCTATGGCCTTTTAATTAGTAAAGGGGGGCCTCTATGGCCTTTTAATTAGTAAAGGGGGGCCTCTAGGGCCTTTTAACTAGTAAAGGGGGGGCCTCTAGGGCCTTTTAACTAGTAAAGGGGGGGCCTCTAGGGCCTTTTAATTAGTAACGGGGGGCTTCTAGGGCCTTTTAATTAGTAAAGGGGGGGGTCTCTAGGGCCTTTTAATTAGTAAAGGGGGGCCTCTAGGGCCTTTTAATTAGTAAAGGGGGGCCTCTAGGGCCTTTTAATTAGTAAAGAGAGGCCTCTAGGGCCTTTTAATTAGTAAAGGGAGGCCGCTAGGGGCTCTTAATTAGTAAAGGGGGGCCGCTAGAGGTTTTTATTAGTAAAGGGAGGGCGCTAGGGGTTTTTTATTAGTAAAGGGAGGCCTTTTATGACTGTTTTAGTGTCATTTTGTGCTATTTTGGTTGGTGGTGTGCCCCAGGATTTTCTAAGTATAAAAAGTGTGCCGCGGCTCAAAAAAGGTTGAAAATCACTGTTTTATACTATAGTTGGACATGGTTTAATATTTCTTTTCCTTAGTGGTGTAGTAGATTACTGTATGATCATTTCTGTGACCTGATTGGCTGGCCCAATTGTGCTGGTTCATGTGAATGCCTTCTGTACTCTGGCCTCACTGCCCTTAGCCGATATCAGAACCAGGAAGTCCCGCCCACTTAAGGAAAATCTTAGAGGATTTTACAGATGGCCTCATATACCTTTTAGCCCTATATCTCAGGATAGGCAGAAGCCAGGTGCATGATGTAGGTATCGTTGGAATTGTTGTCAAAGAGTCTCTCTAGCTGTGCTAAAACTATTTTTTGTCAGTAACTTTACAGTTACGCTTCAAAGGGGTTATCCAACCTAGTGGTGTGAAGGGGATCTAACCTGCAATTCCTCAAATCGGGCACTTCACAGTGGAAAAATCCACCTACTTAACTCTCCCACCCAACAGTTAGCTGCAGTGTTGGCTGTCAGACCCCAACTTATTAGATATCAACCCCTTTTGGCACAGTGTTGGGAAGCGTTTATGGAGAGGGCTCACGGGCCGGCCCCCTCCATACAGTGTATGTATATTGCAACAATTTGGTACCAATCACGTGTCTTAACCATTTGAATGCCTTTAAGTGGCAAAGTGCACCGCCATCTTGGATTCCATCATCACTCACCACAAGGTCATTGAGGGCGTTGATCAGTTGCCAGAGTCAGATGCTTACAGATCACTAGCCATGCCATGTACTGGTAGAAGGGATCAGACTTCTGAGGTTTAAAGTACTCTTGGGGGTCTAAAAATAGTAAAAAAAAAATGTAAAAAAAAAAAACAATGAAAATGGGAATATTTTAGGAAACGGGAGACTGTTTTAGTTTCTGAATTGTTAATGCCACCACGTGAGTTTACTACAAACGGGCCCATTGAGGCTCTGCCTCCCAGCCGACCCTGAATCTAGGGATAGGGTATAAATGATAGAATGGAAAACCCCTTTAAGACAGCCTAAGCTAAGTCTTGCCCAGCAAACTGCACCTTAAATGATCGTAGCCCAAAGCCTTATGCATAAGATAGGGATATTTTTTTTTCTAATTTTATGCAACCCATTTAATTAATAAATTGTGTAGTTTGGCTCTGCCGGTTTTTGTGGAACCAGGTCTTCTCCCTGCTTTATCCTCAATATTAATTCTGGTGGTGGGGGGAGCCAAAAATGAGTGGCTAGGGCAGGGAACGGGAGTCCAACCCCAACTGATCAGTATCCATTGGGACTTAGCAATACTTATAGACCTTGATGCATAGCAGAAATGTATAGGGTTAGGACGGTCGCTGTATTATGGTAAAACCCCATGATGAAATGTTTGTAAGTGACCTGCCCCAGCCGGTATGCAGGAGGAGGCCATTACACATGGGGCGTCAATCATGGAGTGATTTATTGTCGCAGGGCATGAAAGGAGAATAGCAAGCCCTGGGTAACAGTGACAGCTATGAATGTGCCACGGGGAGCGTTGTTTTCCTGTACACATAGTTACGTGATACGGCGGCTGTATTGTCAGGACACCACTTGGCTTCTTTCATCCTGCTCCTTGCAGAGAGCACACAAACCTGTTCCTCCATTGTTCACCAATGAATGTGGGAGCAAAGCCACACAATGACATCATAATGGCCGCTAAGAAGGTAAACACTGGCACAAGGGGAGGGTGGGGGATTTTCAGAAACAACTTCACGCATGGAGTAAGAGGAGAAGAATTTATAAATCATTAGTGAAGCTGCTGTAAACCATGTGCAACACCCTCGCCGATGCAATGGCGAGGGAGGGTTTGCGAATACGTCCCAACTGCATGTAATCACATTACACTACATGGTCCTGATAGGACATAGGGGTATTGCAGTGGTGAATCCTGCCTGGCAAGGCAGAAGTTAAGTATTTTGTATGATGTAAGATTCTGTCATCCAATGATCTGTGTTACATCCTGTCCTTTGTAAGCTGAGATGTGATTGGAGGAGCAGCCACCACCTGACCAAAGGGAAGTTACAAAACCCCTGGCCAGGAATGTTCTAGAGCTCTTTCAGAGAGATTCCAGTGTAGGAGAATCCTAGAGATCAGTGAGTGAGTGAGAAATCTCTGTCTCGCCCATACCAGAGCAGGAAGAGCCTAGCCCCTGCCTCTGAAGAGTGGAGTCTAAGACTAGAGTTAGTATAGTGAGGAAAAGGGGTATCATCTTACCTTTAAAGGTGATACCTGAAGCCCTACAGGACAAGCTGAAGCTTCCTACCAGGACACAGCTGCCTTCCCAGCCTGCCCTCTACATCCAGGCTGGTGAACCATCTCCTGAGGCTCCCTCCAACTTACATCTCAGCGCTCCATCTACCTGTTAAAGGCACGTTGCTGCAGTTCCTGCCGGTTCAAATAAAGAACTGTAAGTTGTTTTCTTCAACTTCTGTCTCCGTCTGGTCCCTGCTAATACGGCTGCCTTCATCACCGGCACCCTGTCCATCACCCAGAGACTCACACTCGGGACATTAAGGGGTTGCCCCAGGGAGATCCGCTATAGCAGCCTCTCCCTCATCATTTCTTGCCAACACCACCCTGCTGGAGACCTGCCAGGCTGTAGGACAGCCCTCCGGTTCCCCATACCAAGCACCGTGACAATAGCGTGCCTAGGCCGCAACCGCCAGCCACTCAGGTACTGCGGGCCCTGGCTGACTCCAGGCCCCGAGAAAAGGCTAGGCCCCGGTGGGGGATGTTGCAAGTGGCGTCACGAACAGGATTGATACTTCTGTGCCTTATTCCGGCATTAAAGACTTTCCTTTATTAAAAAGACTGTGCTGCCTAACCCTGCTGCCATTCGGGTTTAGGCTCAAGTGATTGTGTGTTTCTGGATTGAACTGTGTTAATGCTGCCACGTGCTGTCGAGCACCGCTCCAGCACTCAAGAGGTTAATCCCTGCAAGAACTGTACCAGCTCTGCTACATCCGGCGCTGCCGCGCCTGAAGATTTTAACTCAGAAACTGTGGCGCAGCAAATAATTCAAGCCCGCCAAAGCCTTCACTGGCGGGAAACCCAGATGACTCACCAAACTCCGCCCACGCGCGAATGGCGCGAACCCCGCCTCCTGTGGCGCAGGAAAAATTAGAGCCCGCCACAGCTCTTGGCGGGAAGGATTTGGACTCCTCCCACTGGCTCGAAGCGGACTTCCTGCCCCGCCTCAGAGAAACGCCACATCTCGTGCTGATCTTGGAGAGCGAGGTCAGCACCATGTGGGGTCCTCCGCCATTCCCCCCTGTGGAGCAGCCGGAGTTCTACGAAATACTGGAGACTATGGTCGTGGTCTCTGCCCAGCCGGTCCGGAGACCCTCCGCTGGACATCGGCTGCACCGAGGACTGACCCGGGCCTTCGTCACCAGGACGTGTTTCCAAACGGTGACGCAGCACCAGGTACCACCCGGGCGGTTCCTCGTGCCTCTCCCGGCTACCATGCTGGTACCGCGGACCCGCGTGGAGGCGCCACGTGGGGAGGCCCCGACTCCTGTCGAGCCAACGTCTGGGCCTATTGCTGCCGCTCCACCTGCCCCGAGGCCTACCATTCCCGCTGGGCGGCCTGCCAGCCCCGCTGTAATGGTTCCTGATCCTCCGGCGGTTCCTGATCCTCCGGCACCTACCTGTCGCCCAAGGAGATCCGAGCCTGCACCGGAGCCACGAGCCCCAGCACCGGCACCTCCGCAGCCTCAAGGCCGAGGTGAGGCCGTCCGCCGGCGACTCCGAGACGCTGTCTCGGAACAGCGACGCCGAGAGAAGGAGGCCCAACGGTATATGGCCGGCCAGTCTACAGCTGGAGCTTGGGTGGAAAAGAACCGCACCACCGGCATGGTCCGGTTCTTCGATAAGCAACGTGGCTACGGCTTCGCCACCCAGGACTACACCGGACGGGAGGTATTTATTCCCCGCCGGTCTGTCAAGAGGCCTGACTTGCCGGAGAGACTGCACAATCTGAAGCCAGGAGAGTGCATCGAGTTCTCCCTGCAGGAGGGGCCCCGAGGACCATGGGCGGCTGGTGTGATCCGGATCCCGGACTCCGATGAGGACCGCTAGCCATCGTACGACGAGCTGTATGAGGACGACGAGTGGCCGGAATCCCCGAACACTTCTTCTTCCTCGGCTGCGAGTCCCCGGGCGGTGACCCACGTGAATGCCCCATCCACGGTAATCGTGAGTACGGGTCCCATTGCTATCCATGGGCCGGGCATGATTCAGGGCGCCACCCCCACCGTCTCCCCTGCCGGGAGCATTGCCAGGTCCCTCGGCTCTTCTGTGGGAGATGACATCCCGGCTAGTGAACCTTGTCCGGAGGTTCCAACGAGGCCCACTTCTCCGCTTGCCGGTTGCCAATGGGGTGATGACCCGGCCCCAGAAGAACCGGAGCTGGAAGGAGCTGCGGCGCTGCCGCAGGTCCCTGTTTATTTCCTTCTGGACCCCTCCGTGGTCCCTGGCTCAGTTGAGCCCCCGGCTGGAACAGCCGACACCCCGGGCGACAGCGCTCCTCCCCCTGAAGGTCCGGAGGATGTTGCTGCACCTGCAGTACCCGCTACTGCCACCGGGTGTCCCCAGCCGGCACCTACTCCCGCTGAGGATGCACAGGATTCCCTGCAGAGTGCGGATCCTGTCCCTGCTGAACCCAGCGAAGATGCAGAGTAACCCCTGAAGGGCTGTAGCCCACTTCAGGTACTATGTCCATTGTAGATATTGTATATTTCTGCCTATCCCCAAAGAGCCAGAAACTGTCCTGAGACTCTTACCCTTATTTATCTCAGTCAAGAGATTTTCTACTGTCCTGTGCTATGATAGCACCCCTTCCTCTGCCACAGCAGAGAATTTCTTCAAAGGACTCTGTCCCTCTACACATAGAGGAGACCCTTTGCTTCTCAGTGCACTTTTTCCCACCTCAAGGGCTGTACCCAGAAGATGGACTTTGTCATTAAAGACCTTCTGTGAGACTTTTGGCCAATACCAGGGAAAAGTTGCTATGCCATTGCTATTGTCTTGCACTTAATGCCTTCCTTTTAGGTATGGACATTCTGCATGCACTTTTTTATGCCTTTTCCTTTGCAGGAAAAGAGACATTTACTATCTTGCTACCCTGAGTAGCCTATCTACCTCTGTAACGTTTGTAACGTTCAAGATGTGTACCCATTGGGCTCCTAAGCCAATGTGAACTTACCAAATGTTTGCACACTGTCATATCTGCCAGTAGTCTGCACTAACCCTTTCATAGGCTTTTCAGGTTGTAGTGTGGCTGTGTCGGACCGTCTTTTTGTAAAACACTGACCACTACCTGATCCCTCAAACTGAGGTTTGCACATGGGGGTAGTCCGTAAACTGCGGGTCCTACGGGGACCGGGGGTGTTACACAGTTAGCACCTGGATGCCACTCATACATGGGTAAGGATGCCAGTCAGGAGGTACTCGTGTCGCATATGCTAACGCAATGCAGATATACACACTATATAATTGCCGCCAGGGAAGAAGCGTTGATATAACAAATATACAGGCATTGGTGCAAGGAGTGGATTACAGTACATGACACCACACCTTTCCTACTGTACAGTTCGGTTTAATGGCGTCAGCGACCAACTGTCATACAGCTACATGTTTTGTCTTAGTCCGACACCAACCCAGGTGCCTGTCTCCAGGACCATGGGCGGTTTGTCCCTACACCTCACATAGCCTGCACTTCCTAGAAGTGCCCTTAGCCCCCTCTGTGCCCCAAACCATCTGTAGTCGAGCCGAGGGCGGCTCTTTCAATTGCCCCCGGGGTATGCAACACCCTCACCGATGCAATGGCGAGGGAGGGTTTGCGAATACGTCCCAACTGCATGTAATCACATTACACTACATGGTCCTGATAGGACATAGGGGTATTGCAGTGGTGAATCCTGCCTGGCAAGGCAGAAGTTAAGTATTTTGTATGATGTAAGATTCTGTCATCCAATGATCTGTGTTACATCCTGTCCTTTGTAAGCTGAGATGTGATTGGAGGAGCAGCCACCACCTGACCAAAGGGAAGTTACAAAACCCCTGGCCAGGAATGTTCTAGAGTTCTTTCAGAGAGATTCCAGTGTAGGAGAATCCTAGAGATCAGTGAGTGAGTGAGAAATCTCTGTCTAGCCCATACCGGAGCAGGAAGAGCCTAGCCCCTGCCTCTGAAGAGTGGAGTCTAAGACTAGAGTTAGTATAGTGAGGAAAAGGGGTATCATCTTACCTTTGAAGGTGATACCTGAAGCCCTACAGGACAAGCTGAAGCTTCCTACCAGGACACAGCTGCCTTCCCAGCCTGCCCTCTACATCCAGGCTGGTGAACCATCTCCTGAGGCTCCCTCCAACTTACATCTCAGCACTCCATCTACCTGTTAAAGGCACGTTGCTGCGGTTCCTGCCGGTTCAAATAAAGAACTGTAAGTTGTTTTCTTCAACTTCTGTCTCCGTCTGGTCCCTGCTAATACGGCTGCCTTCATCACCGGCACCGTGTCCATCACCCAGAGACTCACACTCGGGACATTAAGGGTTGCCCCAGGGAGATCCGCTATAGCAGCCTCTCCCTCATCTTTTCTTGCCAACACCACCCTGCCGGAGACCTGCCAGGCTGTAGGACAGCCCTCCGGTTCCCCCGTACCAAGCACCGTGACAATAGCGTGTTTAGGCCGCAACCGCCAGCCACTCCGGTACCGCGGGCCCCGGCTGTCTCCAGGCCTCACCTCAAGGGCTAGGCCCCGGTGGGGGATGTTGCACATGTAATATACATCCAATAACCTACCTGCACAGGTGGTCATAGATAAGACCTGAAAACACGAAGATCGGCTACAAAGAGGGTCTCTAGCTCTGGAGGACCCAACACGTCCATGTCTCTCTCTGTCTTTGTCTGTCTGTCTCCGTCTCTCTCTGTCTCTGTATATCTGTCTCTCTCTATCCACATTGCCTCACACATAAGCTGCCTTATACTCCTTATGGGGGAGATTTATAATAAATATCAGAGGTAAAAGTTTTGCCCATGGAATCCAACCAGAGCTCAGCTTTCATTTTATAATCAGCTGTGGGAAAATGAAAGCTGAGCTTTGATTGGTTACCACTGGCAACTGTAACAGTTTTACCTCAGACACTTCTGATAAATCTCCTCTATTGCCTATGGTAACCATTTATAGCTCAGAGCACATATTAATGACATGTGGCAAAATAGCAACCAATCACGGCTCAACTTCTAACTGCCACAGCAGCAGCAGACAATGGCTTCTGTGGTTAAAAGTGTATTCTTGAAAGTGCATGGTGAAAATTTCGACTCAAAACCTAGTCACAGGTAGCGGCTGTGCAAGATTTGGTGATAAGCAATTGCAACATCTCCCACTGGGGCCTAGCCTTTTTCTTGTGGCCTGGAGGAAGCCCGGGGCCCAGCATACCGGAGTGGCTGGCGGTTGTGGCCTAGGCACGCTAGTGTCACGGTGCTTGGTATGGGGACCGGAGGGCTGTCCTACAGCCTGGCAGGTCTCCAGCAGGGTGGTGTGTGCAAGAAATAATGGAGGGAGAGGCTGATGTACTGGTCCTCCCTGGGGCAACCCTTAGTGTCTGTAGCCCTTGATGGTGATACAGCCATAGCAGGGTCCAGACGGAGGCAACGTTGTGCAAAAAATAACTTGCAGTTCTTTATTCAAACCAACAGCAGCAACGGGCCAAACCATTCTGTACAAAGGCAGATTACTGGGAGTGATCTTGGAGAGGGAACCTCAGGAGTTTGGTCACCAGTCTGGTTGCAGATGCAGGCTGGGATGTAGCTGTGTCCAATGCTGGAAGCTGCGGCTTTATCGTGGTTGTTCTGTGTGAGCTCACTAGATGTGTGAGGTACACGCTGTCTCTGGTCACTCGGTGTTGTATCAGGTGAGCTGAAGCCTAGGAGGCCTGTAGCAAGAGCTTGTGCTCTAAGAGGTGATGCTCCTCTGTCAGGAGCTGGGCCTAAAAAGACTGGCACTTCCTGTCCAAGGGTTTTGTAATCCTCTGGTCAGGTGGTCTCACTCTCCAATCACACTCCAGTTACAAAGATGGAACATTATTGGATGAAAAACATCAAACAGTATTAACCCTTGCCTATCCAGGCAGAATTTAGCGCTGCCTATTACCTCTGTATGCACTGTATGGTACAAGGGGCTTATTCGCAAACACTCCTCTGCCTTGCACATTGGCAGGGGTGTTGCACAATGTAAATGTGATGTTGTAGGTTCCTTTAGCGGATAAATAAACACACACACACATACACTCAGCTTTATATATTAGATGACCTATCTTCTGCAAGTCCCGCATATACATCCTGGAACTTCTGGGATCAGCTCATCCTGTAAGGCTACACGCACACAATTTGAAAGTTAAATGGCGCGCTCAGTCCAAATCACTCAGATCGTCCAATGGCCCTCCCCCCCCCCATTTCTGTCGCATGAATGCCAGCGCAGTCGTGCCACAATCCAAATGCATGTGACACAATCCCCAGTTAAATACCTGTCAAAGTGGCGCAAATCCCAAAAACGTTAAGAAATCCAACGAAAGTGCGGCCGCGGACCCTTATCTCATCGAACCCTTACTAAGCCGGGCAGCTGAAATGCACATTATACCTCCTATTCCTGCTCCAATTTGTGTCACGGCATTTCTTTTCTATGGAGAGGGGAGGGGTAGAGCAGTAACCACCCTTCCCATCTCCACATGACCAAAATGGACATGTCCATGATGTAGCCTAAGCCTTCCAGAAGGTCCTGTAGAAACCAATTGATTTCTATAGGACTGCTGGAGACAAGTCCTTCCATCCTGCACGTGGCTGTTGGTTGCACCATCCATGAGGCGAGTTGAGCATCTTGCCTCAGACACCAACTGGGGGGCAGCATCAAGGATACAGTCACCTGCTAAAAAGCAGGAACTATCACCTAAAAATAGTGTCTCTTTGCACCCGATGTCAGCATGGATGTGAGACTGCATGGACTTACAGGGCCCAGACAATACTGCGCTCCCTATAGTAACGCCATTGGATTGGGGCACTGTTGACAGTTCTGTTATATTTGACAGCAAGATTAGCTCAGCATCCCCATCATTGCTCTGTTCCATCCCCGTCATACACTTTCAGGCCTGTTCTCTAGTAGGTGACCAAATGTGTAATGTTATTGTATGTTATGTGATAGTGATGTGGTTTATGCTTTAGTTTTTATAATACTACTGTTCTAAAGAATGACTGTGGATTACAGACAGCGTGGATGTAAGACCTGTCATTACTGTCTCCAGATCCCCACCCATCTATTCAATCCCTGAAGAATTGCCTGACGTGTCTCTTCTTTTACAGCATCGCTACGGAAATCATCAGACAGGATTCCACCGTAACCCGGCACTTACTGCTGCATGATAATAACAAGTCTGTCTGCGCTCATAACTCTTATACAATTTACTACTTAGTAGATATAAGACAGATAGAAAGACAGCGAGACAGAATGATGGAAATGAGGTGGATAGATAGATAGATAGATAGAAATGGGATAGATAGATAGATAGATAGATAGATAGATAGATAGATAGATATGAGATAGATAGATAGATAGATAGATGGATAGAAAGATAGAACAATGGATAGAAAGATAGAACAATGGATAGAATGACAGGGATAGATATAGCAGTATAGAGATAGGTAGAACAATGGATATTTAATGAAAAAGACAATTACATTGGATAGATAGATAGATAGATAGATAGATAGATAGATAGATAGATAGATCGATAGATAGATGGATAGATAGATAATCTGAGATAATTAGAAATGTCCATAGCAGCACTGTGTAAATAAGTCCAAGGGCCTGATGTAAACTCCGTCCTAGATCTAGAGGCTCCGGCCTCCTGATGTATCCCGCGGTCGGTGTGTGTGCAGTTCTTCATGCCCCTCCACTCACAATTGGTATAGAGCTGGGTAAAGCAAGTAAATAGTGGCAATTCCTGGCCATGCGCCAGGAATTGTGACTATTTCAGGGCTTCCTGAAATGAATGGGTGTGTGCAAGCACCCAGGGCTCAGGCAATAGGGCCTATATAGAGATAAATAGAAAGGGCACATAGATGGATAGAACAATGGACAGATATATAAATAGATGGATGTATAGAACGACAGCGCGGGATATGTGTGTGTCAATCAACTGCTCCAGAAATTATATTGATATATTTAAAAATATTAACAATTTTAAGTGGGAGCACATGCTCATGCGCCGCTGGTACAGTATTAACTATTACAGTGCCAGAGCTGCAGACGAGAAGTCCTTGCATCATATTTTGATATAATACAATATAATACATTTCTGTCCTACACAAGGTTTGCAGTCGGTTGGGCAACTTGCTGTATGTAGATGTATATAGAACAATAGATATGAGATAGATAGATATAGATAGATATGAGATAGATAGTAGATAGATAGATAGATAGATAGATAGATAGATAGATAGATAGAAAGATAGATAGATAGATAGATAGATAGTAGAGATGAGCGAACATACTCGTCCGAGCTTGATGCTCGTTCGAGCATTAGCGTACTCGAAACTGCTCATTGCTCGGACGAATACTTCGCCCGCTCGAGAAAATGGCAGCTCCCGCCGTTTTGCTTTTTGGCGGCCAGAAACAGAGCCAATCACAAGCCAGGAGACTCTGCACTCCACCCAGCATGACGTGGTACCCTTACACGTCGATAGCAGTGGTTGGCTGGCCAGATCAGGTGACCCTGGGATAGACTAGCCGCTGCCCGCGCTGCTCGGATCATTCTCTGTCTGGATGCCGCTTGGGAGAGAGCTGCTGCTGGTCAGGGAAAGCGTTAGGGTGTTCTATTAGAATAGTGTTAGGCAGGAGTGATTCTACAACAACCCAACAGCCCTTCTTAGGGCTACAATAACGTTATACTTTTTTTTTTTTATTTGCAGCTAGTACCATATTGTGAGGAATTTGCAGGGGGACTTGCTACCGTTGTGTTTAGCTCTTAGTGACACACATATCCACCTCAAACACCAAAGTGGGAAAATTTATTAGGGGTTTGATTTCAATTAGGCACAGTCTGGCAGTTTCTTTTTATTTTACGTTTATTTTTTCATAACTCAGCGTCATCTCATCTGGCATAGTAGTGTGCTTTCATACTTGGCTAGAAAATAGCCAAAGGAGAATCCAAACGGCTTACTTACGCCTACAGTAGCGTTATATATATTTGATTTCTGGTTGATCTGCTGGTGGCTGTACTTGCTGCAGTGCATATACTAGCCAATTGTCAGGAATTTGTAGTGAGACTTGCGACCGCTGTGTTTAGCGCTTAGTGACGCACATATCCATCGCAAAGACCAAAGTGGGAAAATTTATTAGGGGTTTGATTTCAATTAGGCACAGTCTGCCATTTCCTTTTTATTTTACGTTTATTTTTTCATAACTCAGCGTCATCTCATCTGGCATAGCAGTGTGCTTTCATACTTGGCTAGAAAATAGCCATAGCAATAGGATAGCATTGTTTGGCTTTAAAAACTAAAAAACACAAAAAAAAACTAAAAAACACAAAAAAAAGTTAAAAAAAAATTAAAGTTATAACTTTCATTTTCAAAATGTTTAACCCGAGGGCTAGGGGTAGAGGACGAGGGCGGGGACGTGGGCGTCCAACTACTGCAGGGGTCAGAGGCCATGGTCCTGGGCGGGGTGAGACACCACCTGCTGATGAGGGAGCAGGGGAACGCCGCAGAGCTACACTCCCTAGGTTCATGTCTCAAGTTACTGGGACTCGTGGTAGAGCACTGTTGAGGCCAGAACAGTGCGAACAGGTGATGTCGTGGATTGCCGACAATGCTTCGAGCAATTTGTCCACCAGTCAGTCTTCCACGCAGTCCACCCATGTCACCGAAATCGGCACTCCTCCAGCTCCTGCACCTCAGCCTCCTCCCCCCCAGTCTGCCCCCTCCCAGGAAAATTTGGCATTTGAACTGGCATACTCTGAGGAACTGTTTTCTGGACCCTTCCCACAGTCACAAACCACTTGTCCGGTTGCTGCTGAGCAATTTTCCGATGCCCAGGTTTTCCACCAGTCGCAGTCTGTGGGTGATGATGACCTTCTTGACGTAGTGGAAGAAGTGTGTAAAGAGGTGTCCGACGATGAGGAGACACGGTTGTCAGACAGTGGTGAAGTTGTTGTCAGGGCAGGAAGTCCGAGGGGGGAGCAGACTGAGGGATCGGAGGATGATGAGGTGACAGACCCAAGCTGGGTTGAGAGGCCGGGTGAACACAGTGCTTCTGAGACGGAGGAGAGTCCTCGACCAGAACAGGTTGGAAGAGGCAGTGGTGGGGCCAGACGGAGAGGCAGGGCCAGAGCAGGTGCATCAGCGCCAAATGTGTCACGTAGTGAAGCTCCCGTGGCGAGGGCTCCCGCGGCGAGGGCTAGATTTTCAGAAGTCTGGAGGTTCTTTAAGGAAACACCGGATGACCGACGGACTGTGGTGTGCAACCTTTGCCAAACCAGGATCAGCAGGGGTTCCACCACTACTAGCTTAACTACCACCAGTATGCGCAGGCATATGAATGCTAAACACCCCACTCAGTGGCACCAAGCCCGTTCACCTCCTGCCCACCACTGCTCCTTCCCCTGTTTCAGCTGATAGTCAGCCCCCTGCCCAGGACCCTGGCACAAAAACCCCATCGTCGCCTCCACGATCCTCCACAGCATCCACCAGCGTTCAGCTCTCCATACCCCAGACGCTGGAGCGGAAACGGAAATATAGTGCAACCCACCCGCACGCCCAAGCCCTTAATGACCACATCTCCAGATTGCTTAGCCTGGAGATGCTGCCCTATAGGCTAGTAGAGACCGAGGCCTTTCGCAACCTCATGGCCGCCCCTCGGTATTCGGTCCCCAGCCGCCACTACTTTTCCCGATGTGCCGTCCCAGCCCTGCACCAGCACGTGTCAGACAACATCATCCGTGCCCTGACCAACGCCGTTTCTGACAGGGTCCACCTGACCACAGACACGTGGACGAGTGCTGCCGGGCAGGGCCACTATATATCGCACATTGTGTTAACTTGGTGGAGGCTGGGACCGAGTCTGACCCTGCGGCTGGTCATATACTGCCGACGCCGAGGATTGCGGGGCCTACCTCGGTCCAGGTCTTTCAGGCCTACTATGCCTCCTCCTCCTCCCAACCCTCCTCCACCTCCTCCTCCGAACTACCATCCGTGGGCATGCCGCCATCAGTCGGTAGCTCTAGGCACAGCAGCAGTGCCGTCGCTAAGCGACAGCAGGCGGTGCTCAAACTGCTGAGCCTAGGCGATAAAAGGCACACCACCCAAGAGCTATTACAGGGCATCACGGCGCAGACTGATCTGTGGCTGGCACCGCTGAACCTGAAGCCTGAAGCCCATGTGTTAAATCTGATAGTTCAGCGTTTCCTCAAGACATACCCCAATCTGTCTGATTTGCTCACGAAGGTGCGCCGCATCTGTGCGCATTTCAGGAAGTCCAGCACAGATGCTGCCACTCTCAGGGCAGCGCAGCGCCGCCTCCAACTGCCCGCTCACCGACTGTTGTGCGACGTGCCCACGAGGTGGAATTCAACATTAACCATGTTATCCAGAGTTTACCAGCAGCGCAGAGCGATTGTAGACTGCCAGATGTCAACTTCCACCAGAACTGGTAGTCAGGTCAGTCAGCTTCCTCAAGTCTACAATGAGGAGTGGACGTGGATGTCTGATATCTGTCAGGTGCTGAGTAACTTTGAGGAGTCAACACAGATGGTCAGTGGCGATGCCGCCATCATCAGCCTCACCATCCCGCTGCTTGGCCTGTTGAAAAACTCTCTGATCAGCATGAAGTCGGAAGCTTTGCGCTCGTCACAAGAGACGGGGGAAGAAGATTCCCTTGTTGATAGCCAAAGCACCCTTAGGTCTGTTTCTCAGCGCATATCGGAGGAGGTGAAGGTGGAGGAGGATGAGGAGGAAGAGGAGGAGAATGTTGGTGAGACACAAGAGGGGACCATTGTTGAGTCCTTCACTGTTCAGCGTGTATGGGCAGAAGAAGAGGAGTTGGAGGAGTTGGAGGAGGAGGAAATGGACAGTCAGGCCAGTGAGGGGAGTGAATTCTTACGTGTTGGTACTCTGGCGCATATGGCAGATTTCATGCTAGGCTGCCTATCCCGTGACCCTCGCGTTCAAAGAATTTATTCCAGCACCGATTACTGGGTATTCACTCTCCTGGACCCACGGTACAAGCAAAATCTTTCCACTCTCATCCCTGGAGAGGAAAGGAGTGTGAGAATGCATGAATACCAGCAGGCCCTGGTGCACAAGCTGAAACAGTATTTCCCTTCTGACAGCGCTAGCGGCAGAGTGCGTAGTTCTGCGGGACAAGTAGCAAGGGAGAGTAGGCGAGCAGGCAGCTTGTCCAGCACTGGCAAGGGTACGCTTTACAAGGCTTTTGCCAGCTTTATGTCACCCCAGCAAGACACTGTCACCTGTCCCCAGTCTCGGCAGAGTAGGGCTGATCTTTACAGAAAGATGGTGAGGGAGTACGTAGCTGACCATACCATCGTCCTAAATGATCACACAGCTCCTTACAACTACTGGGTTTCAAAGCTGGACATGTGGCACGAACTGGCGCTGTACGCCTTGGAGGTTCTTGCCTGCCCTGCCGCTAGCGTCTTGTCCGAGCGGGTTTTCAGTGCAGCTGGTGGCATCATCACCGATAAGCGTACACGCCTGTCGACTGACAGCGCTGACAGGCTGACGCTTATTAAGATGAATAAAGCCTGGATTTCTCATAATTTCCAATCTCCACCAGGTGAAGGAAGCTCAACCTGAATAATTTATGCACTCCTCCTCCTCCTCATTTTCCTCCTTCTCCTCCTCTTTGTACACTAAAGCAGAGGAAACTGGCTATTTTTTGACAGGGCCCACTGGCTCTAGCTATAGTACTTTATGCATTTAATTTTTCTGGAGGGCCACCTACCCGGTCCTCTGTTTTAAACAATTTTTGGGAGTGCCACATACAGGCACTCAATCTATTTCATTTTTCTGGAGGGCCACCTACCTGCTCCTCTGGTTTGAAAACTTTTTTGGACTGCCACATACAGGCACTCAATCTATTTCATTTTTCTGGAGGGCCACCTACCTGCTCCTCTGGTTTGAAAACTTTTTTGGACTGCCACATACAGGCACTCAATCTATTTAATTTTTCTGGAGGGCCACCTACCTGCTCCTCTGGTTTGAAAACTTTTTTGGACTGCCACATACAGGCACTCAATCTATTTCATTTTTCTGGAGGGCCACCTACCTGCTCCTCTGGTTTGAAAACTTTTTTGGACTGCCACATACAGGCACTCAATCTATTTCATTTTTCTGGAGGGCCACCTACCTGCTCCTCTGGTTTGAAAACTTTTTTGGACTGCCACATACAGGCACTATCCAAATTAAATTGTCTCCATAGCAGCCTCCACACGTTGTCTCCATTGCTACCTCCAAAAGTCGTCCATATAGCTGCCTCCATACATCGTCCCTTTATCAAACGAGGTGTGTCAGGCAGAAATTTGGGTTGTTTTCATGGATTCCACATCAAAGTTGTTAACTTTGTCGCCACCCTGCTGTGTTATCCACAAAATATACTGGCAAACTTTTATCATTTACCAATATTATTTCAGCGCTTCTTGCGCATCTGTTTACATTCCCCTCACCCGCCATATCCTAAACTTATAAGAACGCTACTACACTTGATCTTATACAAAAGGTTCTTAGAAGTGCTGTTTGGGGAGTAGCCTAGAGACAGGGGCTTGGATTGGCGAAAGCTCGCCTGGCAGCGGAGCGCCAGCTCCATGCGCATCATGCGCTTCTTGCGCATCTGTTTACATTCCCCTCACCCGCCATATCCCAAACTTATAAGAACGCTACTACACTTAACTTGGTGCAGGCTGGGACCGAGTCTGACCCTGGGGCTGGTCATATACTGCCGACGCAGAGGATTGCGGGGCCTACCTCGGTCCAGGTCTCAAAGGCCTAGTATACCTCCTCCTCCTCCCACCCCTCCTCCACCTCCTCCTCCTCCGAATTACCATCCGTGGCCATGGCGCCATCAGTCGGTAGCTCTAGGCACAGCAGCAGTGCCGTCGCTAAGCGACAGCAGGCGGTGCTCAAACTGCTGAGCCTAGGCGATAAAAGGCACACCGCCCAAGAGCTATTACAGGGCATTCCACATCAAACTTGTTAACTTTGTCGCCACCCTGCTGTGTAATCCACAAAATATACTGGCAAACTTTTATCATTTACCGATATTATTTCAGCGCTTCTTGCGCATCTGTTTACATTCCCCTCACCCGCCATATCCCAAACTTATAAGAACGCTACTACACTTGATCTTATACAAAAGGTTCTTAGAAGTGCTGTTTGGGGAGTAGCCTAGAGACAGGGGCTTGGATTGGCGAAAGCTCGCCTGGCAGCGGAGCGCCAGCTCCATGCCAAGATCCAACTAACATAGTTTTAACTGCAGCACCTTTAATCTACTACTAGTTCACTGCCTCCATACATGGTCCCCTTATCAAACGAGCTGTGTCAGGCAGAATTTTGGGTTGTTTTCATGGCTTCCATGTTAACTTTGTCGCCACCCTGCTGTGTAATCCACAAAATATACTGGCAAACTTTTATCATGTACCGATATTATTTGAGCGCTTCTTGCTCACCTCCTTTGGTTCCTCTCTGCCACCCATTGGTTTGAAGCCTGAGTCCATTTAGGGTATGTCGCCATGCCACTCTCTAGCCTGCCGCTGCTGCCGCTGCCTCTGCATGCCGTCCCCTATAGTGTCAGGGTCAATTATTGGATGTTTTAGATGCTATCTAGCTTCATTCTGTCACTCTGTCATGGCCATGCTGTTGCCCATAATTTTGGCATAATGGTGCATTTAAGCAGCCTCAGAGGCATCCATGCATGCTGCCCCTGCTGTTTCCTGTCCATTTCCGTGGTGTTTCCATCCTTTTCTGAGGTTCCCAGATGTTTGGCCAAGCTTCCCTGTGCAGAGCCTTGGTCCCCTTGAAAAATGCTCGAGTCTCCCATTGACTTCAATGGGGCTCGTTATTCGAGACGAGCACTCGAACATCGGGAAAAGTTCGTCTCGAATAACGAGTACCCGAGCATTTTAGTGCTCGCTCATCTCTAATAGATAGATATGAGATAGATAGATAGATAGATAGATAGATAGATAGATAGATAGATATGAGATAGATAGGTAGATAGGAGATAGATAGATAGATGATAGATAGATGATAGATAGATATGAGATAGATAGATAGATAGATAGATAGATAGATAGATAGATAGATAGATATGAGATAGATAGATAGATAGATAGATAGATAGATAGATATGAGATAGATATGAGATAGAGAGATAGAGAGATAGATAGATAGATATTTATGATGATGCTATATAAGGGTAATAAATACATAACACTGTTCATCTCATCTGCATTCGGGTGAATTACAATTTTCCACAATATTTTGTACTGTTGTATGGAACTTTCTATTTCTGCCTTGGTGCTGGGCTTACAGTATATTTCTCATTGGTTTGTGTGTAACAAACAAATATCTGTGTCTTGTAATAGTAGCCACATGTGCCTGCCACAAGACGCTCAGTTTACAAGCCGTCTTCTCATGGGCTTCAATGGGATAAAGTCACAAAACATTGGGGCAGATTTACTTACCCGGTCCGTTCGCGATCCAGCGGCGCGTTCTCTGCGCTGGATTCGGGTCCGGCCGGGATTCATCAAGGTAGTTCCTCCGCCGTCCACCAGGTGACGCTGCTGCGCTGAAAAGCATCTGAACGCACTCGAGTTCACTGGGCCGGACTGAGTGAAGGTAAGCGCGTCCCAAGCGACACATTTCTTTTTTAAAATGCGGCGGTTTTTCGAATCCGTCGGGTTTTCGCTCGGCCACGCCCCCCGATTTCCGTCATGTGCATGTCGGCGCCGATGCGCCACAATTCGATCGCGTGCACCAAAATCCCGGGGCAATACAGGGAAATCGGCGGAAATCGGAAATATTCGGGTAACACGTCAGGAAAACGCGAATCAGGCCCTTAGTAAATGACCCCCATTGTCTCATGTTGCTATGATTTGCTGCAAAAAACTTTCAAAAACAGAAGTTTATTTTTATCAAATAACACAATACAAAATGAACGATCCAACGAAAAATGTAAAGGAAATCAATATTTGGTGTGACCACAGCATCAGTTCTTCTAGAGACATTTACATTCAGATTTAGGATTCGGCAGGGAGGTTGTTCCACACATCTTAAATCTTCTCAATTCCCTTTATGTTATCTATGTTGACAATTGCAGTTACTGTTCTTCAATTGTGAATTTTTGTTTTCATTTAGGGACCCCCCCCTCTCCCTCCCCCTCGATATGTTACAGAATATATCCTCAAAATAGGTGCAGATCCAAGAGGTGGAAATGCGAATATAAACCAGATCTCCACCTCCCCTTTAAAGACTAGATAACAGTTCTAGGACATGTTCCATACATGTATTCTTGGGTTTAGGAACAGAAGATTTATGGATAATAGTACAGATGGGAGATGCTGATGAAAGGCAGATGATCATTAGACATCTCCGCACAGCACACACTGACAACAGCTGTCACACGGCAGAGGCAGGATACTAAAAACTGATACTGAGAAACTTATGTTATTCAAAGAGACAACAAAAAAATGTATAGATTTAAAAAAAAAATAAATTTAAAAACGGCATCAAATCATTTTGTATGTTCTACAACAGATCCCTAATTAACAACAGTTTTACATTGTATCCTACTGCGGGGGTTACAAGTGATGAAGTCACGTATACTGAACTGTGCATGTGACATCTGAACCAATCACTGGCTTCCCAATAATTTGGGAATTATTTCAACTGTAGGGTGGTTTCAACTAACAGGAAAATCTACCAGCCAAACCCATCATGATAAACCAGGGGCACTTACTCATAGATCCAAGCACCATGACTGTGATAATCTTCTTATGTTCCTTATCCATGGCCTCCTTCCATCTAAAATAATAATAATAAACTTTCCAAATTATGCTGAAGAAGTGCTATGGGGGGCATAACCAAAGCTCCTCCATGCTGTAGCTTCACAGGCTGCTACAATGTGCAGGAGCACTTCTCCTCTCTCACTGTATGCTGCTGCTGTGAAATTAAATCAAGCAAAGTAAAGGTGAAGTGCAAGAGAGCAGAGTGAGACCTGTGTAATAGCCAGTGAAGCCAGAGCATGGTGGGACTCTGGTAAGAACCCCGGAGCCCTTCTGGCTCATAAGCATCATTTTAAAAGTTAACTTTATAAGGAAGGAGGCCATGGATAACAAATATAAAAAGATTACCACAGTCACAGTGTCTGGATCTAAGGCCACTTTTTTACGTGTGAGTTCTGCATGTGTTTTTGTCGTGCAACCTGAGTTGCACTCCGTCCTATTGGTTTTTTTTTAATGGGCTTTAATGCGGTTTAACACATGTTTTTCATGCCCCATTCAAGTCAATAAAGACACATCAAATACCATGCCACATCATGCTTGATTTTGATTGTACATTTTCTTTAAGGCATGGGGCACAAAGGTGGGTGATACTCAGGGCTGGTTCCAGGTATTAGTAGGCACCTCAGTGGGCCCCTTCGCAGTGAACTCATGTGGCTGCACTAAGAATACAGAAACTGAAACAGTCCCCTGTTCCCTTAAATATTCCCAAGTTTATCATCCCAAAAGCCCCATCATGGTAATTTTATATACAACCCCCTCATAGTTTAATTATATACAGCCCCACATGGTTATATTATATACTGAGATTAAGCCGTGTGAGTCCCCCCCGAAGCAGCCTTGGGCCCCAGCAGTTGCCCGGTTATGCCTGGTGCTAGCGCCGACCCTGGTGCTACTATTACGTAAAGCACTAAGGAGCCACTGTTATCCAATGGAAGCTACAAACTCATCTACCGAGACAAGTCATGATCAGAAGCTGTCATGGCGGTCTGGGCCAGATAGACTAGAAAAAGGAAATGTATCAACTCTAACAAGAATACAGGCGGTCCTCGACTTACAGATAACAAACGGACATCTGGATTTTGGTAATTTACTGTACTTTATCCTTAGGCTACAATGATCAGCTGTAACAGTTATCACAGGCGTAATGAAGTAATGAAGATTTATTGTTACTCCAGGTTCTTATAACAATCCAACATTTTTAAAATCCAATTGTCACAGAGACCAAAAAAATTTAGTCTGGAGCTACAATTATAAAATATAAAGTTCCGACTTACATACAAATACAACTTAAGACCAAACCTACAGAACCTTTCCTGTACGTAACCCGGGGACTGCCTGTACATCAGACGTGTTGCACAACATAATTTCTGATCTAACATGTGATTAGGGTATGGTCATGTATATTGTTCTTTGTAGCAGATGTATCTGTTTATGGGTAGATTCAACTTTTTCCAAATATGATACAAATTGATTACCAATTTCTAAACACCAATGCTCCAGTAACTGATGGTGGGTTCAGACAGCATCTTAACTATTATATTAGTATAATGTAGATGATACTTCAATCACCTCTTTGCGAATGAGTTCACTTTGAATGGAACCTTCAGTAAAAAAGAAAACAAACTTTTGGATTTGGGGCAGGACGCAATGCTTTTTAGGTGACAATGCAAGGTTTGTTGGTCCTCAGCGTTTGCACGTGTTCTCTGTGGTGAGGAGTTAAGATTCAGGAGTTGAGAATTCCTCTATCCCCCTGGGGTTGGCCAGTCATAGATGTAATAACACAGTCCTTCAGTAGAAACAGACACAGTCTGATTCAGCTCCAGACCTCGCTACCTCCATCCACTGCAGCACACAAGTTCTACTTCTCTCCAACTCCTTCTAAGATGCTATCACTTTGGGTTGCTCTTCTCCTGATCACATCAAGTCTCCTTCTATCTACTCAATCGGAGCCTGACAACCAAAAGGTCAAGCAGAGAGCATTGCGACAGAAGGACCTGGACATCATTGACAGAGTGAGTTCACTTTTCCATATCCTCAGAATATATTACAGGCTTTTACTTGTTGGGTCAGTTCCATAGAGAAGCTTACTTTTTGATGGACTTTGCTGACCAAACACCAGGTAGATAATATATTGCATCTTCATTGTAAAAACTCCAGTATAATTGTGTCCTTGCATGGTGGAGACACATTGTATATGTATGGTGTGTGATACGTGGATGGAGGATGTGTCTTAACTAGATGCAGATGTTTTCTATCACATGTTTGAGCCTGCTTAGTAAGATTCTACTCATTGCTTCATCTCCTTCATTGACCACCTCATCTTGGATTGGGTCTACAACTGGGATGATGCATACTTAGTCTAAAATATCTAATTTTATATATTTATGGATGCAAAGTAGCCGTAGTACATCTACAAAAACCTCTCCAAGAGATCACCTCTTTGTGGAGACCACCTTCTTATCCAGGTCAGGTTTCCTGCGATAGATTTTCAGTTCCTCCATTGATCATGCCACACTGGACATGTGTTTTGAGAAGACTATTCCACCAAAGGTCAGATTATACAACTTTTGGTGGACATCTCAAAGAGTTTTCAGGGGTTTCCTGTAATTCTGACCCTTCTGTATTTGAGATGGAGAGTGCAATACTGTTTGAGGACAGGAACTGACATAGTGGGGCACATTTACTTACCCGTCCCGTCGTGATCCCTGCCGTGCGTTGTCCGACGAGGATTCAGGTCTGCCGCGATTCACTAAGATCGTGCGTCCAATTTCCTGCATGTGTCGCTTCACCCGCTGAGGTCCGCCGGAGTTCACCTTCTTCTTCCCGATGCATGTGAGTGCTGATCTTGCGACACAATTTGCTTTTTAAATTCCCCAGTTTGTCTGAATCCATCGGGTTGTCCGACGTCCACGCCCCCTGATTTGTGTCGCATGCAAGCCGGCACCGATGCGTCACAATCCAATCGTGTACGCCAAAAACCCGGGGCATTTCAGGGCAAAACGGAAAAAAATCACGAAACCCGGCGAAAATGCGCCCTTAGTAAATGTGCCCCAGTGAGTACAAGATTCAGACAGTTTTTGTAATTCATAGACTGGATCATTTTTTAGGGACCGAAGTTCAAGGTCCGAGGACTGGACCTTCTGGAACGACCGCCTTAGACCAAGTAGATGAAGAGGTTAAGCATATGTTAATGCCACCTGATTGGCCAGGACTCTTAGATTTTGTATTGCTGCCAAAGAAGTTTTAAGTTTCCCCTCAGCCCGGGACCACCAGATCTTGTGTCATTTACTTCTGTACAATTTAAGCTTTGTAGACCAATTTTGCATGGAAAATCTATGACAGTGCTAACCCTGAAATATGGTATTTATAGTTGCATTCTGTATAGAGTTATTATTTAGGCAGCACTATATACTGAATGTATAGGGATTGTATACAGGCAGTCACCGGGTTACATGCAAGATAGGATCCATAGGTTTTTATTCTTAAGTTGAATTTGTATGTAACTTAAAACTGTATATTTATAATTGTAGTTCAAGACAACATTTTTTTTTACATATTCTTTTGAGTTTCAACATTTTTTGCTGTCATGGGACCAAGGATTATCAATAAAGCTTCATTACAGACACCTTACAGCTGATCATTGCGGTCGGGGACTAAAGTAACATCCAGAGAGCTTCCCCAGAGGTCACAGGGGGCAGAGGGGTTCGTCTGTAACTAGCGGTTGTCTGTAAGTTGGGTATCCTTAAGTAGGGGACTGCCTGTATATATCTTTTATCTCATACATATCTACAACTTATACTAGTTTTCTTTTACTTTGTCACATACTAATAAAAGTCATACAAAATTACTGTGGCTAAAAAATCACTGGGGGAGATTTATAAGAAGTTTCTGAGGTAAAACTGTTCTAGTTGCCCATGGAAACCAATCAGAGCTCAGCTTTCATTTTATAAACAGCTGTGGGAAAATAAAAGCTGAGCTCTGATTGGTTGCTATGGGCAACTAGAACAGTTTTGCTCTCAGACCCTTTTTCAGTAGTGATGTAATGATAGGTCAGTGTTATCTATATAGAGGTCATTGTATAGGGAGGGGGAGGAGATAAGCTGTGACATCATCTATTGTCAGTAGTGATGTAATGATGGGTCAGTGTTATCTATATAGAGGTCATTGTATAGGGAGGGGGAGGAGATAAGCTGTGACATCATCTATTGTCAGTAGTGATGTAATGATAGGTCAGTGTTATCTATGTAGAGGTCATTGTACAGGGAGGGGGGGGGGGAGATAAGCTGTGATATCATCTATTGTCAGTAGTGATGTAATGATGGGTCAGTGTTATCTATGTAGAGGTCATTGTACAGGGAGGGGGAGGAGATAAGCTGTGACATCATCTATTGTCAGTAGTGATGTAATGATGGGTCAGTGTTATCTATATAGAGGTCATTGTACAGGGAGGGGGAGGAGATAAGCTGTGACATCATCTATTGTCAAAAGTGATGTAATGATGGGTCAGTGTTATCTATATAGAGGTCATTGTATAGGGAGGGGGAGGAGATAAGCTGTGACATCATCTACTGTCAGTAGTGATGTAATGATGGGTCAGTGTTATCTATATAGAGGTCATTGTACAGGAGGGGGAGGAGATAAGCTGTGACATCATCTATTGGCAGGAGTGATGTAATGATGGGTCAGTTATCTATATAGAGGTCATTGTACAGGAGGGGGAGGAGATAAGCTGTGATATCATCTATTGGCAGTAGTGATGTAATGATGGGTCAGTGTTATCTATATAGAGGTCATTGTACAGGAGGGGGAGGAGATAAGCTGTGACATCATCTATTGTCAGTAGTGATGTAATGATGGGCCAGTGTTATCTATATAGAGGTCATTGTACAGGGAGGGGGAGGAGATAAGCTGTGACATCATCTATTGTCAGTAGTGATGTAATGATGGGTCAGTGTTATCTATATAGAGGTCATTGTACAGGGAGGGAGAGGAGATAAGCTGTGACATCATCTATTGTCAGTAGTGATTGTATGATGGGTCAGTGTTATCTATATAGAGGTCATTGTACAGGGAGGGGGAGGAGATAAGCTGTGACATCATCTATTGTCAGTAGTGATTGTATGATGGGTCAGTGTTATCTATAAAGAGGTCATTGTACAGGGAGGGGGAGGAGATAAGCTGTGACATCATCTATTGTCAGTAGTGATGTAATGATGGATCAGTGTTATCTATATAGAGGCCATTGTACAGGGAGGAGGAGATAAGCTGTGACATCATCTATTGTCAGTAGTGATGTAATGATGGGTCAGTGTTATCTATATAGAGGACATTGTACAGGGAGGGGGAGGAGATAAGCTGTGACATCATCTATTGTCAGTAGTGATGTAATGATGGGTCAGTGTTATCTATATAGAGGTCATTGTACAGGGAGGAGGAGATAAGCTGTGGCATCATCTATTGTCTGTAGTGATGTAATGATGGGTTAGTGTTATCTATGTAGAGGTCATTGTACAGGGAGGGGGAGGAGATAAGCTGTGACATCATCTATTGTCAGTAGTGATGTAATGATGGGTCAGTGTTATCTATATAGAGGTCATTGTACAGGGAGGGGGGAGGAGATAAGCTGTGACATCATCTATTGTCAGTAGTGATGTAATGATGGGTCAGTGTTATCTATATAGAAGTCATTGTACAGGGTGGGGGAAGAGATAAGCTGTGACATCATCTATTGTCAGTAGTGATGTAATGATGGGTCAGTGTTATCTATATAGAGGTCATTGTACAGGGAGGGGGAGGAGATAAGCTGTGACATCATCTATTGTCAGTAGTGATGTAATGATGGGTCAGTGTTATCTATATAGAGGTCATTGTACAGGGAGGAGGAGATAAGCTGTGGCATCATCTATTGTCTGTAGTGATGTAATGATGGGTCAGTGTTATCTATATAGAGGTCATTGTACAGGGAGGGGGAGGAGATAAGCTGTGACATCATCTATTGTCAGTAGTGATGTAATGATGGGTCAGTGTTATCTATATAGAGGTCATTGTACAGGGAGGGGGGAGGAGATAAGCTGTGACATCATCTATTGTCAGTAGTGATGTAATGATGGGTCAGTGTTATCTATATAGAAGTCATTGTACAGGGTGGGGGAGGGGATAAGCTGTGACATCATTTATTGTCAGGAGTGATGTATTGATGGGTCAGTGTTATCTATATAGAGGTCATTGTACAGGAGGGGGAGGAGATAAGCTGTGATATCATCTATTGGCAGTAGTGATGTAATGATGGGTCAGTGTTATCTATATAGTGGTCATTGTACAGGGAGGGGGAGGAGATATGCAGTGACATCATCTATTGTCAGTAGTGATGTAATGATGGATCAGTGTTATCTATATAGAGGCCATTGTACAGGGAGGAGGAGATAAGCTGTGACATCATCTATTGTCAGTAGTGATGTAATGATGGGTCAGTGTTATCTATATAGAGGTCATTGTATAGGGAGGGGGAGGAGATAAGCTGTGACATCATCTATTGTCAGTAGTGATGTAATGATGGGTCAGTGTTATCTATATAGAGGTCATTGTACAGGGAGGGGGAGGAGATAAGCTGTGACATCATCTATTGTCAGTAGTGATGTAATGATGGGTCAGTGTTATCTATATAGTGGTCATTGTACAGGGAGGGGGAGGAGATAAGCTGTGACATCATCTATTGTTAGTAGTGATGTAATGATGGGTCAGTGTTATCTATATAGAGGTCACTCTACAGGAGGAGGAGGAGATAAGCTGTGACATCATCTATTGTCAGTAGTGATGTAATGATGGGTCAGTGTTACCTATTTAGAGGTCATTGTACAGGGAGGGGGAGGAGATAAGCTGTGATATCATCTATTGGCAGTAGTGATGTAATGATGGGTCAGTGTTATCTATATAGAGGTCATTGTACAGGGAGGGGGAGGAGATAAGCTGTGACATCATCTATTGTCAGTAGTGATGTAATGATGGGTCAGTGTTATCTATATAGAGGTCATTGTACAGGAGGGGGAGGGGATAAGCTGTGACATCATCTATTGTCAGTAGTGATGTAATGATGGGTCAGTGTTATCTATATAGAGGTCATTGTACAGACGGGGGAGGAGATAAGCTGTGACATCATCTATTGTCAGTAGTGATGTAATGATGGGTCAGTGTTATCTATATAGAGGTAATTGTACAGGAGGGGGAGGGGATAAGCTGTGACATCATCTATTGTCAGTAGTGATGTAGTAATGGGTCAGTGTTATCTATGTAGAGGACATTGTACAGGGAGGAGAAGGAGATAAGCTGTGACATCATCTATTGTCAGTAGTGATGTAATGATGGGTCAGTGTTATATATATAGAGGTAATTGTACAGGAGGGGGAGGAGATAAGCTGTGACATCATCTATTGTCAGTAGTTATGTAATGATGGGTCAGTGTTATCTATGTAGAGGACATTGTACAGGGAGGGGGAGGAGATAAGCTGTGACATCATCTATTGTCAGTAGTGATGTAATGATGGGTCAGTGTTATATATATAGAGGTCATTGTACAGGGAGGGGGAGGAGATAAGCTGTGACATCATCTATTGTCAGTAGTGAGGTAATGATGTGTCAGTGTTATCTATATAGAGGTCATTGTACAGGGAGGGGGAGGAGATAAGCTGTGACATCATCTATTGTCAGTAGTGATGTAATGATGGGTCAGTGTTATCTATATAGAGGTCATTGTACAGGAGAGGGGGGGGGGATAAGCTGTGACATCATCTATTGTCAGTAGTGATGCAGTAATGGGTCAGTGTTATCTATGTAGAGGACATTGTACAGGGATGAGGAGGAGATAATCTGTGACATCATCTATTGTCAGTAGTTATGTAATGATGGGTCAGTGTTATCTATGTAGAGGACATTGTACAGGGAGGGGGAGGAGATAAGCTGTGACATCATCTATTGTCAGTAGTGATGTAATGATGGGTCAGTGTTATCTATATAGAGGTCATTGTACCGGGAGGAGGAGGAGATAAGCTGTGACATCATCTATTGTCAGTAGTGATGTAATGATGGGTCAGTGCTATCTTTATAGAGGACATTGTACAGGGAGGGGGAGGAGATAAGCTGTGACATCATCTATTGTCAGTAGTGATGTAATGATGGGTCAGTGTTATCTATATAGAGGTCATTGTATAGGGAGGGGGAGGAGATAAGCTGTGACATCATCTATTGTCAGTAGTGATGTAATGATGGGTCAATGTTATCTATATAGAGATCATTGTACAGGGAGGGGAGGAGATAAGCTGTGACATCATCTATTGTCAGTAGTGATGTAATGATGGGTCAGTGTTATCTATATAGAGGACATTGTACAGGGAGGGGGAGGAGATAAGCTGTGACATCATCTATTGTCAGCAGTGATGTAATGATGGGTTAGTGGTGTGTTATCTATATAGAGGAGGAAGATGTGACAACTCAACACTGAGGGCTAAGAACACAGATGTGTGAAGATATAACCCCAGTGCAATTGGCAAAGCTACAATTCTGGAATATAATTTAGTTTTTACAGTCCTGCTACAAGTAACTACATATACAAAAGAATGTTTCAACCACTTCCTATGGTTCCAGCCTAGCACTGTCAGCACTTCTGCATGGCCAAAACTGCTGACAGACTCCCTTTAACCGATCTGTATGTTTTTGCATAGTAGGAGGATAGCGGAACGGCCACAGAAAATCTGAACAAACAGAGTAAGAACATACAAACCCCAGATGTTAGACTGGTCAGGATGATTCCCTTTCATTAAAGGAAATCTACCACCAGGATGAAGAATTGTAAACCAAGCACACTGACATACTGGTGTGTGCCCCCTCTGGCAGGTTCTGCTTTTCTTTTAGCTTCTTAGGACCTTGTTTTTACAATAAAATGGTTTCACAAATTATGCAAATAAACCTCAGGGGCTCCAGACCCTATAGATGTCAATGGAGCTTGGAGCCCCGAAGGCTCATCTGCATGATTTTTAAAACCTCTTTTTCTTAAAAACATAGGTATACGAAGCTACAAGAAGAGCAGCTTCTGCCAGAGGGGGCACACACCAGTAGGTCAGTGTGCTTGGTTTACAATTCTTCATCCTGGTGGAAGATTTCCTTTAAAGGAATACTCTAGTCAAAGCTAATTCATTGAATAATCCATGGTGCAGGGGCCTGGAGGGAGGAGCAGGACTCATTTTCATTGTATTCCTAGAACCTGGAGTCCTGCTCCTCGCTCCGGGCCCTGCACAAGGTACAATTCACTGAATCGGCTGTGACTGGAGTTTTCCTTTAAGAGCAGTGGTGGTCAAGTAGTAGCTTGTGATCTCACAGTGTGACCAAGTGGGGTCTCACCTATTACCTGAAGGCTTCTATGACCTTAGTAGAGGCGGAGAGGAGGTGCAGTGCAGTCATGTGTGAAGAAGACAAGCAATGAAGAAGATGGATGATTGTAACGACTTGCACCGTGATGGGCATCTCCTCATCTAAACATGGCACATGCAGTGTCCTTACCTCAACTCTCAACCCCTAAGATGCCGCGGTCAGTAGTGTAACAATATCATTCAATTTCTTTAAAATATTTTTTATTTTCTTTGTGTGGAAGTAATAAGATTTTGGCTCAGGGATGTGAAGGAGATGCCAAGGCAACATCCTGCAGCGTCCGATCCTATTTTTACTAACTTCTGGCACCATGCTAGAGAATAATATCCTTAAATTATATCTTTGCTGGAATCTTTTACAGGGAAAACATAGAAAGCTGCAGCGGTGGTGTCTATAACCAGTCCTCTTTGTTACAAGAGGGCAAAGTAAATTATAGTTGTACTATAATGAGTACTAAGATCCTTAAAGGGAACCGCCAGATTAAACTAGAATCCCCTCAGGTAGCGAATAAAATCCTCTTTCTAGAATTCTCTCTTTTATGTGAAATCTCACCCCTTTACCTACAAAAAAAAGTGCTCTCCAAAGTCATATGAAAATGAGCAGAGATGCATCATATTTGCCCTGAGATGAGTCAAGTTTAGAGGCTATCTTCAGTCATGTAGCACCTATAAAAATGCTTTTGATGTCATCTTAAAGATAAGCACCCAAATACAGTCAAAAAGGGTGAGAATAGGATTTTTCTCTGACACCAGTCTTTCACTGCCTTTGTCTGTTTCTGTAGATCACAGAACCACAATCCATATGCAATCTAAAAGATGGGATTCTCATCTTTAATATGACACCATGTTTCTAGGTGTTATAGAAGGAGAGTCTAAAGTGACCATCATCCCTACTAGAGATGAGTGGACCCAAAACTTTAGGTCCGTGTGTGTGTCCCCTGTGTGTAGCCTGGTCATTTACAGCCATGGCTATTAGGTAGAGGAGTCAATTTGCCCGATTGGCTTTCTGGTCTCTAATGCGACATTATTTCCAGCCCGCACGGAACACATCTGAACCCTGGACCCAACAAAATCTCTACCCCCTACCTGATGGTACTAGTAGTTTAATGAGGTAAAATCTGGTAACATCTTCACTTCAAAGTAAATATCTGTGTTTTTAAGAAAAAAATGACTTCTGTATTTCCCAAAAGAAAGCTTATAATAGTCCATGATCCCACTGATCAGCTATAATCTGTGGGACATCTCGTTAGCAATCGTATACATTTTTCTACAGCACCTCCACTGGTGAAATACAGCATTACACCTTAGAGTCCTCCAGAGCCAAAGTTGCACTATATAATGCTCTCCATTATGGCGAACACTGAATAGCTTTATATAATAGGTTGTGGTCCAAAGACTTTTCTAAAGAAATCACCTCTTTAAAGGGCTTTGCAGCTTTAATAAATCTAAATAAAATTGTCTGTGCCTGGTATTGTAGCTTTGTGCTATTACAGTTGTAAAGAGCTGTATGAATATTATCAAAAGCTTAGAACACAGATGATCTGTGGATATGCCAAGAATTGGGATTCCTCCAACCTAAGGATATCCCATCAATGTTGTAAACCCATAAAGAGAACCTACCATGCAAATTAACCCACACAAAATAAATATGTCATTAAAATCTATGGGGCACATTTACTAAGGGTCCGCGGACCGCATTTCTGGTATGCGCCGCATTTAACTGGGGTTTTTGGTGCACGCGATCGGATTTTGGCGCAATCGCGGCGACTTTCATGCGACAACCCGACTGAGCGCGGGATTTAAAATTTAAATTGTGTTGCAAGACATGCACTTACATGCACCAGGAAGAAGAAGGTGAACTCCGGGGAACTGAGCGGGGAAGAGACACATGCAGGATATCGGGCGCACGATCTTGGTGAATCGTGCCGGACTTCATCCTCATCGGACAGTCCGGATCGGGGATCGCGTCAGGACCGGGTAAGTAAATGTGCCCCAATGTTTAAAAAAAAAGTTTTTTGCATGTCACCATGCGTTTGGCTGGTTTGAATCTGATTTTCTTCATTTCTGGAGTGTAAGCAGCTGGGAAAATGTTATCACAGCTGCTTACACTTGCACAAATGAAGAAAAACGGATTATAACCAGCCAAATGTCTGCGTTTTGCAAAACGTACCGCATGTCTGAATGTATGAGTAAGTCCCTGGTTTGTCATGATGGGTTTTCATTGGAGATTTCCTATAAACAAAGAGAAATCCAAGGGGCCCATATCCAAAATCTGATAACACCTTCCAGACATCAGGATTTTACATCTATGGTCAGCAGAAAAAGTAACGGGAGCCACTTGTCTGTGTCTGCATTAAAGGAATGTGAAGTGGCTCCATAAGTACAATGTGAGGGTCTCACTCAGCACCAAATATTCGCCTTCTTAGTTGGGAAAACACATTTGGAGTGCCTGTTCCTCGTCCTCCCCCCTCCGCACATTCCAGTGATTCAGCCAGTGATGACATGCCAGATAATTCCTTTAATTAAATGACACCACATAATGTCTCTCTATGTATTATGTGCCGCTGTCACTCACTGTAACTTG
Organism: Engystomops pustulosus; assembly: GCF_040894005.1. NCBI lineage: Eukaryota > Metazoa > Chordata > Amphibia > Anura > Leptodactylidae > Engystomops > Engystomops pustulosus. The sequence continues at coordinate 25,580,022 of NC_092415.1, read as the reverse complement.
TGGTGCTGAGACTAATCCTTAAACCAAAGCTATTCTGACATATACACATAGGGGGTCATTTACTAAGGGCCCGATTTGCGTTTTCCCGTCACAATACCCGAATATTTCTGATTTGCGCCGATTTTCCGTGTATTGCCCCGGGATTTTGGGGCATGCGATCGGATTTTGGCGCATCGGCGCTGGCATGCACGCGACGGAAATCGGGGGGCGTGGACGAACGAAAACCCGACGGATTCGGAAAAACTGCCGCATTTAAAAAAAAAAATGTGTTGCGAAACTTGCACTTACCTTCACCAGGTATAGGCCGGTGAATTTCAGGGCATTCCAGAGGGCCTCGGCTGACTTCAGCGCAGCAGCGACATCTGGTGGACGGCGGAGGAAATGCCTTAGTGAATCGCCGGAAGACCCGAATCCACCTCAGAGAACGCGCTGCTGGATCATGAATGGACAGGGTAAGTAAATCTGCCCCATAATGTACATATAACTTACCTCTCACTCCATGGTACATTGCACAGACCTGAGACCAGGGGACATGTTACATCCATAGGTTGGGAGAAGACACGGGGCCACTCAGCTCAACTGTTATAATAATAATAATCTTTAGTTATATATCGCCTTCATATTCTGTAGCGCTTTACACATCATAGGGGACAAATACACATATAATATTGCATTACAAAGAGCAAACAGTCATATGGAACAATAGGAGTGAGGGCCCTGATCACAAGAGCTTACAGACTATGAGGATGAGGAGATGACACAAGAGCTTACAGTCTATGAGGATGAGGGGTGACACAAGAGCTTACAGTCTATGAGGATGAGGGGGTGACACAAGAGCTTACAGCTTATGAGGATGAGGGTTGACACAAGAGCTTACAGTCTATGAGGATGAGGGAGTGACACAAGAGCTTACAGTCTATGAGGATGAGGGGTGACACAAAAGCTTACAGTCTATGAGGATGAGGGGTGACACAGGAGCTTACAGTCTATGAGGATGAGGGGTGACACAAGAGCTTACAGTCTATGAGGATGCGGGGTGACACAAGAGCTTACAGTCTATGAGGATGAGGGGGTGATACAAGAGCTTACAGTCTATGAGGGGGTGACACAAGAGCTTACAGACTATGAGGATGAGGGGGTGACACAAGAGCGTACAGTCTATGAGGATGAGGAGATGACACAAGAGCTTACAGTCTATGAGGATGAGGGGGTGACACAAGAGCTTACAGTCTATGAGGAAGAGGGGGTGACACAAGAGCTTAGAGTCTATGAGGATGAGGGGGTGCACAAGAGCTTACAGTCTATGAGGATGAGGGGGTGACACAAGAGCTTACAGTCTATGAGAATGAGGGGGTGACACAAGAGCTTACAGTCTATGGGGATAAGGGGTGACACAAGAGCTTACAGTCTATGAGGATGAGGGGGTGACACAAGAGCTTACAGTCTATGAGGATGAGGAGATGACACAAGAGCTTACAGTCTATGAGGATGAGGGGTGACACAAGAGCTTACAGTCTATGAGGATGAGGGGGTGACACAAGAGCTTACAGTCTATGAGGATGAGGGGGTGACACAAGAGCTTACAGTCTATGAGGATGAGGGGGTGACACAAGAGCTTACAGTCTATGAGAATGAGGGGGTGACACAAGAGCTTACAGTCTATGAGGATGAGGGGGTGACACAAGAGCTTACAGTCTATGAGGATGAGGGGGTGACACAAGAGCTTACAGTCTATGAGGATGAGGGGGTGACACAAGAGCTTACAGTCTATGAGAATGAGGGGGTGACACAAGAGCTTACAGTCTATGGGGATAAGGGGTGACACAAGAGCTTACAGTCTATGAGGATGAGGGGGTGACACAAGAGCTTACAGTCTATGAGGATGAGGGGGTGACACAAGAGCTTACAGTCTATGAGGATGAGGGGGTGACACAAGAGCTTACAGTCTATGAGAATGAGGGGGTGACACAAGAGCTTACAGTCTATGGGGATAAGGGGTGACACAAGAGCCTACAGTCTATGAGGATGAGGAGATGACACAAGAGCATACAGTCTATGAGGATGAGGGGTGACACAAGAGCTTACAGTCTATGAGGATGAGGGGGTGACACAAGAGCTTACAGCTTATGAGGATGAGGGTTGACACAAGAGCTTACAGTCTATGAGGATGAGGGGTGACACAGGAGCTTACAGTCTATGAGGATGAGGGGTGACACAAGAGCTTACAGTCTATGAGGATGAGGGGTGACACAAGAGCTTACAGTCTATGAGGATGAGGGGTGACACAAGAGCTTACAGTCTATGTGGATGAGGGGGTGATACAAGAGCTTACAGTCTATGAGGGGGTGACACAAGAGCTTACAGTCTATGAGAATGAGGGGGTGACACAAGAGCGTACAGTCTATGAGGATGAGGAGATGACACAAGAGCTTACAGTCTATGAGGAAGAGGGGGTGACACAAGAGCTTACAGTCTATGAGGAAGAGGGGGTGACACAAGAGCTTAGAGTCTATGAGGATGAGGGGGTGCACAAGAGCTTACAGTCTATGAGGATGAGGGGGTGACACAAGAGCTTACAGTCTATGAGGATGAGGGGGTGACACAAGAGCTTACAGTCTATGAGGATGAGGGGGTGACACAAGAGCTTACAGTCTATGAGAATGAGGGGGTGACACAAGAGCTTACAGTCTATGGGGATAAGGGGTGACACAAGAGCTTACAGTCTATGAGGATGAGGGGGTGACACAAGAGCTTACAGTCTATGAGGATGAGGAGATGACACAAGAGCTTACAGTCTATGAGGATGAGGGGGTGACACAAGAGCTTACAGTCTATGAGGATGAGGGGGTGACACAAGAGCTTACAGTCTATGAGGATGAGGGGGTGACACAAGAGCTTACAGTCTATGAGGATGAGGGGGTGACACAAGAGCTTACAGTCTATGAGGATGAGGAGATGACACAAGAGCTTACAGTCTATGAGGATGAGGGGGTGACACAAGAGCTTACAGTCTATGAGGATGAGGGGGTGACACAAGAGCTTAGAGTCTATGAGGATGAGGAGATGACACAAGAGCTTACAGTCTATGAGGATGAGGGGGTGACACAAGAGCTTACAGTCTATGAGGAAGAGGGGGTGACACAAGAGCTTAGAGTCTATGAGGATGAGGGGGTGCACAAGAGCTTACAGTCTATGAGGATGAGGGGGTGACACAAGAGCTTACAGTCTATGAGGATGAGGGGGTGACACAAGAGCTTACAGTCTATGAGGATGAGGGGGTGACACAAGAGCTTACAGTCTATGAGAATGAGGGGGTGACACAAGAGCTTACAGTCTATGGGGATAAGGGGTGACACAAGAGCTTACAGTCTATGAGGATGAGGGGGTGACACAAGAGCTTACAGTCTATGAGGATGAGGAGATGACACAAGAGCTTACAGTCTATGAGGATGAGGGGGTGACACAAGAGCTTACAGTCTATGAGGATGAGGGGGTGACACAAGAGCTTACAGTCTATGAGGATGAGGGGGTGACACAAGAGCTTACAGTCTATGAGGATGAGGGGGTGACACAAGAGCTTACAGTCTATGAGGATGAGGAGATGACACAAGAGCTTACAGTCTATGAGGATGAGGGGGTGACACAAGAGCTTACAGTCTATGAGGATGAGGGGGTGACACAAGAGCTTAGAGTCTATGAGGATGAGGAGATGACACAAGAGCTTACAGTCTATGAGGATGAGGGGGTGACACAAGAGCTTACAGTCTATGAGGATGAGGGGGTGACACAAGAGCTTACAGTCTATGAGGATGAGGGGGTGACACAAGAGCTTACAGTCTATGAGGATGAGGGGGTGACACAAGAGCTTACAGTCTATGAGGATGAGGGGGTGACACAAGAGCTTACAGTCTATGAGGATGAGGGGTGACACAAGAGCTTACAGTCTATGAGGATGAGGGGGTGACACAAGAGCTTACAGTCTATGAGGATGAGGGGGTGACACAAGAGCTTACAGTCTATGAGGATGAGGGGGTGACACAAGAGCTTACAGTCTATGAGGATGAGGGGGTGACACAAGAGCTTACAGTCTATGAGGATGAGGGGTGACACAAGAGCTTACAGTCTATGAGGATGAGGGGGTGACACAAGAGCTTACAGTTTATGAGGATGAGGGAGTGACATAAGAGCTTACAGTCTATGAGGATGAGGGGTGACACAAGAGCTTACAGTCTATGAGGATGAGGGGGTGACACAAGAGCTTACAGTCTATGAGGATGAGGGGGTGACACAAGAGCTTACAGTCTATGAGGATGAGGGGGTGACACAAGAGCATACAGTCTATGAGGATGAGGGGGTGACACAAGAGCTTACAGTCTATGAGGATGAGGGGTGAAACAAGAGCTTACAGTCTATGAGGATGAGGTGTGACACAAGAGCTTACAGTCTATGAGGATGAGGGGTGAAACAAGAGCTTACAGTCTATGAGGATGAGGTGTGACACAAGAGCTTACAGTCTATGAGGAGATTTACACCATTGTTAAATTATTATAAAGCTCAGCAATGTTTCTTATTCAGAGTCAGAGTTTCCCACGTCCTCCCAGAGGACTGACACCCCAACGCGCTTTTCGGCACGCTGCCTTCGTCAAGGGGTCTGTATGGAAACACTTCCCCTCTCCCACTGTGTGAGATTATAGCAGGCCGAGGGAGGAAGAAGTGTTGATGGAGCAGAGGCGAGGGTGAGACAGTGTAACAGCCTGTGAAGCTAAAGCACATAGGGGCCCTGGAAACGCCCGCAGGAGCCCTTTGGATTTATTAGCATGATTTTAAAAGTTGATTTTCAGAAGGAAGGAGGCCAACGTAGTCAACCGCCAGAAACATGAGGGGCTTGGACTTGGCCGTCTGGTGCAGTGAGACAGTGGGTGTTCATCACACTGGGCGTCATAACCTTGGCCATGACCTGGACCCAATTTGTCCGGCCAGGTCATGGCCACAATTGCGCCAGTGTGCAGGGCCGGTTCTAGACAAAGTGGGGCCCTGGGCAAAACTAAAAGTGGGGCCCCAAAATAAAACTATTTTATGAGCACAGTAAGGAAGAGGCTCCCTTTAGTATAGTAAAACAAACAAATTTTGGAGAATTTTATAGGAGATAGATCATAGGGAGATTTATGGGCAGCATGGTGGCTCAGTTGTTAGTACTACAGCCTTGCAGCACTGGTCAACATCTGCAAAGAGTTTGTATGTTCTCTGTGTCTGCGTGGGTTTCCCCTGGGTCCTCCGGTTTCCTCCCACACTCCAAAAAAATACTGGTAGGTTGATTAGACTGTGAGGCCCATTGGGGACAGGGACCGATATTTTCTGAAAGCAGACACTTGCCCCATTTTCAAAATTGCATTAAAGAGTTTAAAGACATTGGAGCATTCATGCAATTTTTCCTTCAAACTGAAACATTTTATTAAACATACTTAAAATTTGACTTTGATGGCAAAAAATTTGTTCCAAACAGAAAATGTTTACCTTCACATCTCCTAAATGTAATAGATGGACATGTGTAGAGTTCACAAATGTCCCATATTGATATGTTCACATAAATAAATCCACATAATATCACTAACACTGTAATAACTAGATATCTGCTTTTCAGCTACAAAATTTAAGACAGTCACAACCTGCAAAATATAGCAATAAAACAGTAAAGGCGCCATAAAACCTTTATAATTTTGAAAGCAGACAACCAGGCGATGCATTTGGCAATTAACATTCAAAATTTCCTTTAAAATTTCCTCTAAAATATGTACAAATCCAGATACTTATATAAAGAAAATCTACTTTCCTAAAACAGTAAGATGTGAGGAGATCATACAGACCCCACATGTGTATATTCACCAAAATATGCAGCCAAGGGAGCTGCAGAAAATTGCACTGAGCGTCACACAGATGTATCATTGTTCGCTTAGACAATGGTAACCCAAATGAATAACTATATCCATAAACCTCTCTAATGAGATAGTAAAAGTCACTGTTAGATGTCGCCATTGTATTATCCGCACAATAACAGAACCCTCCGCGCTTCATAAGAATGAGAGTGAGAACGGCATAACATAGGTGTAAATAATGGAGGATGGTGTGAAATAAAAACTTTATTCCAGGACATCTGTGTGTTTTTGGTGTTACATTTAACTTTATGGACATGTTCTGGGTTGCGATGTTCATATATAATAGCGACATTAGGCGTAGAGGATCGAATGTTCATCGTATCAGTCAATTTTCCCAACAAAAAAAAACTAATCACAAACTAAAAGGCAATAAGAGAGAAAGTGTGTTCTTAGATAGTTCTGCATAGAGAAGGGTTAAAAACATGAATATTAGTTGATATTATTCCTTATCAGAATGTAGTAACATATAAAGTGAATATTTCCATTATCTGTGAGGTGCAGCAGCTCCTGTGTGCAGCAAATGCTCCCGCAGCCTGATGGCTAAGAATTCTGTGTTTCTAAGCGTTAGAAAAACGCAGATATTAACTGTTAAACTGCCGTCGGGAGTGATTTTTATATATAAAATGGCACCTGATATTCTCACTTTAAACCTGAATATCTCTGGATCCATAGCACCTAGAAACAAAATTCAAGATTCATTTGAAAGAAGAGATTCCCCTCCTTTCAGGGGGCCCTGGGAATTTGCCCCCTTTGCCTACCCATAGCGCCGGCCCTGCCAGTGTGAATGGGGCAAGCAATAAGATACAGTTACGATGCTAGAAGGAACACCTACACATTTAATACTTTATACTTCTGTATAGTTTCACCTCAGATTACCTCAAATTTCTTAATTGATTGTCGGCAGAGCGAGGTTTTGGCAGCGCAGGACGTCTGCAGGCGCTGGGGGTAGACATACTTGTAGGACTACACAATGCTCACAGTCAATGAGACGTCTGCCACCTGGGACTCTTTACAAGTGCTCACATATCTTGGCTCGCTGCATCAGAAGTGATTTTTGGCCAGAGAGAGTCTTCACTTCTCGTTCTGTCTTCTGGCAGATTTACTGTGTTCTTCATTATTTCTCATTTAATTGACTCACATTTTTCAGCTCGGGGACTGAAAATCCACAACCCGTGGTATTTCCTTCTGCCGGGGTGAGACGGCCATAAGGATTCCACTGTTCAGGGCTTAAGTTTATGTTGGAAATCCATCTAAAGAGACCAAAGCGTCCTGTAGGCGAATCTATGAATTGGGGATAAGATTTCAGCTTTTAAAAGCTTCACATCAAGTCATATCAACATTAGCTATGGACAAAACATAAATACAGGCGGTCCCCTACTTAAGGACACTCGACTTACAGACAACCCCTAGTTACAGACAGACCCCTGTGACCTCTGGTGAAGCTCTCTGGATGTTACTATAGTCCCAGGCTGCAATGATCAGCTGTAAGGTGTCTGTAATGAAGATTTATTGATAATCCTTGGTCCCATTACAGCAAAAAAATTTGAAACTCAAATTGGCAAAAAAGTGGCAAAAAAAAAAATTGTCTAGAACTACAATTATAAAATATACAGTTTCGACTTACATACAAATTCAACTTAAGAACAAACCTATGGACCCTATCATGTACGTAATCCGGGGACTGCCTGTACTAAGTTACATTTGTAATAATATTTCATTCTCCAATGCAGCTAGAAAGATTAAAAACCTTGTACATTGTTGTGTATGCAGCTCCCAGGCAGAGGTCTATGTATTTCCATAGTAACAGACTACGAACAAAACCTGCTCAGTCATAGGGGGAGTTTTTTGTGTGTGGTTGTGTAAAGATAAGATGTGGAATATGTGGCAGAAATGTAAAGCTGATGGTTTGCAGTGTAATATGCTATGGACTAATACATAGATTATTCCCAATCAATGGGGTTAATTAGCATGTAGTATCATGGTGAGTCATGGGGGAGGGGCAGTTCAAATGAGAATCGCATGTGGCAGTGAAGATGGGGAGGGAGCAGGGGAGAGGCTGAGGAAAAAGAGGGAGGAAAAAAATTGAGGCAAAGATGAAACATACAAACCACCCCCCACCCCCTGGGACTCACCATAAAGCATCAAATTATTCAGATGCACAACAAAGGCATTTTTGAGATCAACATGGCAGCGGCCATTGGAACCCGTCATGTAAAAATGATCTTCCTGAAGACAGTTTCTCTTTAAGAAAAAAATTTCAGCTCAGAATAAATGCATTTATAATCTATTGGCAGCATGTTGTAGAAAAGTACACTAAACCCAAAAACACAAAAACACTAAACATATTTTAATCCCTATGCTAATTAGGCAGTTGGTGTACCCAGGTGTGTCCTCAGCACCCGGAGGACTGCTGTTCCTGCCTGGACCACTAACCTCTGTCTTGGTCCAAAATGGAAGAGGATGGAAGTGATTAAGGGCATGACCTGGGTGCATTCAACCACTGGTTTAAAAACCTGTAGTAAATTATACACATAAGACATTCAATGGCTTCAGTCAGTGTCTATGAGATATAATATACATAGTCAGCAATGCAGCGTAATCTCTAGCGTTTGATCCTTCGCTTGCCCAGATGTAAGGACCATACTCCTACAGTCATCTTGTTGCTTCCTGAACAGTATTATTCTTATTTTGTCTGTCTGATCTTCTCCTTCTCTTGCAGTACAATGGGTTATGTATGCAGGGCAGCATGGGTCCTCCGGGCCGAGACGGAACTCCAGGAGTGAATGGCATCCCAGGAACACCAGGAATTCCAGGACGTGATGGAGCCAAAGGAGAAAAGGGAGAATGTATGAGAGAGAGTGTAGAAGAGGCCTGGACGCCAAACTTCAAGCAGTGCGCCTGGAGTGCGCTCAACTATGGCATCGATCTGGGCAAAATTGCAGTATGTGATAAGTAACAATGTAACACGACTGGTTACTATTATGTTCCAGGTCTATAAAGCACATTGTATAATAATGTACACTACAATGGACAGCACTGGAGGCTTACACATCAGCTCCCACTTGCATAAAGGTCAGGCTCACAGGATTCCAGCGGATTAAAAAAATTGTGCCATTTTCCTTCGGACTACATTGCTACGCTATTATGTATTTCTTCTAGGGAAGAATGTAATATGTATCCATATTCCCCATAGTATGAAAATTCACTCAACCAAGATCTTCTTTATCAGAAAGCTCAGAAGTTTTCATGCCCTCCATTGTGCACAGTATAAGACCCCTTGTTTGATCTGCAGAGCTCCCCCTGCTCTATAACATCCTGCTTTCTGATAGGACACATGTATCATAAGTCCAGCTTTGTCCATCTGGTTTTTTTGGGACTTTTCTTGGCTTTTCTGCTGGTCAGATATATCTTAGCGGTATTTACTTATTGTTACATGAGGCGTTTGTGGCTTTAGTGAATTAGTCAGTTTTTTTAAAACAAACGCCAGAAAAAGTCTCCAAAAGTTCTAAGCTCTTTCTGCTCTATAACATGCCAAACCAATATATATATAACATGCTGCCTGCACACATGACACTATGTACAATATGTTCAACTCCTCCTGCTCTATAACATCCTACATGCAATTAGAACACTGGGGGTCATTTACTAAGGGCCCGAATCGTGTTTTACCGGCAGGTTACGCAAATTTTTCCATTTTGCGGCGATTTTCCCTGTATTGCCCCGGGATTTTGGCGCAAGCGATCGGATTGTGGTGCATCGGCGCTGGCATGCACACGACGGAAATCGGGGGGCGTGGCCGAACGAAAACCCGATGGATTCGGAAAAACCGCCGCATTTAAAAAAAAAAAAACACACTCTTACCTTCACCAAGTATAGGAACGTGAACTCAGGCGGGCCTCGGCGGACTTCAGCGCAGCAACGACACCTGGTGGACGTCGGAGGAACTGCCTTAGTGAATCGCCGGTAGACCCGAATCCACCGCAGAGAACGCACCGCTGGATTGCGAATGGACCGGGTAAGTAAATCTGACCCACTATGTACAATCTGCTCAGCTCCTCCTGCTCTATAACACACTACATGCAATTCGGACACTATGTACAATCTGCTCAGCTCCTCCTGGTCTTTAACAAACTAGCTACTTATAGGACACTGTGTATAATCATCTCAGCTCCTCCTGCTCTATAACATGCTGCCTGCAAATAGGACACTATGTACAATCTGCTCAAATCCTACTGCTCTATAACATACTACCTGCAATTAGGACACAATGTACAATCTGCTCAGATCCTCCTGGTCTTTAGCAAACTACCTGCTGATAGGATACTGTGTATAATCATCTCAGCTCCTCATGCTCTATAACATGCTGCCTGCACACATGACACTATGTACAATCTGCTCAGCTCCTTCTGCTCTATAACATGATGCCTGCAGATAGGACACTTTGTACAAAATACTCAGATAATCCTGTTGTATAACATGCCGCCTTCAGATGGGACACTATCTATAGTCACTTCATCTACTCCTCCTGCTCTATAACATGCTACCTGCACACATGACACTATGTACAATCTGCTAAGATCCTCCTGCTCTATAGCATGCTGCCCACATATAGAGAACAACATGTACAGTCTGCTCATCTCAACTCCTGCTCTATAACATTACACTGCAGTTACATGGTGAAGGTTTCTTTTAAGGTCACTAAATATTTGTGTGACATTGTCAGTAATATAGTGTTAGAAATTGCGTAAAGAACATTCTGAATCATTTTCTGTTTTTGCCAATGAGCTGATTGATACAAACTAGTTCTGCCCAATCACAAGTGACTCAGTATCGACAACAAACATATAAAACAAATTTAGATTTTGGGTAACAAAGAGTCTAATATAGAGACAAAAGATAATGAGGAAGCAACAGATCATAGAAACACAGGTGTATCGCATTCTCTAGTAATGACTGGTCATTGGATACTAGGACTGGTGATGACAAGTACTACAACTGTAGGTAACATCACTGCCCGAGCAGGAGCGGGACTGATGAGTACACCCAGGACCTGTGTAATTAAAGGGATTTTCTTATTTTGTGTATTTATGACATATCCACAATGGGGCTATGACAGATAGTATGGAGAGTATGACATGTCTATGGAAGTGCCAAAACCATGGCGCCTCTATACGCTTTATTATTAGTATTTATGTATAGAGCACTATTACTTCCATGGTTCTGTACAATCAGTAAGGGGTTCACATACTTTATATCAAGACAAGAACAAATACAAAACTCATCAGGAGACAAGTGGAAGGAGGACCCCGCCCTTGAGGGCTCACAATCTCTATGGGATGGAAGACGGAGACACGAGGTGCGGGAGCAGAGCAGTGCAGTTATTGTGTATTGTAGGTGATCCTACACAGGAGGGTTTTCAGTTTACATTTGGAGGTTTGGAAGGTGGGGGACAGTGTGACACATTTTGGTAGAGAGTTCCAGAGTATGGGAGATGCACAGGAGAAGTGCTGGATGTGGGTGTGATAAGGGAGGATGGTAATAGAGTGAAGCTGGAGGTCGTGTAGGGAGTGGAGATTATGGAGGGGACAGAGTGTGAATGACTTTGTAAGTCATGGTTAGTACTGTATATACCTGCGTATAAGACCAGTTTTTTCGGCACAAAATAAGTGCTGAAAAACCCCACAGCGGTTTACACACGAGTCAATAAAAAAAAAACTTACATACTCACCTTCTGGCAGTCCCTGATGCTCAGCGTGGCTCCACGATGCTCCTGTCCCCGATGCTACTAAAGAGGCTGGCTGTATACTACACTGGGCTGGCTATGTACTAAAGGGGGCTGGCTATATACTACAGAGGGCTGGCTATATACTACACTGGACTGGCTATGTACTAAAGGGGGTTTGCTATATATTACAGGAAGCTAGCAGGGTATATACTACTGGGAGCTGGCAGGCTATATACTACAGGGGCCGGTAGGCTATATACTACAGGGGGCTGGCTATACACTACAGGGGGCTGGCAGGCTGGCTACTACAGGGGCTGGCTATATACTACAGGGGGCTGTCTATATACTACTGGGAGCTGGCTAGTTATATACCGGGGGACTGTGACCAATGATTTTCCCACCTTCAACTTAAACTTGAGTCAATAGGTTTTCCCAGTCTTTGGTGGTAAAATTAGGGGCCTCGGCTTATATTCAGGTCGGCTTATACTTGAGTATATACGGTATGTTAAATTGAATTCGGTGTGTAATGGGAAACCAGTGGAGAGGGTGTCAGAGAGTTAGTTGAGAGACCATAGAGAAGAATGTTGCAGTAGTCCAAGTGGGAGATGATGAGGGCAGGAACTAGTAATTTTGTAGACTCTGGATTGAGGAAGGGTGGGAAGCGAGAGATGTTCTTGAGATGGAGGCGGCAGGTTGTAGTAAGGGCCCAGATGTGAGGCTTAAAGTATAAGGCGAGTCAAAGACGACTCCAAGGCAGCGAACTTTAGGGACTGAGGAGAGTTTGGAGCCATGAATTGTGATGGATAGTTCTGGTGGAGTAATGTATTAGGTGGAGGTAGCTGCTGGTTCTGGTATTTATTTTTAGTTTACGCAATTTGAGTTGGTAACTCCAGTAATACATATATAAAATATTTTAGATGTAAAATCTCCTTTCTGGCCCTGTGGATCCTCTACGTAGTAATTACTGTCCGTGACTCATAATTGCGGATCTCTTGCTGCCACAGGCTAAGACATCGGCTTTAATATCATGTTACACCAGTGTCACATAATTGATCACCCGTCATATGGCCGCCAGCTAGGGTTGAAATTGTATATTCTAGGTCCCAGTCCTAGACAGACTTGTGGTCCCCAACCTGCATCATAGTATTGTCCTAAAAACTGTAAAAGTTATGTTTGCTTATAAATCACATAGTTTAGCTGGGAGGTACTATAAACGGATCTGGGAACAATGTTTTACATCCTTAGGCCCCTTCTACACTAGCGAGTGTGATGCGATGAACTCGCATCACACTCGCAACGCAAGCTGCCGGGAACGCACGGCCCGAACGCTGCACCGCGGGAGTGAACTGACATGCTGAGTTCACTCCCGCGGTGCAGCGTTCGGGCCGTGCGTTCCCGGCAGCTTGCGTTGCGAGTGTGATGCGAGTTCATCGCATCACACTCGCTAGTGTAGAAGGGGCCTAATTCCTAGAATTTTACAAGAGAACCTGAGATGTGTTCCTAACACGCACCATAATTACTACAGTTAGGCCCCTTCTCCACTGGCGTTTTTCACGCGCGAGTTCTGCGCGTGCATTTGACGCTCAGAACTCGCATTGCACTCTGTCCCATTGTATTCAATGGGTCTTTCTCCATTTGCGTGGTTTTCAACGCGCGTGCTTGCGTTCGTTTGCACGCGCGTCAAAATCGCAGCATGCTCTATTTTTGCGATTCACGCGCATTTTTCACGCCCCATTCAAGTCTATGGGGACGTATCAAAAACGCATTGCACTCGCAAACATTGCAAGTGCAATGCGAGTGCAATGCGTTTTAAACGTAAGGGTTGCTAGGTGACCAGTATAACAGTATTTCCCCTGCTCGCGAACGATCATTTAATTAAAAAAACACAATGAAGAACAGTGAAGAATAGAATAAAAACAGTGAACACAGTGAACACAGGATCATTTAAGATAAAAACACAGTGCAGAACACAGTGCAGAATAGATTACAGATGTTCGGCACATCTGCTTACTTGTCGGGAGATACGCGCGGAGCGGTGCGAACAAAATAGCATGTGAAGAACAATATATATGTGTGAAGAAGACATTGCAGATGTATGGAAACATCTGCAATGTGTTCTTTACACACATATATATTGTTCTTCACATGCTATTTTGTTCGCACCGCTCCGCGCGTATCTCCCGACAAGTAAGCAGATGTGCCGAACATCTGTAATCTATTCTGCACTGTGTTCTGCACTGTGTTTTTATCTTAAATGATCCTGTGTTCACTGTGTTCACTGTTTTTATTCTATTCTTCACTGTTCTTCACATCTGCTAACTTGTCGGGAGATAATATACGCGCGGAACAGTGAAGAATAGATCGCAGATGTTTGCAACTTATCAGAAGACATTATTTTTCAATTAAATAAAACATTTTATTCCCGAACCTTGGTCCCTTTGAAAAAGTCCCATTGACTTAAAAAAACGCGCGTGAAAAACGCAACGAAAACGCAAAAAAACGCGAACAAAAATGAAACAAAAACGCAGCAAAAACGTCAGTTTTTCACGCATTGCACCCGCACGTGAAACGCAACGCTAGTGTGCAAGAGGCCTTAGTGTTGAGAGTCTTATAGAGGACATTATGCTGCCCCCTACTGGTAAGGTCAACAAGTGTTGAGGAGGATAACAATAAACTTAAAGAGAACCTGTCCCCAGTTTTTACCCCATTACTAGCAGCCCCTTTCGGTAGAGTATTACATGTCCTTTTGTAGAATTGCCTCTTTTATGTGAAACCTCAACCATTTACCTATTAAAAAAATATCCCCCAACGTCAGGCAAATATGACTCTTCTCACGCCATTTTCCCAAGATAAGTCAAGTTTAGTGATTGCCGGGGTAGTTTCACTTTTGAAGCCCCTATCTTCTGTCCTATTGAACCTCGAAACATACTGCTGGGGTCATATTAAAGATAAGCATCTCATCTTTCAGATCCCATCAGGCCTACGGCTTTGTGAGCTACAGAACAAGTTGCGCAGTCAGCTAAAACATAGTTGGAAATGCAAGTTGCAGATAACGTTTTGAGCCGAGGTTCAGTACCTGCCTATTTTTTAACTCTCTTATGTCCAGTTCTGTAGCTCACAGAAGATTCTTATCTTTAATATGACACACAAATCCTGTTTTGAGGTGCTATAGAACCAAAGATAGACGCTTCTCAACTGACACTAGCCCCGCGACCACTAAACTTGACTCATCTTATGTAAAAATAATGTTATACTCTGGGGGGGGGGTATTCTTTTTGTTTTGTCTATGTTACTGTATTTGGTTTTCCTTAATGATCCATGATTTGGATGAGACTTCAAGATTGGGGGATACTGCAGACTATGCCTGGCTGATTTTGTACATGTCTCCTTATATTGTACATATGACCGACTACAATGCTACGTTTTTGTATGTAATTTATTTCAGTTATAAAATCAATAAAAAGGGAGTATTTTAAGGGTTGTACCAAATTTGATTGTTATCCTCTATTCACAACAATTTCTGTATCAGGGTGATGTCACGTGGCGTTTTGAAGGCGTTTTTGGCCCGTTTTTAAGCAGTCCGTCAAAAAACACATCCGTTTTTGACAGGTTTGACCAATTATCTTAATTAAAATGGGTCAAAAACGGATGCGTTTTTGACGGACTGCTTAAAAATGGGCCAAAAATGCGTTCAAAACGCCACGTGTCCCATCACCCTCAGATGCATGATCAACCTGCTGCTCCCTCAATTCCACCATCAGAACTTTTGGACTGTAAGATGCCAAACTAAAGGAATTTTTCTATATTCTGTGCCTTGTCTCCTAGGAATGTACGTTCACTAAGATGCGCTCTTACAGCGCTTTGAGGGTCGTGTTCAGCGGATCTTTACGTCTGAAGTGTAAGACCGCCTGCTGTCAGCGCTGGTACTTCACCTTTAATGGAGCTGAGTGTGCCGGTCCCCTGCCCATCGAGGCCATCATCTATCTGGATCAAGGCAGCGCTGAGTTCAACTCTACAATAAATATCCACCGCACCTCCACAGGTATAATGACGTGTAAAATATTACAGTATTTCTCTGGGAGGAAAACAAATGAGGTCTATTTTACACAGAGCCGCCGAGCTAGAGAGTTAAAGGGAGTGGATATTTCTGGATTCAGTCACTGATTAATATTTGAGAATTTATTACTGACACTTTTTGGTGCACAAGGACCTTAAAGGGGTTGGCCACTTTACCTCATGTGTTTTGTGTGTAAGTGTGGGGGGCAGGATATGAGGTAATTTACCAATATACATCTAGTAATAGTTCTGCACCTGTTTCCTGATATGTAAAGTGAAGCCTCCTGTCTTTTACCTCATCAGCCAGACATTCCTGACCATAAAATGGCCGCAGATGGAGGGTCATGTGATCGCTAACTGTCCATGAGCAATCACCCTGCCAGGACCTTGATCTTATATTCATGCATATTCATGGATGGTTCATGGACCATTAAAGATCACATGACCCTCCATCTGCGGACAGTTTATGGACAGTAATCTCTGTCCGATGAGGTAACATCAGGAGGCTGCACTTTACATATCAAGAAAGTGGAGAGGCACTTTACCGTCTTACTGTGTGGGATTACAGCAGGCAAAGGGAGGGGGAAGTGAGCAAGGAGTAGACCGTGTAACAGGCTGTGAAGCTACAGCACGGAGGAGCTCTGGTAACCCCTTCATGTAGCTGGGGTTTAGCTTCAATGTTTACCCCCTGGAATTTTGGCAGCATACCCTCAGACATAAGGGTTAGGGACCCCAGTTAAATATATGTATGTAGGTATTCTGGAGAGCTAGAGTAAAATCTCAATCAGACGTGTGAATTTTTTTTGTATTTTACCTCCTTTGCAGTGGAAGGACTGTGTGAAGGGATCAGCTCAGGACTGGTGGATGTGGCCGTTTGGGTGGGCACCTGTTCGGAGTACCCCAAAGGAGACGCCTCAACAGGATGGAACTCAGTGTCACGAATCATCATCGAGGAGCTGCCTAAATAAAAATGATTAAAAAAATCCTCTTTCCTGTTAGAATATTGAAATTGCACATAATCTGCTGTAAGTCCCTCTGTTGGGGAGGGGTCTGGCTGAGTGTGCATGTACTGTATAAATACTTCTCCCTTATATAGTGTAATAAAGCCGACGTCTGAGCTGCCTTCTAGTAAATTGCAGGACAATTTCACATCATCAGCTCCTATTCATCTCCTTGCATCTGTATCTGTTATACTCCGTGTTTTCTCATCCGAGTTTTTCTTTTTTAAATAAAAATAGAAATGTAAAGAAAAGTGGATGGTATAAGGAGCTGCTTGGCACACATACTGGGGGGATCATGTAAGCAGTAACTCTTCAGCAGGATCAGGTCCGAGACCCTTACAGAGGTAAAGACTAGGCTGATTGAGAGCCTCATTGGACAACACATGAACATGAGTATAGAAGACATAAATGGGATTCTGACATTGTCCTCCATAGCAAGTTGTGCTGCTATGTCCTCCTGACAGGTTCCCTTGTTAAGAGAGTATAGAGAGGACTAATGGGCTGCGCCTTCTCCAGCGTGATCATCGCTCCTCCTGATGTTATCGTGGAGCGATGATCATTTTCCATGATCGCATGGAGTCTTTATGAGACTCATTGCAGAAGATCTGTAACAGCGTGCCAATGGCACACTGTTATAGATCTAAAGCAAAATCTTCTTATACTGCAATACAGTAGCATTGCAGTATATAGTAGCAGCAATCAGACAAATGGGTTGTCCGAGAGCATAAAAAAACTGAATGGTGGCCGAAAGGGGGCTGCCTCTTGTTATCCCCTTGATTGTACCGACCCATGGAATAAAGGAGATGTGGAGCTCACAGGGAAAGCCTGTACATGATTTGGAATAATAAATACAGTCACTAGAAAGTACAATTTGTTATGCAGAAAACAAGCGTCCATACACTGAAAAATAAAAAAGTAAATAATGTAAATGCATAAAAACAAAAAATGACCAAGTCGTTAAGGGGTTAAGGACCTAGTTCTTTGACAGATCACACAAACAGTCCATCTGCTCCATAATGTAATACATAAGTTGGCGCTGCAGGAAAATGTGTTACACAATTCCTTTCCTTTATTTTTTTTTTATAGCACACACAGATTCTGCAGTCCAAATCGGTCCCTGTCCCCAATGAGGCTCACAATCAACCTACCAGTATGTTTTGGAGTGTAGGAGGAAACTGGAGGACCTGGAGGAAACCCACGCAAACACGGAGGGAACATACAAACTCTTTGCAGATGCTGACCCTGGGACTTGAACCCAGGACCCCAGCGCTGCAAGGCTGTAATGCTAACCACTAAGCCGCCATGCTTATAGGCCAAAATTCCCTCCAAGTTATAGATAATCTATAATTTTGGGAGACCTTCAAAGTGAATATCTCTTACTGTAAACCACATCTACGTTACCAACAATTCATGGTGTTTGCTGCAAAGAATTATTTTCTTCTAGCGGTATTGAAATTTTTAACAAAACTACGTGGATTTTGTAACCTCAAGATCACGCCGACCCACAGAGCAAATTAACATTTTAACCACAAACTGAATAATAACGAAATCTGTAAGAAAATGACAAATCTTTTAGTTTCATTTTTCAGGTTACATCTTGTCTTGTGAAACAAAGCAGCAAAATATTTGACAGTAGTTGGAGGAGTGACACTGCCACCTAGAGGAAAGTCACAGATCAGCAAACGTGAAATGCGTTGTATGATCACATACATAATGATCAATGACCATGTGGCACATTTACTTACCCGGTCCATTCGTGATCCCGTGGCGCATTGTCCGACATTGATTTGGGTTCTGCCGGGATTCACTAAGGTCGTGCGCCGGATATCCACTAGGTGTCGCTGCTGCGCTGAAGTCCGCCGGAGTTAACCTTCTTCGCCCCTGTGTGAGTGCTTTTCTTGCGACACAAATTTTTCCGAATGCGTCGGGTTTTCCGACGGCCACGCCCCCCGATTTCTGTCGCGTGAAAGCCGCCGCCGATGCACCACAATACGATCGCGTGCGCCAAAATCCCGGGTCAATTCGGCGCAAGTTGGAAATATTCAGGAAACCCGACGAAAATGCGCGATTCGGACCCTTAGTAAATGAGCCCCTATATGTTCCTTAAGACTTATACATGACTCAGGGCCATATACATACAGGACAATGCGGTGACCAGCGGTCTTTTTCCTTGTGACCCCTTATGGGTGAATTATGTATGTAACACTTTATCTTTGGCCAGGTCAAAGTTCATGCTTCACAGTAAACCATAGGTGAAAGCAAACGTCAACGGGTCAAACTGTGAATTAGTCAAAGAATAGTACAGGAAGAACAGGTCCAGAGTCAGGGAGCACAGGCAGAGGTCAAAGACACAGGGAGCGGACAAGATAGACACTTTGGAGACGCTAGAGGTGAAGGGTTAACAGGGTCCTCTTTAGGATTTTAACCATTATTTTAGATTTTTTTAACTTTATATTTATTTGGTGGTTTTTTTCTGTTTTTTTTTTTTTTTTTTATTTTCTGTCCCTCAAAAGAGACCTCTCGGAACTTTATCTTATTAATGATTGTTTTTAGTTACATTTTACTTTTCTACAGCCACACGAATACGTGCGGGGCACAAACAGGGGAATGTTTCACATCAGACAATTATTATGTATTTATAGAGAACCATGAATCCTATGGTGCTCTACAATCAGTAAGGGATTCACAGATATTAGATTACAACAAGGACAAACGCACAGAGCCTGTCCGTGAGGGCGCACAATCAATATAGGCCGCAAAGACCTGTCCCATAATTTGCAGTGCGGGCAAGAGCACATAGAAAGTACAGGCAGTCCCCGGGTTACATGCAAGATAGTTTCCATAGGTTTGTTCTTTAGTTGAATTTGCAAGTCGATCCAGAAATTTTTTTTTTTTTTTTTTACCCCAGTGACCATTAGAATTTCAACATTGGGGCTCATTTATAAAGGGCTCCGCGGTCCGACTTTTTCCGTTTTGCGCCGGATTTTGGCAAACGATCGGTTTTCACACGACAGAAATTGGGGGGCGTGGCCTTCGGAAAACCCGACGGATTCGGAAAAACCACAGAATTTAAAAAACCAAGTGTAATGCAAAAACAAGCACTTACATTCACCGGGGAGAAGATGGTGAACTCCGGTGGACCTCGGCGCTGCAGTGACACCTGCTGGAAGTCGGACGCACGAGCTTGCTGAATCACCGGAAGACTCGAATCCTCATCGGAGAATGACAGGACCGGGTAAGTAAATGAGCCCCATTGTTTTCTGTAATGGGACCAAGGATTATCAATAAAGCTTCATTAGACACCTTATGGCTGGACATTGCAGCCTGGGACTATAGTAACATCCAGAGAGCTTCACCAGAGGTCACAGTGGGCAGAGAAGTCCGTCTGTAACTTGGGGTCGTCTGAAAGTCGGGTTTCCTTAAGAAGGGGACCACCTGTAATTAAAAAAAAAAAAAAAAAAAAGGCTAGCACCAGGCCCCATTACACATTCATGTACATGAGGCCTTACTGGGGTCAGTTAGGCCCCCTTCAGGCTACCGTTGTGTGGACGTATATCCGGCCGCAGGTGTGCGTCCCCATAGAGGGCTATGGCACTGGTACGGTGCCACATGTGGAAAAGATAGCACATGCATGCTAGTAAAAGGGAGTCGCCTACCAAAAAGAGATTACAGTTTGGGCACATTTATCATAAGTGCACAGAGGAAATCCGGGTCAAGTCTGACCTGTAGAATTGCGCCCTATGCCTGAACAGCACAAGCTATGTCGCGCTGACTCACTACACGGCCCATCAACGCCCCCTTCTCACCCTGCGCCAGGAATTGCGACTTAATCATGACTTTTACGCCCATTTTGTGATAAATCCCCCCCTATATATTCGTTATCCTAACACTGGTAACGCTTTTTTACGAGTGTTTCCGGGATTGTATACATATAACAGAATAACGTATACCCCGAATACACCAATTCCCCGTAGAAAATCTCAGGAACCGTAGCAAATATACTCCAGAGGTCTATGTCTATATACATCAAACTGTGTCCACATGAAGTCATCGCACTCCAAAAAAGTCTGTGTGTGTGTGTACACATATACATATATATAATTAAGATTGTGGCCCCAATATATCAGGCCCTGTGCACCAGTTTTATGATGTACAAGGAATGAAAAAGCAGCAATTCTGAAGACAAGCCACAGAATTTGCAACTTTTAGCCCCATTTGGGCCACTTTTTTTTTTTTTTTTTTAAATAAAAAGTGGGCATAGAAGGGCACAAGGCGCCCTGGTCAGTCAGGTTTACTATAACCAGTGCTAACAAACTTCTGCAGGTTATTGCTGAAATCTACGCCTGGAGGATAATTTTGAAACCCACAATGCGCCAGTCTTAATACACTATGGCATTACAGCCTTGGGGTCCTGGGTCAACATTTACAAAGAGTTAGTATGTTCTCTCCATGTTTGTGTGGGTTTCCTCCGGTTTCCTCCCACACTCCAATAATATACTGGTAGGTTGATTAGATTGTGAGCCCCATGGGGACAGAGACCGATGTGACATGCTCTGTGCAGCGCTGTGGAATCTGTGTGCGCTATATAAAGAATTATTATTGCCATAAATTGTTTTTATTTATTTGAAAATATTGCCTTTTCATATCTAGGCACCTATAGTGGGGGAGTCATTTCCAATTGATGTGAACACCTGCAGGGAGACGTCAATAATTGTGTAAAGTGGTGATGCTGAATAGTAACAGGCAGCCTATAATGAAGAGAACAAATGATATGCCCCACCCCCAGTGCACCAGGAAACATGGCCCCTCCCCCAATGCACTTTGCGTAAAGACTGAATTTTCACTGAAACGGCAGATGGCTGAGAAACAGGAGATTTATATCTGGAAAACTTATAAAAAGCCCAGCACAAGAGCTGATAAGACTCCCTATCATTATAGTTCAGCTCAATTGATGCTTTTATCTACTGAAATTTCAGTCAGGCACTTCCAGATTAACAGATGCCAGATTACAGGATTATTACTGTCATATGTAAAACAATAGAATAATAAACCATATAAAATAAGATGAACATTCATTTTATTACCTGTGGACGGTATTCATTCCCAAGGAAATGAAAGAATAGAATTGGATCATATAAAAATACAACAGTCATGTCCCAGGTTGTAACAGATGAAAAACCTCCCTTATGGAGGAGATAAAGCAAAATTTCATATAAAATAAAATAAATAAAATATAAACCCGCTCTTGTACATATACTGATACAAAGCCCCGGAGGGTACAGGCAGCATATGTTCTGTTAGTCCAGTGTCCATTGCCCGGGGACACCCTATTTAGCCATTAGGAATTCATCCATTTAAGCCTTGGGTTTCCGGAATCCTAGTAAAAAGTGTGAGACATTCTCAAAAACTACAAAGGTGATGCAGCAGGCGGGGGTCACTCTGATTACGTTGGGGATAATTCCCTTGTAGAAGCCATGGACTCCTTCTTTCCTTTAAGACAGAAGAGATTGAAAAAATTCAATATAGACTTTTTGTTGGTTGCTTCACCTGCGTCTGACTGCGTAGTCTGGCCCGCCCCCCCCCCCCCCATCTTTAATAGCAAAGTGATAGAGGATGCCCCAGACTACACAGCAAAGTACAATGTTGTAAATGGAGTCCTTACATTGTGTTAAATCTTCTGCTAAATCAACAGTGTCCCAGAGTTATTGTGTGTACATTATGTAACTCTTTACATAATGCGGAACCTATAGAAATCTACTACACCCTACTACTTCTGTGTATGCCTCAAGAGGAATTGTAAGACACATTCTTCCTTGCATGACTACATTTAAAACTAACAGAGGAATGTAGCAGAATTATTTTTATGTAGGCAATGCAAGCAAAATAGATCACCATTATATTACTATAAAGAAAATACAGGCAGTCCCTGGGTTACATACAAGATAGGGTCTGTAGGTTTGTTCTTAAGTTGAATTTGTATGCAAGTCGGAACTGTATATTTTATCATTGTAATCCCAGCCAGAACTTTTTTGGTCTCTGTGACAATTGGATTTAAAAAATGTTGGGTTGTCATAAGAACCAGGAGTAACAATAAATCTTCATTACAGACGCCTGTGATAACTGTTACATCTGATTATTGTAGCCTAGGACTAAAGGACAATAAATTACAAACATCCAGAGGTCCGTTTGTAACTAGGGGTCGTCTGTAAGTCGAGTGTTCTTAAGTAGGGGACCGCCTGTATACCATCAAAATCAAGCTAGGGACACTTACTGTAGACAATCAAGCCAGGGACAATTTCCACGGTGACTGTGGTAACCTTCTTTTTTTTGTTATCAATGGCCTTATTCCATGGGGGGGGCTAGCAGAGCCCCTCAGTGCTGCAGATTCACAGGCTGTTACAATGAGCAGAACATGTCTTGCCCAACCCCCTGCTCTCTCCCTCTGCCTGTGTAATCTAGAAAGTGCAGGGGGAGACATTCTCTGCTCAGTGTAACAGCCTGCGAGGCTACAGCATTGAGGTGCGCGTTAAGCCCCCCAAACTTATGGCATAATTATAAAAGTTGACTTTAGAAGGAAGGAGGCCATGGATAACAAATATAAGAAGATACCACAGTCTCGGAGAATGGATCTATGAGTAATGTCCCTGGTTTATCATTATGGATTGTGATGGTAGATTTCCTTTAAGGGGTAGCACCAAGATATAAATAACCATATCAAATTTTTTGCAATAAATTCTTCCATATTCCTCAGCAATAATTGACTTGCCGTAGATTTAAAGGGCATTTTCTACCATGCAAAGCTGCAACCTTGAGTTCTGTGCAACCATATCTTTTGTGTGTAGCAGCAGGACTGTGAGAAGTATGTTCCAGGTCTACAGCTCCTTAAAGGGGTATTCACATTTAATTCATTTGCCATATGTAAACATGTCTTCAATTGGATATTCCTGTGTGAAGATAATTTCTTATAAATGTAGCCATGTTGAAACGAGATAGCTTCCTCAGATACGACCACCTCACATTTTGGCAGCGGTGGCCAGACATGCGCTATTGACCCATATCTGACATCTGGATTCAGCGATCATTACCACAGGACGGCTGTGGGACATGCAGTAACTCCCGGACATTTTATATAAGAAAACCTTTTGTTTCATTGTGCCATCACTCCAGCAGAGGTGGTCGTATCCAAGAACACACAGTCTTGTTTCTAAGGCACCACATCACTACATTTATGAGAAATTATCTTCACACAGGTACATTTTTTTATAACATCTAATTGAAGAAATGTTTACATATAGCAGATTAATTAAATTGAATGTGATGCCCAGACAACAATATCGCTTTAAATACTCTGGGAGGGTCATTCACCCTGAAGAGCTTTCTGCTCTTCTCACGAGAAGCTCCACAGGCCCTCCACCAGGTTGCAGGCGTGCTCCGCAGCTCCACAACGTAAGCCCTATTTTAATGATCGAAACTTGGGACGATCGGCTCTTCAGTGTGGTACCAACCCATACAATACAACACAAATAGACATACCTCCACGTCCTCCTGATCACATCTATGACCCCCGAGTACTGATTATGTTGATCCTGTAATCGAGCGCGCACCACTTGATAGGGGTAAGTAGCCATCACAGCAAAGATCTTTGATAAAGCAGCCATTATGATATATTCCAAGGTGTTCTGGTAAGACATGAGAACCAATATTGGATGACAATAAAGCACAGTGTGTCTAGATAGGGGTCTCATCAATCCTGGAGTATCCCTTTAAAACAACCCCCCCTAGAGTCATACAAGGGAATATTAATGTATCTGTGCACTCTGCCTGATGGTCTATAGAACCACATCCAACACCCAGTATATTATGGGACACTGATCTTTCATGTCCATGAAGAGTTGTACAAAGTTAGATTGTAGATTTTAGATCCCCAATCACAGGAACGGGAGTCCAGTTCTCACTAACTGATGGAGCAGCAGGTTGAGCATACATACTGCCGCTCCATTCAATTCTATGGGGATGTCAGAAAATGACAAGCATAGCGCTCAGGTTTCCCCAAGCACCCTCATAGATAGTGAATGGAAGTGCTGGAGATATCTGAACGCTTTGATCAGCAACTTCTGATGATGCCATAGTATCCACCTGCTGCACCATCAAATAGTGAGAAGAGGATCCCCCATTTTTCGTAGGGGTTCGATTGCGAGGAATCTGGTGGATCTTGATAGAACAATTAATCTTGGTCCAACCCCTTTAAGATCTTTAAGTACAAAGTTGCAGGTTATTACCAGTTTTGTGTCGATCGGTCGATTTAGATGCTTATTATATTCCATCTTCAGTTCCTCGTACGCCATAAACTGGAGGGCACCGTGTGACGTTCCCAGGAGGCCGGGTACAAAGCCCTGCAGAGAGCAGACAAGATGGTGACTGATGGACAGGCCCGGCGTCTATAGTGACTAAAGGGGATCATACAGATCTGGGTTACCTTGTACAGCCCGGGAATTCCTTCCTGTCTATATATCTTAGCCAGAGCGTGGAACATGCCTTTATACTGCCGCCTCGAAGGGTCAACCCCAGCGTCGTACTGAAGAACAAGACGAGTCTTGGTAACCCATATTGGGTTGGTGAAACACAGGGTTAAGGCACCTACAATGAAGAGAATGGAGCAGAAATTAGGAGTCTAAATATGGCGCCTCATGAATTCACCCTTTTGACTTACTGGAGCTGCTACTCCAAGTAACGAATCAGGTTGCTGCTTTCATTTGAAAAAAGGCCCCTGAGAAATGAAAGCTTTAAGCTGATTGGTTGCTATTGGCTCCATGTTGTTGTTGTCTTGTGTTTTAACCCCTTAACGCTCTGCGCCGTAGCTCTACGGCGCAGAGGTATAAGGGATGTATGAAGAGGGCTCACGGGCTGAGTCCTCTTCATACAGAGGTGGGGGTTTTTGCATTTTGCACAAAACCCCCACCGCTAATAACCGCGGTCGGTGCTTAGCGGTCGGTGCTCTAAACGCCGCCGGCAAAGTCGCCGGCGGCGTTTAAAAGACGGCGGCGCGCGGGCGCCGCCATCTTTTTTTCGATCGTCACGCCCCCGAACGTCATCGGGGGGCAGCGATCAGTTACCATGGTAGCCTCGGGTCTTCTTTTGACACGAGGCTACATGGTTTATGCAGGTTCGTTACAATGAGCCAGTGGCTCATTGTAATGTATGACCTGCAAAAATGCCATATATTGCAATACTGTAGTATTGCAGTATATGGCAGGAGCGATCTGACCATCTAGGGTTAATGTACCCTAGATGGTCTAAAAAATAGTGAAAAAAAAAAGAAAAAAAAAAGTTTAAAAAATAAAAAAAAAATTAATAAAATATTAAAAGTTCAAATCACCCCTCTTTCCCTAGAACGGATATAAAACATAACAAACAGTAAAAATCACAGACATATTAGGTATCGCCGCATCCCAAAATGCCCGATCTATCAAAATATAAAAACGGTTACGGCCAGCGGTGACCTCCGAGGCGGGAAATGGCGCCCAAATGTCCGAAATGCGACTTTTACACCTTTTTACATAACATAAAAAATGAAATAAAAAATGATCAAAATGTCGCACAGACCTCAAAATGGTAGCAATGAAAACATCGCCTCATTTCGCAAAAAATGACACCTCACACATCTCCGTGCGCCAAAGTATGAAAAAGTTATTAGCGTCAGAAGATGGCAAAAAATTTTTTTTCTTTTTTGTACACATTCGTTTAATTTTTGAAAATGTATTAAAACACAATAAAACCTATATATGGTATCACCGCGATCGCACCGAACCAAAGAATAAAGTAGGCGTGTTATTTGGTGCGAAGAGTGAAAGTCGTAAAAACTGAGCCCACAAGAACGTGACGCACGTGCAGTTTTTTTTCAATTTTTCCACATTTGGAATTTTTTTCAGCTTCGCAGTACACGGCATGTTAAAATAAATAACATTACGGGAAAGTAAAATTTGTTACGCACAAAATAAGCCCTCACACAGGTCTGTACACGTAAAAATGAAAAAGTTATGGATTTTTGAAGTTGGAGAGCGAGAAATCAGCCGAAAAACCCTGCGTCCTTAAGGGGTTAAAGTCCTGATATATCGATGGCAGAACCTTATATAATATCAGCTTAGATACAGCAGCTCAGCTCCATCGATGGCAAACCCATATAGAATGGCAGCTTAGATACAGCTGCTCAGCTCCATCGAGGGCAGATCCCTATACAATGGCAGCTTAGATACAGCTGCTGAGCTCCATCGACGGCAGCTTAGATACAGCAGCTCAGCTCCATTGATGGCAGATCCCAATAGAACGGCAGCTTAGATACAGCAGCTCAGCTCCATCAATGGGAGCTTAGATACAGCAGCTCAGCTCCATCAATTGCAGATCCCTATATAATGGCAGCTCAGATACAGCCGCTAAGCCCCATCGGTGGGGGATCCCTACATAATGGCAGCTTAGATACCGCTGCTGAGCTCCATCAATGGCAGATCCCTATATATCAGCTTAGATACAGCAGCTCAGCTCCATAAATAGTAGTTCCCTATATAATGTCATCTTAGATACAGCCGCTGAGCTCTAAGTACACATGCCTACATAATGGCAGCTTAGATACAGCAGCTCAGCTCCATTGATGGCAGTTCCTTATATAATGGCAGCTTAGGTGCAGCAGCTCGGATCCATTGGTGGCAGATCCCTATATAATGGCAGCTTAGATACAGCCGCTGAGCTCCATCGATGGCAGATCCCTATATAATGGCAGCTTAGATACAGCAGCTCAGCTCCATAGATGGCAGTTCCCTATAACATGTCAGCTTAGATACAGCCGCTGAGCTCTATGTAAGGTGGTTGCCTACACAATGCAAGCCTAGAAACTGCCACTCAGCTCTATGTACACATGCCTACATAATGAGAGCTTAGATCTAAGCTCTATGTAAGGTGGATGCCAGTATAACAGCAGCTTAGATACATCCACTGACATATTCTATGTTTGTAGTGGTGGGGATGGCATGAAATGTGAGGTCCACGCAATCCTTTTGATTTCTATAGACTGATGCATCTTTCCTCCCACATTAGGACATCACTCACCAGCTCCGGCAGCGGACAGGAGGTGCTCTGTTGCGGTCAGGTTTTCTGCTCTCCCTTCCTTTTTATAGGCCTTTATTGCGTTATAACTGGAGGGCAGAAGAAGGGGTAGGTACAGTCAGTAGGTACAAAGACCCCAATGTCTCCCAATACCTGGAATCAAAAACTACTTAAAGGAAAACTACCATGAGAAGTAGATGTGATGGTAGATTCCTCCTGCTGCCTCTGCCCTAATCTGTAATTTAATAATCCTGGAAGCTAATTTGTTAAAAACTTAATTTCAGTAATATGTAAATTATATTACAGAGGCTGCAGAGGCTACTGCAGTTAATTTACATATAACTAAAATAAAGTTTGTAACTAATTATGTTCCAGGATTATTAAATTACAGATTAGGGCAGAGGCAGCAGGAGGAATCCACCATCACATCTATTTCTGATTCCTTATGGTAGGTTTCCTTTAAAGGGAGATTGTAGTTGGTCTTTAATGATATTGGGGCCATCTTGGGGTAAGGTGCCATACAAGGTACATACACATCAGTATAGGCGCCGCAGTGTTACATTCAGGCGAGGCTCCCATGTGAATGTGGGCTCTAGATGTTAGGGGCAGCATAGTGGTCAGGGGCACACACCTTACCCCAGTACAAATGTTTATAATATGATATATAACGTATTAAATGCAAATGATATAAAAACTTAAAATGTAACTCACAAGAAGAAGTAAAGACCCCAGGAGGCGCCTGCGCCCCACATATTTGGGGTAACCCCCTGATAGAGGCCACGTAGTCCTTCACGCCTCCACACAGTTGACATACAATGTAAGATGCCATTGTACTTGGGTCGGAGGTCCAGGCCGTCACTCACTGTAAAAACAATGATACAGAAATAATATAAAAGCTCAGTAATAGGGGGAGGGACATTCTCTGAAGATCAAGGTTGGGGGCCCCGAAATGTCAGACGCCACACTGACCTGATGCATCCTAATCCGTATAATCCTTTTAAAGAGACACGTTCTACAACTTTTTAACATATTTAATGTTTCCATTCTCCATTTCAAGATCTCTACTTGCTGTCAATGATTAAAAACCTTCCTATTTGCATTCACAGGATGACCTATTGTACAGCTGTCTTAAAGAGGAAGCAAAAATAGTTTTAACCCCCTAAGAAAATCTACCAACAAAATCAAGTATGGATAAACCAGGGGCACTTACTCATAGATCCAGGTATTGAGACTGCTGTAATCTTCTTATAGGTGGTTTCCATCTATGGCCTCATTCCTTCTAAAATCAACTTTTGCTAATCATGCTAATGAGTTTGAAGGGCTCTGTGAGTCGTTACCAGAGCCCATCAGTCCTGTAGCTTCACAGGCTGTTACAATGAGCAGAGCAGATCTCCCCCTCCCACAACACTTCCTCCTGCTGCTAGAGAACAAAGGCAGAGGGAGGGTGAGATGTGTGCTGCCCATTGTAACAGCCTGTGAATCTGCAACATGGTAAGAAAAAAATGCAAAAAATTATTATTTAATTTTGCCATATTCTGATGCCAATAACTTTTTCTCACTTCGTTGTACAGACCAGTGTAAGGTGTCATTTTCTTGAGGGACAATTATTTTGGGGACTGTACAATCTTTACATCATTTTTTTTTCTTTCAATTCTTATGGGTGAGGAGAAAGCTACAATGTAGACATCTGGTCGTTTTTTCCGTTAGGACATTTGCCGCAGGTAATAATCAAACCTGTATATTGATAGAACCCTGGGGGGCCTGATTGATGATGCAATATACTTATCTGTCTTCCTCACTACCATGGACCCCCGCATCTGGTGCTGTTCTTACTGATCGCATGATTATGACGCTACTTCTGCATAAGTAACACATAAAATACATCTTTCTATTCACTGACAGCAAGCAGGGATCTACTACAGTACATGGCATAACTAATGAGTGATGACCACAACCCCCAGCATGCACTCCATGGCTTATTACATGTCTCTACCTGCAAAGCGGATCTTGACCAGGTCCAGGGGATGCAGCACCAGGGTGGAGATGACGCCGCCGCTCAGCCCGGCCACCAGGTTCTCATACTGGACGTGTCCCAGGAGCTGCCGGACTATGGTGACCGGGGAGGGAGCGGGCAGTGCCGGGTCAGCAGCCGGTCCTGGCGGAGCTGCCATGTGCAGTCACTGACACTGGTTACATCAGGCTCAGGATCACCGGTGACCTCTAGTCCTGGCTCCGCCCCACTCCTCCTCCCCCTCAGCGGTGTCTGCTGCCACGTGCCCAAAACAAAGATGGCGGCGCGGATATCCACCTGAACCTAACGTAAGCACAGTACTGGAAGACCAGAGTAAAGATGGCGGCGGAGGATGTGTGACGTAGCGTGTTGATCGGAGGTTCTTTCACTTCCGGCCCATGTGGCGTCAGGCAGATCACAGGCCTCAGGAGATCTCACCATGAAAGTGAAGGTTCTGTGCAGGAACCCCGATAACTATGTGCGGGAGACCAAGAAGGATCTGCCCAAAGGTAAGGAGAGGGAGCGAGGGGAGAGTCCAAACACAGTCCAGGCAGGGTCCAAAATGGGTTCAGAACAGGCAGCAAGGGGGCATAGTCCAAAACAGGGTCAGCACAGGCGCTGAGGGGGCATAGTCCAAAACAGGGTCAGGACAGGCGCCGAGGGGGCATAGTCCAGAACAGGGTCAGGACAGGCGGCAATGTGCAAAACGGGGCCAGGACAGGCGCTGAGGGGTCATCGTGCAAAACATGATATGGACAGACGGCAAAGTCAAAAACTGGCGCCAAGGGGGAATAAATCAAACGGGGTCAGGACTGGCACCGTTTATGGAATAACCCAAATAAGACTGGGTCTCTGCATATGGCAAGACGGCACTGTCCAATAGACCAGAGTCGGGGAAGGTACTGATGCCGTTTTAATTGACTTCTCTTACAGTCCCACGTAACTACGACCCCTCTCTCCACCCGTTTGAGATACCACGTGAATATACACGAGCCTTAAATGCCACGAAGCTGGACCGAGTATTCGCTAAGCCTTTCGTGGCGGCGCTGGAGGGTCACAGAGACGGAATCAACTGCATTTCCAAACATCCCAAGAGCTTGTCCACAGTGCTGTCCGGGGCTTGTGATGGAGAGGTAAGTGTCTCATAGACTTCTTGGGTGGAAATACTTTTGGAGGATTGGTTTAAAGGGGAAACAAAGTTTTACCAAAAATAATAACATTCACCACCTGGAAGTGAAGTGGATTGGTCTCTGTTGCTTCGGATCCCATCAGATGGAAAGTGATTACATGTGTACAGCTGAGCCAATCCAGTAGCTTAAATTATGCTTTCCAACAATCTGAATGAGACTGTAAGAGTCAAGTGGGCGGTCCACACTCACAGAAAATTCTTAGGTTTTACTCTACAAGTATAATATATGACAAATATAACAAAATGTACAATCTGCTCATCTCCTTCTGCTTTAAAACATACACCCTGCAGATAGGACACCATGTAAAATCATCTCATCTCCTCCTGCTCTGCAACGTGCTGCCTGCAGATAGGACACTATGTAAAATCATCTCATCTCCTGCTCTACAACGTGCTGCCTGCAGATAGGACACTATGTACAATCTGCTCAGCTCCTCCTGCTCTATAACGTGCTACCTGCAGATAGGACACTATGTACAATCTGCTCAGCTCCTCATGCTCTATAACATGCTGCCTGCAGAAAGG
The DNA here is from genome assembly GCF_040894005.1 of Engystomops pustulosus. Taxonomy (NCBI): domain Eukaryota; kingdom Metazoa; phylum Chordata; class Amphibia; order Anura; family Leptodactylidae; genus Engystomops; species Engystomops pustulosus. Next base: position 25,548,485 of record NC_092415.1, on the reverse strand, counting down.
ACACTACCGATATGTACAATCTGCTCAGCTCCTCTTGCTCTTTAACGTGCTTCCTGCAGATAGGACACTATGTACAATCAGCTCCCTCCTGCACTGTAATATGCTGCCTGCAAATTAGATCACAGTGCATTAGGGCAACCCAAAAAAATTGGTTGTGTGGAAAAGCTGTGGTCACCTGTTTTTGTGTAGATTTCCTAGTTTCTGGCATGAGACTCTTTAGTCTGTTACATAGGGGGCTCCTAATCGAGGGGACGTTGTTCGTATCGCCCCAGTTTTTACAATTACAATAACGTTATTTCTTTGTGAAGGTGAAGATTTGGAATCTGAGCACCCGGAAATGCACCCGAACAGTACAAGCGCACGAAGGCTTTGTCCGAGGAATGTGCGTCCGATTCTGCGGGAATTCTTTCTTTACAGTAAGGAATGCAATGGAATCCAGTGAATCTGATGTGAAATATACATTCTGCTGTTCATTTATAGGTTTAACCCCTTCATGGCCGATGGTCATTGCTGCCTGGATGTCGAGGTTAATTTTTGACATCCTGCTATGCGCTTCTTTAAATTTCTGGAAAAGCTTTATATATCATAACAAATTTTACTGAATAAATCCAATGTTCAGGTCCTACAAAAATAGACCAGTGTCTTACCCATGGTGCTAGACGATGCGGCAAATGGACACCCCAACGTGTGTTTTGCTCACTCTTCATCTGGGGTTCTCCTGATTAATGTGACACCAGAATTGTGTTTCTAGGTGCCAGGGTTCAGGAGATTTAGCCGTTTGAAGCTGGCTACTGTCATGACATTTATAAACGTCCTTTCTGCAATCTGTCACCGTAAACTTAGACTTGTATTTACGTGGAGCAGTCGTGAAGATATATATATATATTTTTAAACAAATTGTGCATTTTTCTTTGTGTGTTAGGTCAGCGATGATAAGACGGTGAAGCAGTGGAAGATGGAAGGTCCGGCGTATGGTGAGCAGGAGGAGCCCTTACATACAGTCCTGGGAAAGGTAATGGATTCAGTAGTTGATGGGATCAGCTCCTCAAGCACAGTATGGAGTAGGTCTGCCAGGGTCCCTGAGTCACAGTCTATGATTTGTAAAGTGATACATAATATCTTTATATAAAGATTATTATTACATATAAAGAATTCGGACAGTGTGAATATTAAGGTTTAAAGGAACCCTCCAGTCACAGCCGATGAATTACACCTTGTGCAGGACTCCAGGCTCTAGGAATACAATGACAATGAGTCCTGCTTCTCCCTTCCGGCCCCGCACTATGGATTATTCAATGAATTAGCTTTGTCTGGACTGTTTCTTTAGCTGAGAATTTCTGGACTTGTGATAACATTGGAAAGTTTAGGGTCTGGAACCCTCACGGATCAGGCAGTGTGAAGCAGCCGGATCACTCGATTGAGAAAAGCTTCCGATCACCAGATGTGACATTTGACATGTTTGTAGTGAGTAGGGCCGTGGTGCAATGCCGAGCACAACCACTATACAGTGTACAGCGCTGTGCTCTGAAGACAGAGTGTCACTTATTTAAGCTGGCAAGGCATGCTGGGGGATTTCAGCTCTGAATTATGCAGGATGAGCTATAGCTCTGGTTTATAAGACTTCCCCTTGTGGAATTTTTAAATATTTTCAAAAAAAAAGAAACCCACCCATTGACTTTGCTCACATCCTGATGTTGTCTCCCTCTCTGCAGTCGGTATATACAGGTGTGGATCACCACTGGACGGATGCATTATTTGCCACATGTGGACAGCAAGTGGATATCTGGGATGAACAAAGAAACAGCCCAATGCAATCCTACTCCTGGGGGGTGGACAGCGTCTCTAGTGTCAGATTTAACCCCGTAGAGGTAACTGAGTTCTGCTCCATTTATATAACCTACCAATAAATATGGAAATTCCATTATTGTCTTAGGGGAAGCGTTGCCTTGTCTAGAAGTATTATGTGCCTCTTGTTTTCCAGGTAAACATTTTGGCAAGTTGCGCTTCTGACAGAAGTATTGTTCTGTATGACGTGCGGATGCCCACACCACTGAAAAAGGTAGGTACCTCGATACTCGTGTGAGGCCAGATTCTGGTGTTTGGCCGCAGCCCTTCCATCCAGATGGTCCCACCTACTATACTTTACAGGGATTGGCCCCTTTCAGCAAATAATTGATAATATTTGTGTAATGCACAGTTATGTAATTTACCAATATACTTTCTCTATTAGTTCCTCGGTTTTCTAGATCTCTGCTTGCTGTCATTCTATAGGAAGCTTTCATGTTTATTTCTTGTGGATAAACACTGGTCCCTGGTCATGTGATGTCACGCTGGTGCACGGCTTGTTACGCCCCTGGTCATGTGATGTCACACGGGTGCACAGCTCGTTACGTCCCTGGCACCTGTGTGACTATACATGACTGAAGCTTCCTGTTAAGTTCACCAAATAGATTTACTAAGAAATGCCATAATTTCTATCAAAGTCAAATAAAATGGTGGCAGGCAGTTATTGGCTCCATCAGAACTTTCTACCTACCTCTGCTGATATAATCTCCCTGCAGCACAGAAAGTTTCAGCACACAATGAGAGGGGGAAGTGCTCCTGCACAGGTTAATATCCTGTGAAGCTACAGCACAGAGGGGCTCTGATAACACCCCCAGAGCCCTTCTGTCTGCAGAAGGGAACTGAAACACTTGTATGATCCATGTATTAGAGGTAGAACTGTAGAGGTATTGGAATAGATGCTTTATTACATGGAAAGCATTTCATAATTTTTTCTTTCTGGTGTAGTTTATTCTAAGTATGCGGACAAATGTCATCTGCTGGAACCCTATGGAGGCCTTTATATTTACTGCAGCCAATGAGAACTATGAGTAAGTAGACTTCATCTTGTTTTGCTTGTGTCATGTTTTGAGAACCCTTTTTTTTTTTTTTTCCTACCCCATATGCCGCTGTCACACACACACGCATGTATGGCAGCCGTATGAACGGCATTTAGCATCAGAAGTATATACGTACCCCAATGGCCGTCTGAATGCAGCCTTAAACAAGTAAAGAACTTTGAAGGCTCTATGCTACTGACCTAAGCGGTCCCTCTGGCTCCCATGCCCCAAACAGACCCCAGCTCGTGAATGCTCATAATTTGGCGCAAGCATATTCAATAAACACAGCCAACTCGTAGCTGTGACTGACTGCGCATGCACTGAAGTATTAGCGTTCGGCGCAATTGCTAAGGTCCATTAGTAGAAGGGAGGTTGAGGAAGCAAGTGCTGTGAACGTCCACAGAAAAGGATGCTAAATATCCAGGGAATTTGAGTAATAGGAGAGCTTTGGGAACGGGTTATAGGAGGGAGGAGGAGCAGGTCTGTATTGGATATGGGATGGTAATTGCTGCGGGGTGCAGGACAAACCCCCTGGGTCCTCAGGCTGCATTCACACGTTGCGTTGTTTTGATGCTTTTTCTTTGGCTGTGTTTTCGGTTCCTTTACAGATCATTGTGTGACCCAGCCACCCTCAGGCTATGTGTATAGTTTGGGTAGAACATGGCTGCCTAATAATAATGTGGGAGCTACAGGGATCCTCTACCGTCCCAGCATAAAGGGGCAGCAGGTCAAGCACGTGCACCTGGCTCCATTCACTGTCTATGAGATCGGAGTTAAAATCCCCCATTCTGTTGAGACCCCACTCAATCCAATGTTGTCAGTAAAGGATAACTTTAAAAAAAAAAAACGAATCAGATTTTGTGGACTGTTTCTTACTCTGCGTTGTCATCCTGCAGGCTGTACACGTACGACATGCGAAGGTTGAATGAACCTCTCCGCCTGCACACGGGTCATCTCTCCGCTGTCCTGGATGTCGACTACTCCCCAACCGGGAAGGAATTTGTCTCGGCCAGCTTCGATAAAACAATCCGCATCTTCCCTGCCGATAGTGGACAAAGCAGGTGAGTTACTTCCGAGAACAGACACTAGTGACGGATATAGCTGGTCCCCCACTTCAGTCTTGGGGGAGCTGTAGACTTGTATTTCGGAGCTGTTCTCTGTCTGAGCCCCTGATTTGGCTTATAACCTCGCATGTCTCCATAGGGTGCAGGTTACCAGACTAAAAATAAATTAGAATCGCTCTGTAAAGTGGTCAGGTCCAAGTAAGTGCAAGTACAAGTTTTGGACCCCCAATGATCTGATATAGTTTAGGTTTTTAATCCTAGAGCTGGGAAACATGTCAATGACCTTCAGTAACCTAACCCTGCGCTCTGATCACAGGGAAGTGTATCACACCAAGAGGATGCAGCACGTCACCTGCGTCCGGTGGTCTTCTGACAACAGGTACATTCTGTCCGGCTCTGACGAGATGAACATCCGAGTTTGGAAAGCAAACGCCTCAGAGAAACTTGGCCTGGTAAGTGTGCCGGCGCTGCCCATGATCTGGGGGGGCACCTATAGGCAAATGTTAAGCAGGTGATGCCGCAGCGTTCGGAAGGTGACTCGTATCACGCACCGAGCCGTGTAATCCAGGTTTAAGCAGAGGGGGAACTTTTTCAGAATCAAAATGCACTGAAAAAGTCGTCTGGTACTCGAGTAGATGCAGAAACTCAAAATGAACGTTTATAAATGAATTCCCCAGCGGGTGATGTTGGTTTTAATATATCATGTGTATAGCGTAACTGGCCATTTTTTACTATTTTATTGGGAAATTTCAATATGTATTTCTATATATTTATTATTTTTGTGGTTTATACTTTTATGTCGCTCCTGAGAGGGCAATTTTTTTTTTTTTTTGTTACAATTTTTTAAAACTTTGATTTTTTCCATTGCAATTGGGGCACCTATACGAGCTCTAGTTACACGGGGGAAACATGCACTTGTAGGGCGGATCAATGTATCAGAGCTGTACCCAGCAACTCTGCCTAAAGGAAATCTACCATCGGGATCATGGAATATATACAATTACAATAAGTGCAATTACATGCTGGTGTGTGCCCCCTTTAGCAGGATCTGCTTTTCTTTTAACTTCTTATGCCCAAAAATTTATAAGAAAATATGCTTTAAAACTATGCAAATGAGCCTGAGGGGCTCCACTCTTTATAGAATTAATATATTCTGCAGCCCCTCAGGCTCATTTGCATAATTTTTAAGCATATTTTCTTAAAAATTTTGGGCATAAGAAGTTATGAGAAGAGCAGATCCTGCTTAAGGGGGCACACACCAGCTCAGGCTCATTTGCATATTTTTTTAAGCCTTTTATTCCGTAAAAAATAAAAGCATAAAAAAGCTTAAAGAGCGTAACCCTTTAAACCTTTCAGACCTGTTGATCACATGACTGCCAGGTCTATGGTCAATGCTGTATCCTCACTTCACCACATGGTGCTCCTTTAGTGCTATGAAGTGAGGAAAGGTGAATATGCAAGGGGTAATAAACTCCTACCTTCTCTCTGGGGTCTCTGTCTTTGACCGATCCGGCTTCTTGCAATCATTGCAGAAACTGGAGAGATGTCAAAAGATGTAGTTGCAGAGTAAGGACCTGAACAGAACATTTATCTTAAAGGGGTTTGCCCATGAACGAAAGTTCTCAAATTTTAATCCCTTAGTGATGTTTACACAATAAAGATAATTTTAACCCCTTTCTTTACAGTTTTACTCAGTGTATTGCTGTCACTCAGTGATGGTCATTGTAAGATTCTGGAGTGTGAGCGAGGCCTCTCTAAGCAGACACTTCATGATCCCTCTGTGCTATGAGATGCTGTGTGCTGACAATGTGCTTAGATTATCAGGGTACAGGGTTATATACACTTTTATTTTGCTTCTGAACATTCACAAATATCTGACACGTAGAAAGAGAGATGAGACTGATCAGAGGTAAGAGATAATGAGAAGCATATAACACACAATGACACTCTCAGCTCTGAGAGTTAGCTCTGCTATAAAGCCTTTATCTGTCTGTAGCTTATAGAGTAAACACACTGCTGCTTGCCAGCAGGAAGTGCCTGTGTCTGAGCTCGTCTTGTAATGCAGGAATGGGCAGGAGGCAGAGAGCACTGTAGTGTGCAGACAGGAGAAGCTATTCATGAGAAGAACCCAACCATATTCAGAAGAATTACGTCGTATCCAGGGACAACCGGTCGATAAATGGAGAATGGAATAGGAAGCGGACAGCGCCGTTCTCCATGTAGTGGTTAGACCTAGTTACTACAGCTAAGTTCTAATTCATTTGGAAGGGAGTTTCGTTGCAGTGACTAGACTGAGCCACTACACAGAGAACGGCGCTGTCTAGTTCCTGTTACATTTTCTGGTTATCTGCATACCCCACCAGTATTTAGGAGCTATTCTGAATATCTGCTTTTACCTCCTCCATTACAGCGCCAGAAATTGTGCTGCAAATCACTTTACAAACGTCTGTTCCTGGTTCAATAAACCGCAAAAGCGAGTAATAATCACAGGGATGAATAATTTAGGAGATGTTTTTGTGTAATGCACATTCCTCCCACCAGCAGCATTGCCAGCGTTGGGCCACTCGGTGGCGCCGTCCAACCCTGCTGCGCTGCAGGTGACTTTAGGACTCCATTTCTTGTTTATTTTTCACGGTTCGGGTCATTGCTCAACACTTTTAACAATAAGACACAATTAATTGAATCCTAATTTGTTTCCCTCCTGGCATGCGTCCAATGCAAATCGCCCGGAGAGTCTTACGCTGTAGCCATTTAGTGAGTGAGGGCATCGGCAGGGGTCCAGGCGGAGGCTTATTCTCTGCACTTACGAATCAGATGAGAACTTCGCTGTAACGGCAACGGTGACCTCTTTACATTTTCAGAACGTCGCGTTGCTCGGGGTGTTGAACTCTATTAAAAACCGGTCTTAAAGGGAAACTTCTACTTGAAGGAATCTGGTTACATTTAACATATGAAGTAGACAACCAGTCACCCTCAGTTCAGGGATGAAATGTTCTTCCTCGCCAGTTTTAAAAAATCTTCTCCAAAGTCATGTGATGAGCTGAGAAGAGTCATATTTAGAAGCTGTAGAGGGAGCGTTACTTGAGAGTCCTCTATCTTAGGTTCTGTAGGACATATGCTGCTGTCATATTAAAGATAAGAATCTCATCTTTTAGATGACACCAGACTTGTGGTTCTACAGAACCAGAGATACAGACAGGCAAATGCATAGCTGGAATTGTGAGCTGTAAGTAAAGATCCAGATCACAGAACCACAAGCCTGATTGAGTCGAAGGATGAGCATAGGACCTAGGTGCTATAGAGCATAGCATAGGGGTGCGTGAAGTGACACTAAACTTGACTCCTTTCAGGCCAAATAAGACTCTTTTGCTCATTTTCATATGAATTTGATGTATTTTTTTTTCATTTTTGAATTTTTTTTTTTATCGGTAAACACGGGAGGTTAAACGCCTTTCCAACGATGCTCTTTTCCATTTTTGCGTTTCCATTTTCTCACGGACTTGGTTTTCACGTCTTGCACCTTCCAAATGAGACGTCTCCTTTATTCTTTGGCTTTGTACAATGTCGGGGGTTATCGGTTTTATTGTGGTTTAATAAATTTTAAAACTAAGCCAGCAGAACAAAAAAAAAATTTCATATTACTATTTTAAAAAAAAATCTCCTTAAGTCAACGGGGGAGATTTAAAGGAAATCTAGCGGGACGAGGGAGGAAAGCTCCTTTTTCTGTGAGATGAGGACCGGGACCCCTTCAGTCATTCTCTGGAAGGATAGACCTCCTACAGCGGAGGGCCAGGGGTCCTGGGACTATGTGTTACATGAATACATTGCAGGGGAAATATCTGGCTGGAGCATGAGCCTCCTTGTCTGCTGTGCTGAAACGGTTAAATCTGCAGCCTTCCTGCGCCTCGCGGTAATGTAGTGCGAGCTCGTAGGTTTTTGGACTACTAAACGGTTTAGTTTGTACCAAATCAGCAACATCGCTTTACTGTTCCTCAATTAAATTAAAGAAAATCATTGCTTTTAATTAGAATAAAAGCCTCGCTTAGAATTAGAATAAAAGCCTCGCTTAGAGACTGCTGACAACTTGCTGCACTATGGGTGGAAAAAATAACCGGCACGGTATTAGCCAGGGAATTGATAGCACCCCCCCCCTCCCTCCATCCGTAATAACCTGGTCATAGGGTTCTTAGCTGGATGGACCATTCCATAGCCAAAGAAATAGGGGGAAGCAGATACCTATGGAAGATACAACTTAAAAGAAATCTATCATCATGATAAACCAGGGATGAGCTTTACTCCTAGATCCACCGTGACCGTCTCAAGACAGCAGGGGAGGTTTCAGCACACTGTGCTTCTGCACAGTGTAATAGCCTGTGAAGCTACAGCATGGGGAAGGGGGTGGGACACTGGTAGCACATCCCAGAGTCCCCTTAGTTCATTAGCATAATCATGAAAGTTGATTATGCAGAGGGGTGATTATTTTTTTTTTTTTATGGCACAGGTTTTTTTTTTTTTTTTTAATTGTGAAAATCCTCAATTTTTTTGCCAAACATGCGTGACTCCTAAATGAGGGACGGGTAGAGACCTATTCTATTCCTTTAGAGGATGGATCCCCTGATATCATTAGTAGGTTTGGTGGACTTTTAGTGTAACACGTGTTCTTCTCTTTTAGTTATCCCCTCGAGAGAGAAACGCCAAGGACTACAACAAGAAGCTAATGGAGAAATTCCAGCATCATGCACAGGTCAAGAGAATCGCCCGAAACAGACACCTCCCCAGGTCCACATACATGCAGATGAAGGAGCATCGCACCATGCTCGCCGCACGTTTGAAGAAGTAAGTACTGCACATATATAGCGCCGCATACTGTGTGAGATCTGTGGGGGCCGGATATGTGGGGACCCCTCCTTTTGTAGCAGTTATTATTAAACTGTACTGGGATTAGGCCAGAACATTTAGCTGATACATGGATAGTTTTTCTGACCAAATAGCATTTCATTTAAGAGAGATAGATAGTTGTATCAAATGTATTAGTAATCTCCTGCGCATATGTATGGATATATGGAGAAGAGCTCTACTGCTTATTGTTTGCTAAATTCATCAGAGCACATTTCAGATGGTCAACTACGTTCATGCACAAGCCTCATTTATAAGCTCAAGCAGGTCCGTGCTGCTCTAATCCCATCTCACAGCAGACGGCTCAGTCCTGCTGCTCCTCTCCCATCTCACCCACGGATCTCTCAGCAAATGGCTCAATCTGATGCTAGCTAATTTCTTCTGCTTTCCTCCTATCTCACAGCAGATAGCTCAGTCCTGCTGCTCCACTCCTATCTCACAATAGACAGCTCAGTGTGACGTAGCTCAGTGCTGCTGCTCCTATCCTATCTCGCAGCAGACAGCTCAGTCCTGCTGCTCGATGGGCAGCAGGACTCAGCTACATCAGAATGAGCTGTCTGTTGCGAGATAGTAGCGGAGCAGCAAGACTGAGCTGAGTCCTGCTGCCCATCGAGCAGCAGGACTGAGCTGTCTGCTGCGAGATAGGATAGGAGCAGCAGCACTGAGCTACGTCACACTGAGCTGTCTATTGTGAGATAGGAGTGGAGCAGCAGGACTGAGCTGTCTGCTGCGAGATAACTCCGTCCTGCTGCTCCTATCCATCTCTCAGCAGACAACTCAGTCCTGCTGCTCCACTCCTATCTCACAATAGACAGCTCAGTGTGGCGTAGCTCAGTCCTGCTGCTCCAATCCTATCTCTCAGCAGACAGCTCAGTCAATTACAGCAAACCTGTACTAATGGCTCCATTTGTCGATCAGTAACTGCCTCTGTCCACTGTCCTGTGCTATAATCATTATTTTAGCGTGGGACCGTAGTCTCCACCGTTCATACATTTCCACATTTAGATTATATTATACAAAACCATATTTGCATATTATTCTTTTTCTTTTTTTTTTTTTTTGCTTCCAGGGAGGAGAATCGGCGCAAACACAGCAAGCCGGGCACCGTGCCAAAAATCTCCAAGAAGAAGGCGGCAGTGGTGGCTGTGGTGGAATAACCTGTGCCCTGGTGATGTCATACAGGACTCCTCTTACATCATACTGTGTATTACCTGGAATATCATTGGGATTAGGGAAGGTCTGCAATATCTCATATCTAATAAAGATTTGTTAAACAAAAGAGCAAAACTAAATGTCTGTAAAGCGTGGACCGGGAAACCGTCAGCAGGTAGCGAGCTGCACAGAGCAAAGCAAACGCCAACATAGGGGGTCGGGAGAAGTCAAGGTCTTTTAATGGCTAATAACCTTTTTTTATTTAAGCTTTCAACCTGTTTAAGCTTTTTTTAGTAGCAACATCTTAAAATAAAAGCATATACAGTCTTTATATCCTGTCCCTAAAAGGGTTTTGTTTTTGTTTTTTTTTTTGATAATTTTGAACACAAGCATTTTAGAAAAAATGCAAAACAATCCCTTAACCTGCACCCCCACATCAGCAAGGGCTTCCAATGTTCAGGGTGTAGCCCCCTGTGATGTCACTGTGTTTATTTAGAAAGTGACATCACTGGGGCCCTCCCTGAGCCTACGCTCAGCAGAGGATGGGGAAGGATGCCACAGTTGCATCCGTCCTCCTTAGGCTATTATGACCTCTACTGAGTGTATGAGTCGCTCAGCAAGAAGAAGCAGGATGTGTTTACTGCAGGATCTGACGCATACAGGATGCCTCTGTCTTCCCGTATATGTCTATGGATACGCTCAGCAGAGGATGGGGGTCGATCTGTCCCCCATAAGCTATTATAACCTCCACTGAGTGTATATGCCACTCAGCAGGAAGAAGCAGAATGTGTTTGCAGGTTTTTGTGTATACAGGATGCCTATGTCTGCCATTATGTTTATGGATAGACTTAGCAGAGGCTGGTGATGGATGCCATACAGTTGCATCCGTCCCTATAGGCTATTATGGCCTCCACTGAGTGTATATGTCACCCAGTAGGAAGAAGCAGGATCTGGCATATACAGGATGCTTCTGTCTGCCAATATATCAAAAGATCTGTCCCCCACAGGCTATTATGACCTTCGCTGAGCATCTATATATGTCGCTTAGCAGGTTGTATTTGGTGTATACAGGATGCCTCTGTCTTCCAGTACATGTCTATGAATATGCGCAGTGTGTATGTTGGAAGCTATACACTGATATTATCCAGAAACAAGCTATGAATGTAGTTCTCCCCCACCCCCCACCCCAATGACATCAAAGGTCCGATTTGAATGACCAGTGACCGTGATCTAGTCATGACTGATCTAAGTATCCCCCACAGCTCTCAAACCCATTCCGCATTTGGTGGTGTTGGAGAGCGGAATACTTGTGAGCAGTTGTGTCGATACTGTGCCCAAAAACACTATAATCACCCTCCCTTTCCCTAGAATTGATATAAATATAAATGAACCGTAAAAATCATAAACACATTGGGACACATTTATTAAGGGTCCGAATCGCGTTTTTCCGTTTTGCGACGAATTCCGCCCGGGTTTTGGTGCAATTGTGCCGGCTGTCATGTGACAGAAATCGGGGGCGTGGCCGTCGGAAAACCCAACAGATTCTGAAAAAATGCAGAATTTAAAAAACGAATTGTGTCGCAAAATCAATCGCTCACATGCACCGGGAAAAGGTTGGTGAATTCCGGCGGACCTCGGCGCAGCAGCGACACCTGGTGGACATCGTGCGCACGACCTTAGTGAATCACTGGAAGACACGAATCCTCATCGGAGAACGCGCCGCTGGATTGCGACAGGACCGGATAAGTAAATGACCCCCATTAGGTATCACCGCATTCCGAAAATGCCCGATCTATCAAAATATAATAACGTTTTTTCACTGCGTTTAACCCCGTAACGGAAAATAGCACCCAAAGTCATATTTAAAAATAAATAAATAAAAATAATTCTATAAAAAGTGATCAAAAGACCGTACAGTTCTAAAAATGATAACATTGTAAAAGGCATCAAAAGCCGCAAAAAACAACACCTCCCAAAGCTCCGTACACCAAAGTAAAAAAAATAATTATTAGCGCCAGAAGATGGCAAAATCCCCCCAAAAAATTTTGTACAGGAGGTTTTAATTTTTGTAAATGTATAAAAACATTATAAAACCTATGCAAATTTGGTATCCCCATAATCACAATGACCCAAAGAATAGAGTAGACAGGTCATTTGGGGCGTACAGTGAATTCCGTAAAATCCAAGCCCACAAGAAAATGGCACAAATGTGTTTTTTCTTACCAATTTCACTGCATTTGGAATTTTTTTCCCGCTTCCCAGTACACGGCATGGAATATTAAATACCACCATTTTGAAGTGTAATTTGTTAAGCGGAAAATAAGCCATAACACAGCTCTGTACATGGAAAAATAAAAAAGTGAAAAATGAAAACGCAAAAAACGAAAAAGGGCATCAGCGGGAAGGGGTTAAAATATAAACCTTCTAACTTCATTTAAAAAAAACTCAAAACAAATTCTGGAAAAGACTAATGGCAAAAGGTTTCCTACAAAAAAAAAAAAAAAAATTGTATGACTTTTTGTCTAGAAAAATAGAATATTTGAAAATTGAAATTTTTAAAAATTTTTTGTAAATTGTTGAATTTTTACCCCCCCCAAAAAACCCAAACAACAAATCAGCAAATGATACTGTGTGTTGAAAAGTTATTACAACATGAAGAGACACTGGTGGGATCATGCCTGTTTAACCCTATAGACGCCACGACGATCAACACCCTGTGGAAGTGCCGATCGGTGCTATGCCAACCCTGAGGTCTGATAGGGACCCCACAGTAGGAACGCACTGGAGTTCACCATCCTATCGTGGGTGAAGGTAAGCGAGAGTCCAGCGACATTTTTTTTTTTTTTAATGTGCTAGTTTTTCCGAATCCGTCAGGTTTTTTTTTTACGGCCACGCCCCCCCCCCCTCGATTTCCGTCGCGTGCATGCCGGAGCCGATGCGCCAAAATCCGATCGCGTGCGCCAAAATCCCGGGGCAATACAGGGAAAATCGGCGCAAATCGGAAATATTCGGGTAACACCTCGCAAAAACGCAAATGGGCCCTTAGTAAATGACCCCCAGTGGGTAACAACCTGTACAATAAAATAAAATTGTCACTGAACCTGAAAATTAACACAAAAATTATGAAACTTTCACACCGTTATATAACAGTACAAGGGTAATACACAATGTTATATCACCGGACAGAGATAATACACACAGTGATGTCACAGTACAGGGATAATACACACAGTGATGTCACAGTACAGAGATAATACACACAGTGATGTCACAGTACAGGGATAATACACACAGTGATGTCACAGTACAGTGATAATACACACAGTGATGTCACAGTACAGTGATAATACACACAGTGATGTCACAGTACAGGATAATACACACAGTGATGCCACAGTACAGTGATAATACACACAGTGATGCCACAGTACAGTGATAATACACACAGTGATGCCACAGTACAGGGATAATACACACAGTGATGTCACAGTACAGAGATAATACACACAGTGATGTCACAGTACAGTGATAATACACACAGTGATGTCACAGTACAGGGATAATACACACAGTGATGTCACAGTACAGTGATAATACACACAGTGATGTCACAGTACAGGGATAATACACAATGTTATATCACCGGACAGAGATAATACACACAGTGATGTCACAGTACAGAGATAATACACACAGTAATGTCACAGTACAGTGATAATACACACAGTGATGTCACAGTACAGGGATAATACACACAGTGATGTCACAGTACAGGGATAATACACACAGTGATGTCACAGTACAGAGATAATACACACAGTGATGTCACAGTACAGTGATAATACACACAGTGATGTCACAGTACAGTGGTAATACACACAGTGATGTCACAGTACAGGGATAATACACAATGTTATATCACTGGACAGAGATAATACACACAGTGTTGTCACAGTACAGAGATAATGCAGACAGTGATGTCACAGTACAGGGATAATACACACAGTGATATCACAGTAAAGGGATAATACACACAGTGATGTCACAGTACAGGGATAATACACACAGTGATGTCACAGTACAGAGATAATACACACAGTGATGTCACAGTACAGGGATAATTTACAGTGATGTCACAGTACAGGGATAATACACACAGTGATGTCACAGTACAGGAATAATATACAGTGATGTCACAGTACAGGAATATTAATGAGTGAAGTTTCATTTTGCACCTTCCACTGCCATCAGTACCTGTTGCTTTTGGGCCTGACAGCACCCACCCCTCTGGTAATGACACCCATGATCTGATGTACATCCTCTAACCTAAACATCTACGTAGAGGGTTAATGACACAGCAATCCTAACCTGTGAGTATCCATGTCACACTGTCTGCTGGTTCCTGGTGTTCAGTAACTGCACAGTCATCCTCTCCCTCCAGACCTCATGAGCCAAAAACAGACATGTGACCCCTGTCCAAGGGGAAAGGGAGATCTGTGTGACCGGCAGACTGTGGTGGTTTGATCTCCTGTTACGAAACCCTCCAAAATACCAAGTTTTGTAGGGTGTTCCTAGTGTGTAGTAGTAAGTCCCACCCAAAAGTGGTCCAAGGAAGAGACACCTAGTGACCAAGGACTGGTGTCTAAGGCCATCGGGCCACTGTAGCACCAAGCATGGCAATAGTTATATGATAGGATGGTGTTCTCCTAGGAAACCTTCCCTAAAAGAGGAGACTTCTTCCAGTTGGACAATGCCACACAACCAAAATTGAGGGACATAATTCATATTTATCAGCACCCTAGATCTCCATCCAACCACTGGTCCCCTTTGGCCTATCACAGCCTTGACTAGTAGGTAGGGGCGTCAATGTGCCACCTGCTAGCATTGCTGCCAGCGGGACGCACCCCATACCCGAACTTGGTTCTGCTCATCTCTGATGGCGACCCATATTTAGCTTTTATTAATTTTATTTATTAATTTATTTTAACATTTAAAAAAAAAAAAAAACTTCTGAGAAGGTTCTTTAACTCCTTCACGCTCTGTGCCGTACATGTACAGCGCAGAGACTTGGAGCCTAGATGAAGTGGACTCACGTGCTGAGCCCTCTTCATACAGAGGTGGGGTTTGCTGCATATTGCAGCAAACACCCACCGCTAATACCTGCTATTGGTCCTGGCACCAATCGTGAGTATTAACCTTTATGATGTCACCAGTGGCATTTAAAAGACAATCGGTTGCCATGACTGCCTTGGGTCTGTGTAAAAAAGGCCATACATATACTACGATACAGTAGTACTGGAGTATAAGGTAGGAAAGATCAGACCACCTAGGGTAAAAGTATCTAGAGGGTCTGGAAAAATAGTTAAAAAAAAAGGCTTCCCCTTTGGAATTTATTTTCAGCTTCACGCCATAGAATAATAAATAACGTCACCGAGAAGTAAAATTTGTACCACAAAAAACAAGCCCCCACACAGCTCTGTACACGGAAATATAAAAAAAGGTCTGGATTTTTGAAGGTGGAGAGCAAGAAATGAGCGAAAAAACCCTGTATTTTTAAGGGTTATCAATTTTTTGGAATAAAAATAATTAGTGGGCAGTGGCTGAGCTATGAAAAATTAATGACTAGAAATGATTGTAGGGACCAACCCAGGACTGATGAATAAAACTCAACTCTGAATTCCTGTCAGAAATGACAATATCAGCTTTAGATTATTTTGGAAGTTTTCTTGATCATGAAAAACTGAAAAAAATCTTACCGATTCATATGATCGAAATTCCTGGATTGACTCAGACCACAAATTTCTGTGTAAAATTGTGTGGTAAATGTCTGCGCCTATGTCCTGATAACAGATTGGGGTCACTGAGTACAGGTAGGGCCCTCTATGGGTGGTCCTGAAGAAAATAAGGACCGGCATCATTCAGTATTCCCCTTTATTATTTGTAAGCCAAATCCTTGAGTGGACCCCAAACGAAGAAAAAAATGTACACAAATATTTTCAGCCTTTCAATGTTTATGCTCCACTCCTGATTTTCGCTCATTATTACTGATAGAAAACACTGACATAAATACTGCAGTCTGAATGGGGCCTTAGCACTAGACTGCACTAGGGAGCCAGTTCGTATCAATAGCATGTACCTATCTCGAGTTACGGGCCTAGGCCCAATGTGGAAGATGAATGTTTCTTTAATGTGATCATATTACGTATTTGTTCCCAATATTTTTTGAAATTGCTTCCCAGTCTGGGAAGTTTTGGAGTTAGGCTGATTAATATTTGCCGCTGCTATGTGATATGTGGGGTATTTTATCCTGCACTGTAGATTTTATTTTAGCTGCAGCACTATGGCACTCCTGGGGAGATATATTAAGCCCTAGTATGGGGCACTTTTGGGGGAGAAATTTTGTGCTGCACAGACCTATTTGGGGCTCTAATGCAGGTATTTTGTGCACTTTAGATTTATCTTAGCTTCTGCTGGGGCGGTATTATGTGCTGCACTATTAATATATATTAAGCTGCTGTCTGGTGTTATTTTGTGCTGCACAGACCTATTTGGGGTTCTAATGGAGGTATTTTGTGCTGCAGTTTAGATTTATTTTAGCTTCTGCTGGGGCAGTATTATATGCTGCACTATTAATACGGTATATATTAAGCTGCTGTCTTGTGTTATTTTGTGCTGCACAGGTGCTGCTTTAATAGAGGTATTTTGTGCTGCACTCTAGATTTTTTTAGCTGTCTCTGGGGCGGCACTGTGGCACTCCTGGGGAGATATATTTATATTTATACTTTCCCCCCCCATAGATATAGCTGAATGACAGCTTGTATTTTGCAGAAGGCACCATAGTTTTCAATACAACTTTGATGCCTAAGGGTATACGATTGGGACTATATGAAAACGTCATGGAAACTGCTTATTTTGGTTTGATAGGAACTCCTATTCAGGCTGTGTTGAGACTTGGGATAGTATAGGACAGGCCCACCAGAGGAGCAGAAGATCCTCCGGTGGGCCCATACACTAAACAAATAATGTTGTCTTAAGGTCCCACTTAAGACAACTCACTTTGAAGGCTACTAGAGTCTATTTAGAGAATGATGGACATTGGGGTCTCAGGATAATTTGATGAACCCCAGTTGGACACTGCATATGAACTAAGATTAACCCCTCCTTAAAGTACAAATGACAACCTAATTTTCCAAGTATCTAATAATCCACCTAAAAGACAAAAAAAAGATGAATATTCCAAAATTTTGAGAAGATGCTTCTATTTACAGGGACTAAGGACGACTCCCTAGATGTTGGGATGTGACATAGGGGGAGTCATAAGGAAAGTAATGGAATCTTATAAATATAATCACATGCTGTAAGCATGAAATAAACATAATGAGGTCTTTGATTAAAACAGTTTGTCACTGAAGCATCGCCGGCGTATCCTTCCGTACGGCTCCGTACACCTAACTTTTCATATTTTACTGTTCTGTGTCATTAATTTGATTCCCTACAATTCTCCTTTAATCAGTGTAATGAATAAGAAGTGGCAGCAAAGGCTTCTGGGACATAGTTCACAGCACCGGCTACATGGAATCAGTAGGAGGAAAGGGAACATGACAACAGGGGGCAATTGTATTAATTAGGGCAAAGAAATAAAGAAAAATACAGAAGTCTTTGAAATAGCGAGAGGAAGCGACTGAAGCGCTGGAGAACAAAAAAACGGCTTTGAACAGAAACACAAACTGCGTTATTCAAAATCACCAAAAAAGATTGAAATTGTAAAAGAGGACAAGGCTACTCTGGGTGTCGCTGTAAGGTGCTGACTCTGCCTATCACCAAGCTAAAGGAAAGGAGCTCAGAGATGTAAATAAACTGGTCTAAATTTTGGATGGAGAAGGACCTTTTGGTCAGGGTCGACTCCAGGTAACAGGAGGCCCCTGGGTGACAGAGCCTCAGTGGACCCTTTTGCAGTGAACTCACATGGCGGCATTAATAATTCAGAAACTAAGACCGTCTCCTAAATATTCCCTAGTTTATCATCCCAATCAGCCCCCTCATGGTTATTTTATATAAAGCCCCCCTCACCTCCTATGGATTCCTTATGTACAGCCTTATGTGGGCCCCCTCTAGCAGCCCTGGGCAACCGGGCCTGCTTTTGGTGACCTTATATTTGGACCAATGGGAAACACTAAATAGAGGAAGGTCTCCTTCATAACCTCTACCTCATAGTTTACCCTTTATGTGTCAGAGGAGGTTCTATAGATTTGGAGGTCATGTGACCCATGTTTGAAATCTTAAAAGGGGTTGGCCACTTTACCTCATGTTTTTTGTAATGTAAGTCTGTGGGGCAGGATATGAGGTAATTTACCAATATACATCTAGTAATAGCTTTGTTCTGCTTTCCTGATATGTAAAGTGAAGTCTCCTGTCATTTACCTCATCAGCCGGACCATAAAATGGCCGCAGATGGGGGGTCATGTGATCTCTACCTGTCCATGTCTGTCAACAGATCCACTGGATGTACAATATACTTCAATACTGTAGTGTTGCAGTATATTGTATAAGTGATCGGAGCCCCTAGGGTTAAAGTACCCTGGGAGGTCTAAAAATACAGTAAAAAAAAATTAAATAAAAATAAAACCTAAACGTTAAATCACTCCCCTTTCCCTAGAACTGATATAAAAATAAGCAATAAAAATCATCATCAAGGTGTTAGGTATCGTCACCTCCTCTTCCAAGTACACTGCTGGGGTGACTCTTATCGGAAAAGACATGTGGTTGGGTTGTAAAAGAAAAAGTTTTTTGTACTTTTAAACTCACCCTGGTCCCTACTTCGGGTTTCTTCCCATAGCAGAAGGTCTCTGTTGACAGATAGAGCCTCAACATTGACACAGGATTCTGATCCTGGACAACCCCTTTAAGGGGAATAAGACACTCATTCTGGCAATTCAACCACTGGGGCCTCCGCTGCCATGGGCTCTGGGCTGTATGAATATTATAGCCCCTACAAGTCTAGAACGCACTTCCTACATCTGGTGCTAGAATCAAGCTACTGCCTGCTTTCAATCATCGGTTTCAGGACCTTTGGAGGATGTTCAAAGGTCCTGAAATGGCTCTTGTGCACATGTGTATTAAGAGCAGGAACAGATGTATAGTGATTTCATAGGTTAAGGTCCTTCTCAGTATAAAATTTGGTGGGTGGTTTGTGTGGCCTCGGGGCCCCCTAGAAGGGTGGGGCCCCAGAATACCGTCATAAACCGCCTATATTATAATCCACTACTGTAATTACACCTGTCCTTGGTGAGGAGTGAAGAGCTGATCATGGGATTTTCTTGTATTCCACCACAACTGAATCACCTGTTCTAAGATTATTCCCCTAATTATGTACATTCCCTTTAAATTCCTTCTTATAATTACCATAAGTTCGGTATCTACTTCAAAAATTTCACCTAAACCTGCACAAGTGAATCCATCCTTATAATATATTTCTGATAACTTTCTATCCGGGGATCCATTTCCTTCTACCCTTTACGTGTCCATTCGATGGTGACCTGAACATGAGCTGGTCCTTGCGGTCATTAGGTCGCCCTTTTGAATTCCTTGAGATTGAGCTATCCTGTGCCTCAAGGCTCCTCATCCTCCACTGTTTCGCCCATAGATGCGCCCATTTACATTTGGCGTCAGACACGAAATTTCAGTACGAGGTTTTCTTACGTAATTGGATGCTATCTGTTTGGTGTATTTTATATGACCCTCACTAGGGTCTTATTATATGCGGATGGTGACCTTTTCTACTCCCCTTAAGCCATGACAAAACTTTCAGCTGCCGTTTGTTATTCCTACGTTCGTGGTGACGTGCGCCGCGCTGTAATGTAACCGCATGCAACGGGAATATGATTAACACAGATACATATGGAATATCCATAATAGCCATATGCACGGACACTGGTCCACAAATTCTCCGAAAATTAGACATTTTGTTGTGGATGCAGTGGAGAGCATCCGAGCAGAGGTGGTGGATCAACTTATCCATCTCTTAGGGCATGCTGATACTTGTAGTTCCATGCGGTGTCTATATTCGCCTCTCCTGATCTGTTTGTTCTAGACTTTTCCATTATCTTTGTATTGTTTAATTCCTCTGTTATTCTTCCGGGAAATTTAAGAAAATGGTTGTCTGACTTTAGGTATTGATCATCTAACGCTTTCTAAAATCTGACACTGAAGGAATATTTCATATTGAGACATAAAATTTGTGATTAAAGTAGCCAGGATATGATATAACATGTGTAACCAGAATTCCATTTATATATGACCATAGCCAAAAATCTAATGCTGCTTTATTTTTAGTTGCAGAACACAAAATTCACATGGGACATAGACCACAATGTAAGGGACGTGCAGCATCATAGACCACAATGTAAGGGACGTGTGACATCATAGACCACAATGTGAGGGACATGTGACATCATAGACCACAATGTAAGGAACAAGTGACATCATAGACCACAAAGTAAGGGACGTGTGACATCATAGACCACAATGTAAGGGACGTGTGACATCATAGACCACAATGTGAGGGACATGTGACATCATAGACCACAATGTAAGGAACAAGTGACATCATAGACCACAATGTGAGGGACATGTGACATCATAGACCACAATGTAAGAGACGTGTGTCATCATAGACCACAATGTAAGGGATGTGTGACATCATAGACCACAATGTAAGGGACCTGTGACATCATAGACCACAATGGTAGGGACATGTGACATCATACACCACAATGTGAAGGACATGTGACATCATACACCACAATGTAAGGGACGTGTGACATCATAGACCACAATGTGAGGGACGTGTGGCATCATAGACCACAATGTGAGGGACATGCGACATCATAGACCCCAATGTAAGGGACGTGTGACATTATAGACCACAATGTGAGGGACATGTGACATCATAGATCACAATGTAAGGGACGTGTGACATCATAGATCACAATGTGAGGGACATGTGACATCATAGACCACAATGTTAGAGAAGTGTGACATCATAAATCACAATGTAAGGGACGTGTGACATCAAAGACCACAATGTGAGGGACGTGTGACATCATAGAGCACAATGTAAAAGAAATGTGACATCATAGACCACAATGTGAGGGACATGTGACATCATAGACCACAATGTGAGGGACATGTGACATCATAGACCACAATGTGAGGGACATGTGACATCATAGACCACAATGTGAGGGACGTGTGACATCATAGAGCACAATGTAAGTGAAGTGTGACATCATAGACCACAATGTGAGGGACGTGTGACATCATAGAGCACAATGTAAGTGAAGTGTGACATCATAGACCACAATGTGAGGGACGTGTGACATCATAAATCACAATGTAAGGGACATGGAGGTGGCATAAAAGGAAAAATAGTTTCAATTTCTAATCGGGCGCTGATAAATCTATCTGGACTGATGACAGAACTTGATGTGTATTATATTAAAGACGACCTTTCACCACATCGCACATGTGTAGATTAGCATGCATTATATAGATGCACGGGCACTTGGAATTTTCCTTCTAGCCCCCACGGTTGTGGAGAAATCATTCCCAGTATCTGACCATTATAATCTGTGTTTGGTCAGAGAGGAGGAGCTGGGGCTGGAGCTGGAGGCATGTGTTATGCTAATCTTCTCTCATATTGTCCAATCAGTGGCAGGTATTGTCAGAGAGAAGCTATTATGAATACTGAGCTGTGTTTTTCTTATATGTTCATTTAAAGGCTGTGGTCACACACATTCCGGTAATATTCTGTTGACTTTGCGTATAAATAATTACGTTTCACCAATGTTGCTGGCGGTTGCATTTACGCGGCATTTGTGTCACAGTTACGGTTCTGTGTTGTTTGTGTCATGTCTGCGCCACGGTTCCACTTAATGCTTTTTTACGCTCATGTGGTGTATGCGTTGAAGTCTCGTTTGTATTTCCGTTTACATTGCATGCGTGTTTACAATGTGTGTAGCATTGCATTTTTGCAAACTTGGGGCCACATTTATCATTTTTGTGCGCCTAAGTGTAGTAGTTGCGCCTAAATTCTGGCGCACTGTTTTGCCAGAATTATCACAAGCTACAACCATCTGTGATAAGTATATTTCCTGCCTCTTATTAATCACTTTACTTTAACACAGTTTAGGCGCAATTTTGGCGCTGTTTCGGCGCAATGTTAGATTCGGGCACTTACATGTCATCCTGCTACAAGCTCCTCTCTGCTTCTCCCACAGCCCAGAATGAGAATAACACTCACAGCAGCACCCAGGTGTGTGACACCCTGCACCCAGTGACCTCCTCAGCAGGGGCTTCTCCTGGAGGGGATACCCCAGTGCTGGTCTCCTGCTGCACCCCTGTAATTCTGCACAATATCCCCCTGAGACACTGTGCAGAATTACATGGGGGACACTTGTTTGTAGTATCTGCAACATTCTGCAAACTTCTGCAAAGTTCTCTTCTCTCTTGCTCTGAGCTGAGGCTTCTGCAGAATGTTGTGTAAATAGAAGGTGATGAACTGTAAATAGAGTCTGCAGCTCCTGTCTGTAATGTATCTCATGTCTGTATTATATGTTCTAGTGTCTGGCTGAGCTCTGCTGCTAGAAATGAGCTCTTCTGCAAAGGGGCTCAGATAACGCCACCTTCGGGCTGGAGTGTTTTGCGCCTAAATGAAAACGTTGCAAGTGATGAATATCATTAGGCGCAGCAAAACATCTGGATTGGTAAGATAGATGAGGGAAAGCTGCATATTTTTGCTGCGCGGCTAGTTTGTCGTTTAATCGCAAAAATTGCGCAAAAACGGTGCGCCTGAATGAAAAGGCGCAAAAACAACAGAAAAAACGAGTGATAAATGTGGCCCAATGTGTTCTTCAAAAAATTTACAAATTTTCAGTGGATAAAGGGCCACATGTATCACTCGTTTTTCCTGTTGTTTTTGCGCCTTTTCATTCAGGCGCACCGTTTTTGCGTAATTTTTGCGATTAAACGCAAAACTAGCCGCGCAGCAGAAATAACCAGCTTTCCCTCATCTATCTTACCAATCCAGATGTTTTGCTGCGCCTAATGATATTCATCCCTTGCAACGTTTTCATTTAGGCGCAAAAACGGACGAAAAAACACTCCAGTCCGAAGGTGGCGTTAACTGAGAGGAAAGCACTGAGCCCCTTTGCAGAACAGCTCAATTCTAGCAGCAAAGCTCAGCCAGACACTGGAACATATAATAGATACATTAGATACATTACAGACAGGAGCTGCAGACTCTATTTACAGTTCATCACCTTCTATTTACTAAATATTCTGCAAAACGCTGAGCTCACAGCAAGAGCAAGAGAAGTTTGCACAAGTTTGCAGATACTACAAACAAGTGTCCCCCATGTAATTCTGCACAGTGTCTGAGGGGGATACTGTGTAGAATTACAGGGGTGCAGCAGGAGACCAGCACTGGGGGATCCCCTCCAGGAGAAGCCCCTGCTGAGGAGGTCACTGGGTGCAGGGTGTCACACACCTGGGTGCTGCTGTGAGTGTTATCTTCATTCTGGGCTGTGGGAGAAGCAGAGAGGAGCTTGTAGCAGGATGACATGTAAGTGCCTGAATCTAACATTGCGCCTAAACTGTGCCAAAATTGCGCCTAAACTGTGTTAAAGTAAAGTGATTAATAAGAGGCAGAAAATATACTTATCACAGATGGTTGTAGCTTGTGATAATTCTGGCAAAACAGTGCGCCAGAATTTAGGCGCAACTACTACACTTAGGCGCACAAAAGTGATAAATGTGGCCCAAAATACCAAAACACTCCACAAAATTTGATACCCAACCCCTCCCATGTATAACAATACCCCATATGTGGTGGTAACCTGCTCTATAGGCACACGCCAGGGCATGGAGGGAAGCTGCGCCATTCAGAACAGATTATGCATTGTCACTTTTTATTGGCTATACAATCTTTATTTTTTTGGCAATTTGGACATATAAGGGCTTATTATTTGCGACATGAGATGCACTTTACAAATACTTCATTTTAGTGGGTCATTAGCTCATTGATGAGATTTTATTAACTCTTGAATGTATGGAGGAAAAGAAAATTGTCAATTTTGGTTTACTTTTTTTGTATTTTTGGGGGGTCGTACACCATACACTAAAAATACTATATTATCTTTATTCTATAGGTCACTACGATTAGTAGCATGATAAAAGTGCTGCCTATTTGTTTGGATCTATCTATCTATCTATTATCTATCATCTATTATCTATCTATTATCTATCTATCTATTATCTATCTATCTATCTATCTATCTATCTATCTATCTATCAATCTATCTTTAGGTATCTTTCTTTTGTACAGATTATTAAAATTTCTTGATTATCAGACGCCGGATTATCAGCCTATCTCTGGATGTTGCATCTTTTGCTCTCGTCCTGTGTATCACTCCTTGTCGCTGTGGCACTGCAGGTGTTAATCTTGGGTGTCAAGCGCGTCTCCTCTCCGGAATAGGTTGGCGCTATAGTCTGCGGTAGTTTCCAGTGTGTATACATCTGTAGTAGGAGCCATCTGGTCATCTGTGTGAGTCACTCAGCCCTTCTGTTCTTTAGTCTCCGGAAGAGGATATATATTAGTTCACCTCCTCCCCTGTGACACACGCATGCTCAGCTCCATCCACTACCAGCAGCATCCCTGCCTCCTCCCCCATCCATCTCCAGCTGCTGTTGCTGCTGCTGTCACCGTGCAGCTCTCTCCAGCCCCCTCAGCTCACGAGCAGGGACACCTTGCACCGTCTGTGGGGCACAGGGGGGAGGGGGGCTACACAAAAAAAACAACCGGGGGCATTCAATAGCACAAAGCTGGAATGTCCCTCCAAGAACCGCAAGCTCCTTCTTTTGGATCTACTACTTTGCATTGAGGCTCCTTCCTCTGTAGCATGATGTTTGTCACCCATTCCTCTTGCTGTATTTAGCCCCGGCTCTCTGTGGGTGCCTGGATGTCCGCCCCGTCACTACGGATCCGTGATTTAAAGGCTCGCCGCAGCTCGGTGTGTGATTTATGTTCTATGTCTTACGACCAACCGGCTTGAGATCCAGTATTTCCAATCGGTGTGTGTTGCTCATCCACCAACATGTCTGCTCCTCTCGGGCCCAGGGGCGGCCCTCTGCCTCCTGCACAGACGCTCCTGCCGGAGATGCCTGATCTCAGCCACCTCACCGAGGACGAGAGGAAGACAATCCTCGCCGTCATGGACCGGCAGAAGAAAGAAGAGGAGAAGGAGCAGTCAGTACTCAAGTAAGCATGTCTCCTTTCTAACCTGTTCGGAGCTGGGGGTGCAGCGCGTTGCAGGCTCCTCCTAATGAGTGCCTTGTGATGTCTGCATCAACCCACCCTCACACATCTATAGCAGCTCCTCTTCTTCCTAGCTCCAAATTACTGCATCCATCCTATGTGCAAAAACACCAATATTATCATTCCAAATCTGGGTAATTTTTTGCAAGCCCTGCAGAATCTACCCCCCCCCCCCTCCTCCCCTCCTTGGATCAATAGGGAGGCCCTGATATCCCCCCCCCCCACCTTAGCTGGTGCTCATCCAGTGTTTTAGGGGTTAATGTGTCTCTGTTGATCCGGTTGATCCGTGCGGTTGTCTCCGGTGGTATTGGAGGGGGGGTTATATAAGACATATTCATTACGGTGTTTCGGTGGTTTTCTTTAACCCTTACTATGCTATTGCTGTTTTCCTCTATTTTTTATTTATATTTTTTGGAATGGTATACTGTATGCCTACCGGACAGGGGGGGCGCAGTTTTATGTTTTGGGGAGGGGGAAGGGGTGCTGTGATTGATCCAAAGCCTATACTACTACCCTAATCCTTAGATAAAACCTGCATCCATTGCCAGGGCCTACCTTATCCAGGCTTTGGGTGGGTTATAACAGCTGCCATCTTTCCCTATAAACACATCTAAACTCCTTCCTCCCCCCCCCTCCCCCCACGTTGGTTGAACTCTC
Source organism: Engystomops pustulosus (assembly GCF_040894005.1). Classification (NCBI taxonomy): domain Eukaryota; kingdom Metazoa; phylum Chordata; class Amphibia; order Anura; family Leptodactylidae; genus Engystomops; species Engystomops pustulosus. Next base: position 25,522,461 of record NC_092415.1, on the reverse strand, counting down.
CGATCAGGATAGGGATGGTTGCTGCATGCTCGGATAGAGGGAATGGTTGTGTAGTGACAGAGGGGTTGTTAGCAATGCAGTGCTCATTACATGGCTGTGGGCTTGGGAGTTCAGCACCAGGTAGCTGTCCACAAGCAGCAGGGCCTGTCATCTGACATCTGCTGCCACCGCTGCTGTGGAGATCGTGTCAGCTACTCTAGATACCGTATACAATCCACTAATACAACATATGGGATCCATGTATAGTTAGAAGTGTCCCTTACACACCGATATTCCATGAAATTGAGGATATAAAGAGATCAATGATCCATACGTTACCCCCACCGAAACCATCGACAGAATCTAGGCCAATACACGGGGGTCCTATGGGTCTGATCACTCACCTATATTAGGGGACGGCTGTGTATACTCAAATTAGAGGCTCAGGATGATGAACTTTAGCCTTCAAGGATGACCATGAGTTATGGGGTTGAAATCTTTGTTTCTGTGGTGGATGTATAAAGTATAGTCACTGTGGATAATATACAGTAGATTATACTATGTATATACACTAGAGTATATAAAGCAGGGGTTGTAGTGAAACAAACTGGTTTATACATTGTGGGAATTTGGCATGACAAGAGGGTTAACGCCAGTGAGGCCCATCTGCCACCCTACAACATGGAGTAAAGTTGGGTAGTAGATAGACCTTCCTTCATCTACTTCATCGTTGTATCAGTTCCCTATAGAATCTAGTGCCCAGAACCTTGGCCCATACTGTTCTAGCCTGAGTTATGTCCTCATGTCCTTTTGGGAGCCTAAAGGTTTGTGTTATCCAAGTTGCAATAGAAAAAAAGTTATGTCTATGATACAATATGTATCAATTCTTTATGATTTCCAGGTTCTCCGCTTACTCTAACCACTGGGTCCCTCAGAACCAGGACCCACAAGTCCAGTTGGAAGCCAGTTGGTGTTCATGTTTGTCCTGTTCTCCATTCACTTCCATGTGGATGTTCTAAGTTCCATAGAAGTGAATAGACTGCAAGAATATGTGGCACAAACACTCCATTTGTATGGAGATTTTAAGGGGAAATACAATCCCTGTTCCTGTGATCAATAAAGGTCCTAGCAGTCAAACCCCCTGCAGTCCCACACTGTATGGAAAGAAGATAAATGCCCTTAGTAGGAAAATCCCTTTAAGCCTTGGTTATGTCACAATCATGCAGATGGGGCTCCTCAGAAGAAAGAATTGTTGTAAACCATAACCAGCTTTGTACTTGTGAGATGATCACGTGATCAGGACAAAAAAAAAGGAAAAAATTCTAGAAAATAATGATGAGCATAGCATAAGATAAGGTAAAAATTATTCTCACCTTTATCGATTACTCTCCTGACATTGCATGGTTCTGGTAGGTCTTTAAACTTCTTTCCTGATGTTTAAACCAAGACAGGAAGTGCCCAGAGGTGCTGCTCAGCCAATCAGTGACTGAGGCAGGTCACTGCAGGAGCCACTGATTGGCTGAATGGCCATTTCCTGTGTGTCAAGCAGGACCAGGAAGTAGAGTGCTGTGATGACCTACCAGGATCAGGAAGTAGACAGCTGTGAGGACCAACACAGGACCAGCAGAGGATTGTTGCAATAAGTTTGTCCTTGTTATTTTCTATCCTGGGCCCATCATTATTTTACTTTTTTTTTTCCAATAATACCATAAAAATATTTTATAAGATTTATTTGCCAACACTCTAAAAGTTGTGAAAGCTCTGATATATGGTAATGATATACTTGGATTTAAAAAAGTAACATTTGCCGGATCTACCACATAATTGGATAAATTGCAGATCACTGGTGGACTAACTGCTGGGACGTGGCAGAACATGGGACCAATTGCCTATAGGACCAGGCATCAGTGTCGGACTGGGCTTTCTTGGCCTGACCACATAAAAAGATTCTGGTGGTCCACGCTTCTTCATTCCCCAGGGTATAGACCCTACAAGCCTCCAAATTGTCTCACTGTACCTTGATAGTCCAATATTAGGTTAGCCTCTGGCCCCACCGGAGGATCCTCTGGTTCTCTGGTGGGCCAGTCCGACAATGTCCCTGAATGATAAAAAAACATTGTTGTTTTTTTCAATCTGATCGCTGGGGATTAGTTTATAAGTACCACTTAAAGGGAACCTGTAAGCAGGTTTGCATATTCTTGTGCTTCTAGGGTGTAGGGCTCCAAACTTGAAAACCTTAGCTTCATTGTTTTTAATCTTTCTTCTCTGGCAGTATCAAAGTGATATAAAAACTGAGCTTTATGGAACTATGGATATCAGACCCCGACCCCCTGCAGAATGAAACAAGATCCCCATTTAGAATAATAGGGGACCTACCATCAGTTAGACCATCCAAAACTTCATGCAGTCTTAGGTAATGACCCTGGGATCTGTGTAACCATATCATTGTGTGTGTTATTAGTAGCAGCAGGATTGTGTTTACATTCCTGGATTGTAACTGGATTTGGAGCAGTTTATGACACTGATATGTGAGGACTCACACACACCTCCTGCCCTCAGTTTCTGGTTCAATATTACAGCAAAGGGGAGGCCTGGGGAGCAGTTTGAATTCAGAGATCTAAGAACACAACAGTTTGAGGAGACTCCCCCTGTTCTCCAATCAAGTTCAGCTACAATCATGGAATATAAATGCATGTTTCACATTCCTGCTGCTACCTACACACAAAAGGGTATGGATATGCAGACCTCCAGAACTAGTAACTAACAGTGCCTCAGCTTTGTGTGGTCAAACCTTCTGGTAGACTCCCTTTAAAGAAGCATTGAAGTATTGTTTTACCGTGTTATTGTAATTTAAATCTTATAGGACACTCCAGAAAAATGTGAATAAATTAGAAACTAGATGTTTCCAGTTAGGGGTGTGTTCCTTTCCCTTCATTGTTGCTCTCTGTCCAATGTCTGTAGACCATACAGAGACAAACCCATCCTTCTAGGACAAGGGTATCGTCATACTTGCCAACTCTTCCGCTACCTGAATTTTAGAATAGTGGATAATGGATGTGGGCCATTGGGATCAGGTCATTTTTAACTGACTTGATGTCCTGGAATGTCCCTAAAAAGGGCATGATCAATTTGTTCATGGACCAAAATGGGCTTCTCCTCACTTTCTCCAGAGTTGTCTAACCATTGAAAACTTTACAGTGTTTTCAAGTATAGCTACCACCCAATTGTATATTAGTACATAAGATGCAGTGATCCACAGTCAAGTTTTTCGCTATTAATTCAAGTACCTTCAGTATGTTGGTTCTGCCGGTAGGGCAGCGATTGAGGACTGTTGTAGTACTTTTCCTGGACATTCTGGAACCACGTACATGTATGTATTGATAGGAATATATAAGATTTTTACCCTTCTCATATATAGGAAGATTACTTATGTTGGGTCACTAAAATCTTCTGAATTCCAACCCAACCAATCCCCAATTGAATCCCCCCCAACCCACCTCCGTATACCCCAGGCCTCGGTCCCATCCTATAAGAGGAGCGATCTCCACTGCTCTGGGGCATATTATGTGGATATAATCACAATGAGGCTACATGCACACTGCCGTGAGCCCGCCGCACCGTAGCACGGCGGGCACACGGCAGTGCGGGGAGAGGAGGAGGTGAGCGCCGCTCACCCCCTCCCCTCTCCATAGGAAGTTATGGCGCACGGCGCTGTAATACGGGAAAAGATAGGACACGTCCTATCTTTTCCCGGGCTATGGAGCGGTACGGTGCCGCACGTGTACAGGGCCGTGAGCCCATAGAAGTGTATGGGGGACATACTGTATATCGGTTGTATATAAGTCGGCCGTATATACGTCCCCCATACATGTGTGTGAATGTAGCCTGAGAGTGATAAGAATTTGCAGATTCTTGTTTCCACACCATATAAGGGACCACTAAGGTTTCAAGTCATATAAGGCCTCATTCACATTACAGAGTCTTGTGCACAGCGTATGGAGACACATGAAGTCCAGGTGACCTATAGAGCTTCCAAATCACAATGCATTCTTTATTTTACACTTTTTTTAACACTGCATCTTAGAGAAACCTTCATAGAAAACATAAAAAGCCTCCATAGCAAACATAGGATGGGCTATAGCCTGCTGCAGGTGCCATTTTACAGTTGTGGAGTTTAGATTCGGCAGTCAGAGGCCCTTGTGTCAGATCAAAAACAGAATCCCAAGTAACATGTACCATTTACAAAAATAGTATATTCTTATGTACGGTTCTTAAAGGGCTTGTCCACTTTATAGGATACATGGTAATAGTGATGTATTCCAAATGATAGACACTTCTGCCTACTTTAAGCTGACTCCAATCTTGACCAAAGGTGTCCCCTCTCAGCAGATGGATGAACATAGTGACACATATACTCTATATGGTCCTATGTCCCTACACATGGTCACAAGGTTAAAGAAAATAAAAGAGAACGCAAACTATTTAAAGGGTTAGAATAGGGGGTCCCCCAGCTCCCCAGAACTTCCATCTCTCAGGGTGACGGTAGACTTGTACATGGAGAGAAGGCTTCTCCTGTGACAGATCCTCTTTAGCTGACCGCTTGGCCAGTGAGATAGTCAATGAACTTGATCTAAAGGAACCTGCTAAGAGGATTTCATCCAGTGACTGGATAATGCCGCGTAGGAGTATTACATGGAGTATAACAAGTATTATGTGTCAGGCCAGCTACATACAAAGGGATGTGATACTTTGAAAGATCAGAAATTGACAACCTCTAAATCTTTTGCAACATATGTCAACAGGGGGAAATCTGCAGCCTGGAATCTTCAGGGGACCAAAGGCCCTAAATATCTGCATTTCTCATTACAGATTTGTCTGCCCCCTATGCAAAAGGTGAAACCTGTTCTGGAAATCTGCAGCGTAAACTGACTTGTAGACCTGTACAGATTTTATACTAAATGTAAACAAATTGATCAGGGGCTTAAAAATAATCAGTCGGTGTGTATAATGGGGATAATAATAATAATCCCCAGATATTTATGTAATATTTTACTTGCCTGTTGACTGCTTCTCCACATGTTAGCTACAGTGACTACAGGAAGTTCAGTGTAGTCTGGTACATCCCTCCCTGTCTCATGATTGGTTCAGGCTCCCAACATAACCATATCGCCACTGATTAACTGCCACACCTTAACTACAGTGACTACAGAGAGTCCGATGTAGTCTGGGACACGCCCCCTGTCTCATTATTGGATCCGGCTGCTCCTTCTCCCACCATAGCCATATCTCCACTGTTTGGCTGGCACCTCTTAGCTACAGGGACTACATAGAGTTCAATGTCGTCTGGGAAACGCCCCCTGTCTCATCATTGGTTTAGGCTGGCTGCACTTCCTCCCACCGTAGCCATAGATCCACTGAATGGCTGCCACACCTTAGCTACAGTGACTACAGGGAGTTTGATGTGGTCTGGGACACGCCCCCTGTCTCATCATTGGTTTAGGCTGGCTACACACCCTCCCACTGTAGCCATATCTCCACTGACTAGGTGCCAGAGCTTAGCTACAGTGACTACAGGGAGTTCGATGTAGTCTAGGACATGCCCCCTGTCTCATCATTGGTTTAGGCTGGCTGCACTTCCTCCCACCGTAGCCATAGATTCACTCATTGGCTGCCACTTCTTAGCTACAGTGACTACAGGGAATTTGATGTGGTCTGGGACACCCCCCTTGTCTCATCCTTGGTTCAAGCTGCTCTCCCTTCCTCCCTCAGAAACTGCACCTCTACTGATACAAATACTGAACCACCAATAAATAAAGAATATGAGAAATCGGGTACACAAGGTGTCAGGAGTCAGTGATAAATGATAATTATGATGAGTGTTAAAACCTGTAACAAGAGGTAGTAACAAATCTACATTTTGATGTTATCCTCATATGAACTTTCTGATAGGACTGGAAGTCCAAAATGTAGAACAAAAACAAAACTACCCACAGCTGTTTACAGCTGCTGTAAATTTACAAATCTTGACATGAGGTTTTTTTTAGGGAATCGGTCTGTCTGTCACTGATCATCACAATGAAAGGTGACATCTCGGGAGATACCACCTTGCCTAATACCAAAGCTTAGGTCCATTCACTTTCCCTTGCAGATCTGAGGGTTGGAGGCTCTCCAGTAGCACATTAATAAAAGAAGCTAAGCTGCAGTACCCCAGTATGACCACTATAACATAAAGACAGATAAATCAGTTGACTGGTGTGGGACATGTATGTTTGATCCCCAGCAATCGGATATTGATGCTCTATTCTGGGTATAGCTCATCAGTATTAAATTAGCCTAAGGCCTCTTTCACACGAATGTATCCTCACCTGAGCAGTAGCCTGGGCCAGCAGACAGCTGTGTGTTGGAGAGAGGAGGGGTGAGTGCTGCTCACCACTCCCTTCTCCATAATGAGTAGTGTGGCCCAACTGTACATACGATACAGCAATAAATTAAGCTCTATACTTTTCCCGTGCACAGTACGGTGGGCAATGGGGCAGATTTACTTACCTGGTCCAGTCGCGATCCAGCAGCGCGTTCTCCGACGCTGATTCAGGTTCTGCTGCGATTCACTAAGGTCGTATGCCAGATATCAACTAGGTGTCGCTGCTGCGCCGAGGTCCGCCGGAGTTCACCTTCTCCGCCCCGGTGTATGTGAGTGCTATTCTTGCGACACAAATTTTTTAAAAAATTCAGCGGTTTTTCCGAATCTGTAGGGTTTTCCGATGGCCACGCCTGAAGATTTCTGTTGCGTGAAAGCCGGAGCCGATGTGCCACAATACGATCGTGTGCTACAAAATCCCAGGGCAATTCGGCGCAAATCGGAAATATTCGGGAAACCCCAACGAAAATGCGACCACGGAGCCCTTAGTAAATGAGCTCCAATACGTCCATTCATGTGCATGTGGCTGTATGATACCCATACCAAAATGATAGGGTACGGGTAGCATAGAACCCGGAAAAATCAGGTTGTGTGAAAAGGGTCTAAGGCCCGGAAAACACCTTTAGGGCAAGTTTGAGTGGCTGATTTTGAATCAGATTTGAGGCGATGAAATCTGATTCAAAAATGACCTCTATGGACCTCCATGATCTCCATGCAGATAAGCCTCATACAATGAAACCATGGCAACTTTTTTGTTTTATTTGTAAAAAATTTTTTCATGAAATCCTCAGTAGAATTTGCAGCAAATCTGCTTCATAATCCACTGTGTAAACTAGCCCTAAAACTGACGATCCCATTAAAAAAGAAACTCACCCGATCCCACAAGTACACAGATATTTTCTATAGCCCTGCTTCTCCTCGGGCGGGTTTTGCCGTGTTTACCGTTTCGTTTTCTAATATCTGCCGCCTAGGAAGAAAAATTTGTATGTTTTTATTTTTTCTGTATGAGCTCTTTATTATATTAGCGATGCACCTCCATGCCAAATATTGACAAAGTAAACATTGGCTGCTCGCTGGGCAGAGCAAACATCTGGTGCCACGAGTGGCGTATGTGCGGTTAAGTGGGTCAGTCTGGTCTGTGTGATTGTCATACTGTGGAGGGGGGGGGGGGTGTTGTTTTTCAGAATGACATTGCCCTTCATGGCATAATGTCTTCTACTTTAAGAAAAGGAGAATGCAAAAATAACTTATGTTATGGTGAGCGATTCTCCCGTGTTGCAAGGGCGGTTTTCTCAATTACCGTCCATACAGACGGTGGACATCTCCTCATACAATGTTGCCTGGACATAAGTACTCACACCCAATACTTAGTTGAAGCATCATTGGCAGATGTTACGACTTTCAGACTTCCTGGATATGATCATTATGCCACAAGATTTACTTACCTAGATTTGGGGATTGTCTACTGTTCTTCTAAGGAGAACATTTCGAGCTCCGTCAGGTTGGTGGGCAGCCATTTTAAGGTCTCTTCAGGGATATTCAATTGGGAAGAAGTCGGTGCTCTGGCTGGGTCACACTAGGACATTTGTACAGTTTTCCCAAAACCACCCCTCTAAAGTCTTGGATGTGTGCTTGGGGTCATTGACTTTTTGGAAAGTTAACCTTCAGGTCCAGAGATTTCTGAATCAGGTCTTTATTAAGTCTCCATTCAGCTTTCCCTCAACATGATCCGTCCTCCTGTCCCAGCTGCTAAAAACCCCACCATTTTGCCACCACCTTGCTTCACCGTAGGGTCAGTGTGGAGCAGGTGTCTGGCTTTCTCCACATGTGACACTTTGGATTTTGTGGCCTCAATTCTGTCTCAGACTAAAGAGCAGGTCCTTTTTTGGAACTTACTGTTGGCTACTCTACCATAAATCATAGAGTTATGCAGTGATGGTTGACCTTCTGGAAGTTTTTCTGATCTGTATAAACAATATTTGAAGCTTAGCCAGTGTGACTGGGTTCATGGTCATCTCTGTAACTAAGGTACTTCTCTCTGATTGGTGGAGGGACCAGCTCTAGAAAGAGTCCTGGCTGTTCTGAACTTCTACCATGCAAGAATTCTTAAGACCACCATTCTCTTCTTGGGAACTTTCTGCACTACAGAAATTATTTGCATACTGCTTCAGATCCACACAATCCTCTGAGCTCTACAGGCAGTTCTCTCATCCTCATGTCTCTGAGCTCTACAGGCAGTTCTCTCCTCCTCACGACATCTTTAAGATCTATAGGCAGATATCCCCTCTTCATGTATCTGAGCTCCACAGGTCATTCTTTATCTCCATGGTTAGGTTTTTTCTCTGATATGTATTGGTGAACACCAGAGAGGTGAACACTAGAGATGAGCGAACACTAAAATGCTCGGGTACTCGTTATTCGAGACGAACTTTTCCCGATGCTCGAGTGCTCGTCTCGAATAACGAACCCCATTGAAGTCAATGGGAGACTCGAGCATTTTTCAAGGGGACCAAGGCTCTGCACAGGGAAGCTTGGCCAAACACCTGGGAACCTCAGAAAAGGATGGAAACACCACGGAAATGGACAGGAAACAGCAGGGGCAGCATGCATGGATGCCTCTGAGGCTGCATAATCGCACCATTATGCCAAAATTATGGGCAACAGCATGGCCATGACAGAGTGACAGAATGAAGCTAGATAGCATCTAAAACATCCAATAATTGACCCTGACACTATAGGGGACGGCATGCAGAGGCAGCGGCAGCAGGCTAGAGAGTGTCATGGCGACATACCCTAAATGGACTCAGGCTTCAAACCAATGGGTGGCAGAGAGGAACCAAAGGAGGTGAGCAAGAAGCGCTCAAATAATATCGGTACATGATAAAAGTTTGCCAGTATATTTTGTGGATTACACAGCAGGGTGGCGACAAAGTTAACATGGAAGCCATGAAAACAACCCAAAATTCTGCCTGACACAGCTCGTTTGATAAGGGGACCATGTATGGAGGCAGTGAACTAGTAGTAGATTAAAGGTGCTGCAGTTAAAACTATGTTAGTTGGATCTTGGCATGGAGCTGGCGCTCCGCTGCCAGGCGAGCTTTCGCCAATCCAAGCCCCTGTCTATAGGCTACTCCCCAAACAGCACTTCTAAGAACCTTTTGTATAAGATCAAGTGTAGTAGCGTTCTTATAAGTTTAGGATATGGCGGGTGAGGGGAATGTAAACAGATGCGCAAGAAGCGCTGAAATAATATCCCTAAATGGTAAAAGTTTGCAAGTATATTTTGGGGATTACACAGCAGGGTGGCGACAAAGTTAACAACTTTGATGTGGAATGCCCTGTAATAGCTCTTGGGCGGTGTGCCTTTTATCGCCTAGGCTCAGCAGTTTCAGCACCGCCTGCTGTCGCTTAGCGACGGCACTGCTGCTGTGCCTAGAGCTACCGACTGATGGCGCCATGCCCACGGATGGTAATTCGGAGGAGGAGGAGGTGGAGGAGGGGTGGGAGGAGGTATAGTAGGCCTTTGAGACCTGGACCGAGGTAGGCCCCGCAATTCTCTGCGTCGGCAGTATATGACCAGCCCCAGGGTCAGACTCGGTCCCAGCCTGCACCAAGTTAAGTGTAGTAGCGTTCTTATAAGTTTGGGATATGGCGGGTGAGGGGAATGTAAACAGATGCGCAAGAAGCGCATGATGCGCATGGAGCTGGCGTTCCGCTGCCAGGCGAGCTTTCGCCAATCCAAGCCCCTGTCTCTAGGCTACTCCCCAAACAGCACTTCTAAGAACCTTTTGTATAAGATCAAGTGTAGTAGCGTTCTTATAAGTTTAGGATATGCCGGGTGAGGGGAATGTAAACAGATGCGCAAGAAGCGCTGAAATAATATCCCTAAATGGTAAAAGTTTGCCAGTATATTTTGTGGATAACACAGCAGGGTGGCGACAAAGTTAACAACTTTGATGTGGAATCCATGAAAACAACCCAAATTTCTGCCTGACACACCTCGTTTGATAAAGGGACGATGTATGGAGGCAGCTATATGGACGACTTTTGGAGGTAGCAATGGAGACAACGTGTGGAGGCTGCTATGGAGACAATTTAATTTGGATAGTGCCTGTATGTGGCAGTCCCAAACATTTTTCGAACCAGAGGAGCAGGTAGGTGGCCCTCCAGTAAAATGGGATAGATTGAGTGCCTGTATGTGGCAGTCCCAAAAATGTTTCAAACCAGAGGAGCAGGTAGGTGGCCCTCCAGTAAAATGGAATAGATTGAGTGCCTGTATGTGGCAGTCCCAAAAATTGTTCAAACCAGAGGAGCAGGTAGGTGGCCCTGCAGTAAAATGGAATAGATTGAGTGCCTGTATGTGGCAGTCCCAAAAATTGTTCAAACCAGAGGAGCAGGTAGGTGGCCCTGCAGTAAAATGGAATAGATTGAGTGCCTGTATGTGGCAGTCCCAAAAATGTTTCAAACCAGAGGAGCAGGTAGGTGGCCCTCCAGTAAAATGGAATAGATTGAGTGCCTGTATGTGGCAGTCCCAAAAATTGTTCAAACCAGAGGAGCAGGTAGGTGGCCCTGCAGTAAAATGGAATAGATTGAGTGCCTGTATGTGGCAGTCCCAAAAATTTTTTAAAACAGAGGACCGGGTAGGTGGCCCTCCAGAAAAATGGAATAGATTGAGTGCCTGTATGTGGCACTCACAAAAATTGTTTCAAACAGAGGACCGGGTAGGTGGCCCTCCAGAAAAATTAAATGCATGAAGTACTATAGCAAGAGCCAGTGGGCCCTGTCAAAAAATAGCCATTTTCCTCTGCTTTACTGTACAAAGAGGAGGAGAAGGAGGAAAATGAGGAGGAGGAGGAGGAGTGGATCAATTATTCAGGTTGAGCTTCCTTCACCTGGTGGAGATTGGAAATTCTGAGAAATCCAGCCTTTATTCATTTTAATAAGCGTCAGCCTGTCAGCGCTGTCAGTCGACAGGCGTGTACGCTTATCGGTGATGATGCCACCAGCTGCACTGAAAACCCGCTCGGACAAGACGCTAGCGGCAGGGCAGGCAAGAACCTCCAAGGCGTACAGCGCCAGTTCGTGCCACATGTCCAGCTTTGAAACCCAGTAGTTGTAGGGAGCTGTGTGATCATTTAGGACGATGGTATGGTCAGCTACGTACTCCCTCACCATCTTTCTGTAAAGATCAGCCCTACTCTGCCGAGACTGGGGACAGGTGACAGTGTCTTGCTGGGGTGACATAAAGCTGGCAAAAGCCTTGTAAAGCGTACCCTTGCCAGTGCTGGACAAGCTGCCTGCTCGCCTACTCTCCCTCGCTACTTGTCCCGCAGAACTACGCACTCTGCCGCTAGCGCTGTCAGAAGGGAAATACTGTTTCAGCTTGTGCACCAGGGCCTGCTGGTATTCATGCATTCTCACACTCCTTTCCTCTCCAGGGATGAGAGTGGGAAGATTTTGCTTGTACCGTGGGTCCAGGAGAGTGAACACCCAGTAATCGGTGCTGGAATAAATTCTTTGAACGCGAGGGTCACGGGATAGGCAGCCTAGCATGAAATCTGCCATATGCGCCAGAGTACCAACGCGTAAGAATTCACTCCCCTCACTGGCCTGACTGTCCATTTCCTCCTCCTCCAACTCCTCCAACTCCTCTTCTTCTGCCCATACACGCTGAACAGTGAAGGACTCAACAATGGTCCCCTCTTGTGTCTCGCCAACATTCTCCTCCTCTTCCTCCTCATCCTCCTCCACCTCCACCTCCTCCGATATGCGCTGAGAAACAGACCTCAGGGTGCTTTGGCTATCAACAAGGGAATATTCTTCCCCCGTCTCTTGTGACGAGCGCAAAGCTTCCGACTTCATGCTGACCAGAGAGTTTTTCAACAGGCCAAGCAGCGGGATGGTGAGGCTGATGATGGCGGCATCGCCACTGACCATCTGTGTTGACTCCTCAAAGTTACTCAGCACCTGACAGATATCAGACATCCACGTCCACTCCTCATTGTAGACTTGAGGAAGCTGACTGACCTGACTACCAGTTCTGGTGGAAGTTGACATCTGGCAGTCTACAATCGCTCTGCGCTGCTGGTAAACTCTGGATAACATGGTCAGTGTTGAATTCCACCTCGTGGGCACGTCGCACAACAGTCGGTGAGCGGGCAGTTGGAGGCGGCGCTGCGCTGCCCTGAGAGTGGCAGCATCTGGGCTGGACTTCCTGAAATGCGCACAGATGCGGCGCACCTTCGTGAGCAAATCAGACAGATTGGGGTATGTCTTGAGGAAACGCTGCTCTATCAGATTTAACACATGGGCCAGGCATGGCACATGTGTCAGTCTGCCGAGTTGCAGAGCCGCCACCAGGTTACGGCCGTTGTCACACACAACCATTCCCGGCTTGAGGTTCAGCGGTGCCAGCCACAGATCAGTCTGCGCCGTGATGCCCTGTAATAGCTCTTGGGCGGTGTGCCTTTTGTCGCCTAGGCTCAGCAGTTTGAGCACCGCCTGCTGTCGCTTAGCGACGGCACTGCTGCTGTGCCTAGAGCTACCGACTGATGGCGCCGTGCCCACGGATGGTAGTTCGGAGGAGGAGGTGGAGGAGGGGTGGGAGGAGGAGGAGGCATAGTAGGCCTGAAACACCTGGACCGAGGTAGGCCCCGCAATCCTCGGCGTCGGCAGTATATGAGCAGCCCCAGGGTCAGACTCGGTCCCAGCCTCCACCAAGTTAACCCAATGTGCCGTCAGCGATATATAGTGGCCCTGCCCGGCAGCACTCGTCCACGTGTCCGTGGTCAGGTGGACCTTGTCAGAAACGGCGTTGGTCAGGGCACGGATGATGTTGTCTGACACGTGCTGGTGCAGGGCTGGGACGGCACATCGGGAAAAGTAGTGGCGGCTGGGGACCGAATACCGAGGGGCGGCCGCCGCCATGAGGTTGCGAAAGGCCTCGGTCTCTACTAGCCTATAGGGCAGCATCTCCAGGCTAAGCAATCTGGAGATGTGCACATTAAGGGCTTGGGCGTGCGGGTGGGTTGCACTATATTTGCGTTTCCGCTCCAGCGTCTGGGGTATGGAGAGCTGAACGCTGGTGGATGCTGTGGAGGATCGTGGAGGCGACGATGGGGTTTTTGTGCCAGGGTCCTGGGCAGGCGGCTGACTAGCAGCTGACACAGGGGAAGGAGCAGTGGTGTGCACGGCCGGAGGTGAACGGGCTTGTTGCCACTGAGTGGGGTGCTTAGCATTCATATGCCTGCGCATACTGGTGGTAGTTAAGCTAGTAGTGGTGGAACCCCTGCTGAGCCTGGTTTGGCAAATGTTGCACACCACAGTCCGTCGGTCATCCGGTGTTTCCTTAAAGAACCTCCACACTTCTGAAGATCTAGCCCTCGCCGCAAGAGCCCTCACCACGGGAGCTTCACTAGTTGACAGTGGCGCTGATGCACCAGCTCTGGCCCTGCCTCTCCGTCTGGCCCCACCACTGCCTCTTCCAACCTGTTCAGGTCGAGGACTCTCCTCCGTCTCAGAAGCACTGTGTTCACCCGGCCTCTCAACCCAGCTTGGGTCTGTCACCTCATCATCCTCCGATCCCTCAGTCTGCTCCCCCCTCGGACTTCCTGCCCTGACAACAACTTCCCCACTGTCTGACAACCGTGTCTCCTCATCGTCGGACACCTCTTTACACACTTCCACTACGTCAAGAAGGTCATCATCACCCACAGACTGTGACTGGTGGAAAACCTGGGCATCGGAAAATTGCTCAGCAGCAACCGGACAAGTGGTTTGTGACTGTGGGAAGGGTCCAGAAAACAGTTCCTCAGAGTATGCCGGTTCAAATGCCAAATTTTCCTGGGAGGGGGCAGACTGGGGGGGAGGAGGCTGAGGTGCAGGAGCTGGAGGAGTGGGGATTTCGGTGACATGGGTGGACTGCGTGGAAGACTGACTGGTGGTGGACAAATTGCTCGAAGCATTGTCAGCAATCCACGACATCACCTGTTCGCACTGTTCTGGCCTCAACAGTGCTCTACCACGAGTCCCAGTAACTTCAGACATGAACCTAGGGAGTGTAGCTCTGCGGCGTTCCCCTGCTCCCTCATCAGCAGGTGGTGTCTCACCCCGCCCAGGACCACGGCCTCTGACCCCTGCAGTAGTTGGACGCCCACGTCCCCGCCCTCGTCCTCTACCCCTAGCCCTCGGGTTAAACATTTTTAAAATGAGAGTTATAACTTTTTTTTTTTTTTTTACTTCTTTTTGTTTTTTTTGGTGTTTTTTTGTGTTTTTTTTTTTTTTTGTGTTTTTTGTTTTTTTTTGAGTTTTTAAAACCAAACAATCCTATCCTATTGCTATGGCTATTTTCTAGCCAAGTATCAAAGGAAGCACACTACTATGCCAGATGAGATGACACTGAGTTATTGCCTAATAGAAATCCAACCCCTACTGAATTTTGCCACTTCGGCCTTTGCTATGGATATGTGCGCCACTAAGCGCAGAACACAGCGGTCGCAAGTCTCACTACAAATTGCTCAGAATTGGCAAGTACATGCACTGCAGAAACTACAGCCACCAGCAGATCAACCAGAAATCAAATATATAGAACGCTACTGTAGGCTTCAAGAAGCTGTTTGTATTCTCCTATGGCTATTTTCTAGCCAAGTATCAAAGGAAGCACACTACTATGCCAGATGAGATGACACTGAGTTATTGCCTAATAGAAATCCAACCCCTACTGAATTTTGCCACTTCGGCCTTTGCTATGGATATGTGCGCCACTAAGCGCAGAACACAGCGGTCGCAAGTCTCACTACAAATTGCTCAGAATTGGCAAGTACATGCACTGCAGAAACTACAGCCACCAGCAGATCAACCAGAAATCAAATATATAGAACGCTACTGTAGGCTTCAAGAAGCTGTTTGTATTCTCCTATGGCTATTTTCTAGCCAAGTATCAAAGGAAGCACACTACTATGCCAGATGAGATGACACTGAGTTATTGCCTAATAGAAATCCAACCCCTACTGAATTTTGCCACTTCGGCCTTTGCTATGGATATGTGCGCCACTAAGCGCAGAACACAGCGGTCGCAAGTCTCACTACAAATTGCTCAGAATTGGCAAGTACATGCACTGCAGAAACTACAGCCACCAGCAGATCAACCAGAAATCAAATATATAGAACGCTACTGTAGGCTTCAAGAAGCTGTTTGTATTCTCCTATGGCTATTTTCTAGCCAAGTATCAAAGGAAGCACACTACTATGCCAGATGAGATGACACTGAGTTATTGCCTAATAGAAATCCAACCCCTACTGAATTTTGCCACTTCGGCCTTTGCTATGGATATGTGCGCCACTAAGCGCAGAACACAGCGGTCGCAAGTCTCACTACAAATTGCTCAGAATTGGCAAGTACATGCACTGCAGAAACTACAGCCACCAGCAGATCAACCAGAAATCAAATATATAGAACGCTACTGTAGGCTTCAAGAAGCTGTTTGTATTCTCCTATGGCTATTTTCTAGCCAAGTATCAAAGGAAGCACACTACTATGCCAGATGAGATGACACTGAGTTATTGCCTAATAGAAATCCAACCCCTACTGAATTTTGCCACTTCGGCCTTTGCTATGGATATGTGCGCCACTAAGCGCAGAACACAGTGGTCGCAAGTCTCACTACAAATTGCTCAGAATTGGCAAGTACATGCACTGCAGAAACTACAGCCACCAGCAGATCAACCAGAAATCAAATATATAGAACGCTACTGTAGGCTTCAAGAAGCTGTTTGTATTCTCCTATGGCTATTTTCTAGCCAAGTATCAAAGGAAGCACACTACTATGCCAGATGAGATGACACTGAGTTATTGCCTAATAGAAATCCAACCCCTACTGAATTTTGCCACTTCGGCCTTTGCTATGGATATGTGTGCCACTAAGAGCTAAACACAACGGTAGCAAGTCCCCCTGCTAATTCCTCACAAAATGGTAAAAGATGCAAATTAAAATAAAAAAAGTAGAACGTTATTGTAGCCCTAAGAAGGGCTGTTGGGTTCTTTGAGAATCACTCCTGCCTAACAGTAAGCTAATAGAACACCCTAACGCTTTCCCTGACCAGCAGCAGCTCTCTCCCTAGCGGCATCCAGAGACAGAATGATCCGAGCAGCGCGGCCAGCGGCTAGTCTATCCCAGGGTCACCTGATCTGGCCAGCCAACCACTGCTATCGACGTGTAAGGGTACCACGTCATGCTGGGTGGAGTGCAGAGTCTCCTGGCTTGTGATTGGCTCTGTTTCTGGCCGCCAAAAAGCAAAACGGCGGGAGCTGCCATTTTCTCGAGCGGGCGAAGTATTCGTCCGAGTAACGAGCAGTTTCGAGTACCCTAATGCTCGACCGAGCATCAAGCTCGGACGAGCATGTTCGCTCATCTCTAGTGAACACCAGTTAAGATGTAGAAACATCTCAAAGATGATCAAGATATATTGAAAGCCTTGAAGCAGCCTTAACAAAGCAGATAGCAGGATTACACACTAGGTGCATTTTTAGACAATGTGTAAATTTACACTACCTGTTGGTTGACTTGCTTTGTGCTAAAATTTTGGTGTTGACCTTGTTAAGCCTGCGTCATGAATGTGAGCACAACTTGAGTTTCTGACCATCTGGTCCACTGTGCCAATACTGTACAGATAACCAAGACAATAGCTCAGTGACAAAATTATTTGTTATCCCCCTTTCCTTGGATTAATCATCCGTGTGTGATTTGTGGGGTCCTGTATACAGGTTTCTCGGAAATGAGCAGACTGTAAGAACTGTTTTGCTCCATAGTATCTCATGGCCCTGTCAGCTGTTATCCAGATGCAACAGTAGGTCTTTAGGTACGGATGAGCTTAGTACTGCAGCTCCTCCCTAATAAATAGGACCCCCACCTTTCATGAGAACAAGGGTCTTGTGTTTGAATGTCAATGGACAAGAAGTTCAGCTCCTATCTGTCTGTATTAGACTGTTTGAAACAAATACCGGACTGTGATAGCTCCAGTAGGAGTCACAAGACCCCAATTTTATGATAAGCGACTCCCAGATATTGTTGATAGGCCAAAAGTTTTTATTCAGGTAAAGCTTATTGTAAGAGAATGGAAGAGTGTATGGTATGGTGGCATACATTTTTGGGGAGACCATTGATGGTGACACATTGATGGTCTTTCTTAAGGATCGCAGTAGGACATCTAATCGCAGATCAAACGAGTCATTGTCATGGGTGATCCCGCGACCCATGTCTCGGGCTCACCCTTGCTCATCTGTGTGCCCCTGCTCCACAACTACTTACCCGTCCTCGCTCCTGCTTCCGGGTCCTCGGTCGTGCGTGTGCGTCCCCATCTCCTTGGGGGCACGCGCCGGGTTCACAAGATTCAAAGGGCCAGCGCGGATTGATGCTGACCTTACACAGAATTCTGTTTAACCCAGCCTCTCCCTGTACACCCTGCCGGATCTTTGTGCTATATGCCTTTGAGAAAGCTCATATTGTTCATCTGTGTTTTGATTTCCCGTTGTGACCCTGGACCTGTTCCTGTTTAAGCTCCTCCGCTGCCAGTCCTGACCTTCTGCCTGTCCCCGACCACGAACCTGCCTACCATTTCCGTACCTCACCATGGCTGCCACCTTGGACAAAGTCACACCTGTGGAACGATATGGAGGTACGCCGCAGCAAGTCCAACCCGCTTTACGGCGGGCTCTGGTGAAATCCGTGTGCAACTTAGACTCCGGTCCCAGGTGTCAACTTACGTCATTGTCCGTGGTGGTCCAGAGGATCCACTACCCCTGGAGCCTGACAGTCATGTGGTCAGGATCGTTTTAACACATTGGACGCCCTAATGTATAGACGTTTTGCACCCATAACCTTTCTCTCTGACACGAAAACTAAACAGAGCCCCTTTCCAACCTCCCCCGACTGTGTGATAGCAATATCTCTAAGTGTGTATCAACTAAAAATACAGAAAACTAGCAGCAATGTGTACATACACTGATATCCCTGGGAACCAGCAGCTTGCTATCAGCTGCAGCCAATCCAACAAAGAGAAGTCTAGAGAATGGCCAGGTGCCAGGTGAGCACTTCTCCACACCTTATGTATTATAACGTCTCTGCAGCCTTTCCTCTGTTTTTCTATTGACAGCAGATGCTATAATCTCTTCTCCCAGTCTTATGTTCCATACACCAAGTCGTCCTCAGGTCACATTCACTTTCTTTCTCGGCTTTTATTTTGTAAGCCGCGCAGCCATTGCTTATATTGAAAACCATATACATGTTTATTGAAAGCGAGATCTGACAACGTGTCATCCTGTAGGCAGAGGGGAGGGGGGACAATCAGAAATCGTCTATTTGGATAATAGTGGTGAGAATTAGCAACGACTGTGTATAAAATCTTATGCCTATATGTTACTTCTCCGTATAGAGTTGGACCATTGGTGACCATGGCAGATATGGAAGATGGACTTATCTGCTTTGAGTGTGCACTGTGAGAACGAAGCAGTTATGCGCTATTACTACTGTATTACCCTTTGTCTTCTCACTAATGAAGTGGTCACTAAGTATATTATGTAACCTCTGATAATGTAATGGTTATAAATGTTGCCACAGTTGTTAATTTACTTATTTCCCTATTATTAGCCTCAGTGTGATTGCGATATGCTCCTTATAAATCTGTGGCTCTCCGCTAGTTTTATCAGATGCAGCCTGTACTGAACTGTACATTATAGTCAGTATCAGCAGTGTCCTTGGTTCCAGCTCAGGTCCAACGTATTCAAATTTTTGTCCAGGAGTTAAAGGGGTTGTCCATTCACAACAAGTTGTACCCTGGATGAACAGATACACATACTAATTGGGATAGGAGCTAACTTGTTGAGACAGGGCCACCCTTTTAAAGGGAACATGTCATCAGAAATAGGCCTAACAAACTACTACCATTATATTGTCAAGCAGTTGAACAGCTTCTACATCATGTTTCTTTCATAGTGCAGTGTGGTGGCATCATCCAGAAAATCAACTTTGAAATGAGACGTTAATTGGTTGTATAAAGTCAGGGAGGAGGAGAGTTTAACACTGAAGTCAAGCTCTTCCTGCCTTGGAACACCTTCATTTATGTGATTGACATAATGGACTTTAGGAGATCTGGTCAAACGGGGTCCTGAATGCAGGACCATCAATTACTGTGAAGGGGGTGTTCAGAGACAGGGAAAACTTGACTTCAATGTTAAACTCTCCGCCTCCTTGACTTAATAAAGCCAAGGAGTAACATCTCACTTCAAAGTTGATTTTCTGGATGCTGCCACCACACCAGACCATGAAAGAAACCTGATCTAGAAGTTGCTTAACAATCTACTGGTAAAGGTTTATTAGGCCAATTTCTAGAAAAACCTGTCCCCTTTAAGTTTAGGGACACAAACAATTTCAGGAGGCCACAGACTGGATGTATACATCTAAAACTGGCCTTGTTGAGAACCACTGCGGTGACTTTCTTTCTAAGGCTTTGTTCACATGTACTTATTTCCATTTATAATGAAAACTACAACTCATAACTGAATGTGTCCTGTACTCACTGCAGCATAGGTCATTCCAGTTCTAGTTATAACCACTTCTCTCTTCTGGTCAGGGGCTCTCTGGTAGACACTTTGGGATAAGAATATGTAGTAGAATTTCCTAGTTGGTCCGGTGGTGGCAGATAAATGTTCGTCAGATTTAGTAAGTATTGCTTAGGGGGAATGTACTAATTGTTTTATAGCTTTGAAACTGGGTGAACACTGAAACCTGCATTGTTCTACAATTTTACACCAAATTTAATATTTAAAGGGGTTATTCAGCCACTATAGTGAAAGTCCAAGTACTCCCCTATGTTCAGGATAGGGAATAACTTATTGATTGGTGGTGGTACCCTCCAGATCACAAGAACAGGGGTCCATTGAAACCCAAATGAACAGAGCAGCAAGATGCTTGTGTATATTCACCTCTATGGCACTGATGGAGATAGTCAAGTGTCGTGCTGTGGTCAGTGCCATACGAAATGAATGGAGTGGAAGCACCCATGTCCATCTTGTTGCTCCATTTTTTTTTGGCTACAACAAACTCCCATTCTCATGATCCATGGGAGGCCCAACACTGAGATCCCTAATAATCAGCAGGTGGAGGATAAGAGATAACTTGTTATGACTAGACAACTATTTCAGAAAAATTGGAAATTGGAAAAATTTAAGGAAGTGGTAGTGGCCTCCTCCAATTCTACTAATTGACTATTATCTACACCAGAAATTGTTACAACGTAGAGCGCAGGTGTTATTTCTACATGATTTTATGATCCAAACTTAAACGAAATACACTCACCGGCCACTTTATTAGGTACACCATGCTAGTAACGGGTTGGACCCCCTTTTGCCTTCAGAACTGCCTCAATTCTTTGTGGCATAGATACAACAAGGTGCTGGAAGCTCCTCAGAGATTTTGGTCCATATTGACATGATGGCATCACACAGTTGCCGCAGATTTGTCGGCTGCACATCCATGATGCGAATCTCCCGTTCCACCACATCCCAAAGATGCTCTATTGGATTGAGATCTGGTGACTGCGGAGGCCATTTGAGTCCAGTGACCTCATTGTCATGTTCAAGAAACCAGTCTGAGATGATTCCAGCTTTATGACATGGCGCATTATCCTGCTGAAAGTAGCCATCAGATGTTGGGTACATTGTGGTCATAAAGGGATGGACATGGTCAGCAGCAATACTCAGGTAGGCTGTGGCATTGCAACGATGCTCAATTGGTACCAAGGGGCCAAAAGAGTGCCAAGAAAATATTCCCCACACCATGACACCACCACCACCAGCCTGAACCGTTGATACAAGGCAGGATGGATCCATGCTTTCATGTTGTTGACGCCAAATTCTGACCCTACCATCCGAATGTCGCAGCAGAAATCGAGACTCATCAGACAAGGCAACGTTTTTCCAATCTTCTACTGTCCAATTTCGATGAGCTTGTGCAAATTGTAGCCTCAGTTTCCTGTTCTTAGCTGAAAGGAGTGGCACCCGGTGTGGTCTTCTGCTGCTGTAGCCCATCTGCCTCAAAGTTCGACGTACTGTGCGTTCAGAGATGCTCTTCTGCCTACCTTGGTTGTAACAGGTGGCGATTTGAGTCACTGTTGCCTTTCTATCAGCTCGAACCAGTCTGCCCATTCTCCTCTGACCTCTGGCATCAACAAGGCATTTCCGCCCACAGAACTGCTGCTCACTGGATGTTTTTTCTTTTTCGGACCATTCTCTGTAAACCCTAGAGATGGTTGTGCGTGAAAATCCCAGTAGATCAGCAGTTTCTGAAATACTCAGACCAGCCCTTCTGGAACCAACAACCATGTCACGTTCAAAGGCATCAAATCACCTTTCTTCCCCATACTGATGCTCGGTTTGAACTGCAGGAGATTGTCTTGACCATGTCTACATGCCTAAATGCACTGAGTTGCCGCCATGTGATTGGCTGATTAGAAATTAAGTGTTAACGAGCAGTTGGACAGGTGTACCTAATAAAGTGGCCGGTGAGTGTACATAGGGGATCCCAGAAATGTTTGGACCCAATTCAATGTGCAATAAACTTTTTGGGAATTTAGGGAAATGCATATTCTTCTCTACTGGTCTTCAAGTCTGTACAAAAACTCTGTAAAGCCCAAATTGGGCCCAAAGAGTCCAAACCGGAGCATAGAAGCTGACACGTCATGAAGATGATTTACCAAAATATGCACTGATCTACTTACATGTTTGCATTCAGAATATGGGGCTGAGTGGCCATTTCTGTTGTAGCTGTAACAAATGGGCAGCTTGACTTAGATAAAAAGGCCATGATTTAGTGGGGTGGGCTTGCTTGAAATGTTAAAGCAAACCTTTACCCAGGAATGTCATTTTAGCTGGTGACAGGTTCCAATAGCCCATGCTATGCTGATTCCAAATCGTTTCAGTACTTAATAAAACTTTATTTCACATTTCCTGGCTCCCTGCATGTGTTAAAACCTGGGGAGGGGACAACTGCTGCCTATGTGTGCCTGTGTCTCAGTCTCCTTTCCTTCACACTGATCCAGCTCCCTTCCTCCTCCCCATTTCCTGTCATGTGCATTGAGCAGGCAAGGGAAGGAGGGGGATGTGTGGAGGAGAGTAGGAATGCATGAGGAGACTGATACACCGACACACACAGGCTGCTGAAGCTATACCCCCCTCCCCCAGTGGACTCACTAAATGCAGCTGTCAAGGAGCCAGGTAATGTGAAATAGAGTTTTATAAACTACTGAAATGATTGAGAATGTCGACAAAGGCTTTTTTTTTAAATCAGCAAAGTTTATTGGAACCAGTCACTAGCTAAAAATAACATTCCTGCTGATAGGCTCGCTTTATGTCTTATGCCTTTTCAGACTTCTTGTCTTAATTTTGCACTGTCCAATTATTAGTAAGTATGGGTGTGATGAGTTTGAATCCCAACAGATCCCAATAGATCGAGTCCCACCCACTATCAGGCATAGATGCCGCACATCATAAGTGTACGGACTTATAATGTCCATATGCCGTTATAGGGCTTACTGTCTTCTTTATTAGGAAGAACTTTACTTAAAACACGTCTTACCTTTCAAAAAAACTTTGCAGAAACTCGTCAATTAATGTGTGGACTCAGACACTATGTGAATCTTCATTTTCAAGCAGCTCTCACCCTAGTATTCTCAGTGAGTGGAGACCTAGCTGCTGTGACTCACTCCTCCCTCTCCCCTCCGCATAGACTGCTATGTAATCTGACACCTTAGTGAGATTCTGTGCTTGCTAGCAAGATGTTATTCAGCAGAGAGATTTGAGAGTGGTAATCAGATTAGACACAAAGGAGTGAGGATGATAAAAGCCAAAGTAAGTGGAGAAGGAAGCGCTTTCCCCTGATGTTGCAAAGTTTCTTGCATGCACTTGTAATATGGATTCATGCAAAGTTTGTTAAGACCCAGAGACAATGAGGAGAGCAGCTGCTAAGTGACACTTCCGTTTAGTTCAGACTCCACTCCAAGACTTCTTTGTTCTATTTTTGATTTGTTTTTATTATTTTTTTATGTGTTTTTAAGCCCCTCAGTTGTATTTTTATGCTCCATCCTACTGAACAAGCCATTTCTTTCCCTATGCAGCATATGGCTGCCTGTCTTCGGCAGTCTCGCTCTATACGTGTGGCATTTGCTGTCTTTGAAGCGCGTTAGTTGTTGATTTTCTGTTTAGCTGATGTGGAAACACAATGGATACTGTCATTATTCAGCCCGACTAACACCTACGCATCTTGTGCCTCTGTGATGTCACCACTTACTAGCGAATTGATCAGCTGAATTCTCATAAATATTTATTTCGCCAACAACAAAATTACTGTCTGCGCTTTGTATAAGTGACAGATGCACTTTAATGCCCTCTATTGTCAGCAGTATGGGGATCGGCGTTGTTGATAGAAGACTTGTCATACACAGGCAGACGCTTATAGAATGCAGACGTTATTTTATGCAGCGCCCCGTAAAGTTTAAAGCTATTATGTAACACGATTTTGCAATTTAAAGTCGAGTCATTTTGTAATACATTGCATTATTTACTTTATTCTCCTGGGTCATATCTTGCATTATAATCCAGAGCTGCATTCACTAGCTACAGGCTTCAGAGCTGAAATCTCTCTTTCCAGAGCTGCATTCAATAGCTTCAGGCTTCAGTGCTGAACTCTCTCTGCAGAGCTGTATTCACTAGCTACAGGCTTCAGAGTGTAAATCTTTATCCAGAGCTGCATTGGCTAGCTGCAGGCTTCAGAGCTGAAATCTCTCCCCGGAGCTGCATTCAATAGCCTCAGGCTTCAAAGCTGACCTCTCTCTCTCCAGGGCTGTATTCACTAGCTACAGGCTTCAGAGTGTAAATCTTTATCCAGAGCCGCATTGGCTAGCTGCAGGCTTCAGAGCTGAAATCTCTTCCCGGAGCTGCATTCAATAGCCTCAGGCTTCAAAGCTGACCTCTCTCTCTCCAGGGCTGTATTCACTTGCTGCAGGTTTCAGAGCGTAAATCTTTATCCAGAGCCGCATTGGCTAGCTGCAGGCTTCAGAGCTGAAATCTCTCCCCGGAGCTGCATTCAATAGCCTCAGGCTTCAAAGCTGACCTCTCTCTCTTCAGGGCTGTATTCACTTGCTGCAGGTTTCAGAGCGTAAATCTTTATCCAGAGCTGCATTGGCTAGCTGCAGGCTTCAGAGCCTTTAATTTATGCATTGGGCCACCAATGGCGATGATTCTGAAGGTCATCGCGCTGTATGCCTACCTGTGAAACGGATCGGCTTTTGTTATAAGCCGCAAGGAGATGGCCCTCTATCTCTTCTGATACCCATTGACTGGGCACCCCAGCTTGTTTTCCCTCTGATGAGACAATTTGGGTCGAAATGCGTCAGGGAAGCGAGGTGAGAATGGAAATAATAGGGACAGCTTACTTGGGGACTGCCCTTGTTAGGGCGGGCGCTATCATGGGTGTATTAGGCTTAGTGTTAGTACATTTGCATTTAGCCTTCCCCCAATAGACGAACAAGTCCTTCAGGTGTGGGATACGGTTTCTTCTGCCACTCCATATATCTTTACATTATAAATATCCACTTTATTATGGTCATTTACAAATCGAAATGGAGAAAACATTGTAAAAGAGACTTATAACCCAAATTTGTAGTGTGTCACGTCTTATACACTTACGTGTGTAGGCGTATGGATTTTAAGGCAAAACTAATAAAGAATAATTTTAACCACACTCTTTTTTTGCTGGTAATATTTAGATTTAAGTCAGTGACCCGTTGAGGTCTTTTGTTCTGCTTAATCTGAAGCTCATCCTCCACACGTCCTGCATCGTAAATTGACATTCAAAAACTTTCCCCAAATGGGTTTATCTGACAAAAATGGTAATACTGAACAACAAAAATAATGCGGTTATGGTTATGTTTCTGTACGTTCCTTTGTAATACTTATAGGGCCTCATGGGTTGCTTTGTACAGGGGTGGAATTTTGCTTCCAAATTGGTCTTAACCCTTTCAATTCCAGTGAATACTAACATAAACTTAAAGACTTAGAAAAAGTTCAGTATGGTCTTATCTTGGCTTGAAAGCAAAGAGCATCCCTCTATCTGGAGGACTTGTCCTGCCCTGCCTTACATAGCCAACCTATTGATTTAAATGAGTATCGTGTAATGCTTGATTTTCCCCACTGCTGGCGCTGCAGGAAAAAGGAACTCTTGCCAAAATTATCCTGCAGATCATGACTGATTTCAGGGGAACGTTTTATAGTCTTCATAGTGGTGGGTTCTTTCTTGCTAGTTGGGATTGGCCAATGTGGGGAACTGATTTGATGACCATTCCACCATAACTTAATGGTTTCACTGGGTATCTACTAATACAAAATATTGTGTATTTTTTTTTACATTTTTCATCGACCCACAAATGCATTTTCTTATTCAGTTTTCACTTTTTCAGCATTTTCTTGTATGTGGCCCATTTGGTCTTTAAAAATCTGCAGAACATTTTATCAAATATGGAACTAAGTTTACCTACATGGGACAAGGAAATCCACACCGTGGTTAAAGCCCAATAGAGGTAGATGCAGTACTTGTCATCCATGGCACTTCATTTACAGGGAGTATTCAGGGAATGCTTAATTCCCCTGTTGACTGGATGACTCCCGATGACTGGACCTCAAGCCACCTGACATTCATCCCCTGTGCAGCTCTTCCACAATGTATTGTACCCCATAAGTGGAGGGACCCTTTGGGTTGTTTTGGCCTGTCCAAAGACCTGGTCATCAATAGTTGATCATTGTGGTGCAACACTCGATACCCTCACCCAGTGTCGGACTGGGTTTACTTAGGCCCACCAGAGAAAATCAATCTGGGTGCCCACTCTTCGTTATCCCCCAGGAAATATACTCTAGTAGCTTTCATATTGTGTTGTTTTCTGATGGACCTCTGGGGTTGAGTATTGGGTTGAGCCAGGGACCACCAGGGATCCACCGGCACTATGGCGGGCCAGTCTGACACTGTCCTCACTGGTCAGTATGTTTGGAACACATATAATGTACCTCCATCCGTAGAGTATTGCCCATCTGGAGGCACAGCAGGAGGAACTGTGTTCTTTCGGTTCCAATCTTAGTGTATCACAGCCGATCATCGGAGGTCCTGGATGTTGCACCCTGCCAATCCACTGAGAATCTAACTTGTAGTGGTCATACATGTTTTTTTTGTCAGAAAATCCCCTTTAATGCAGTAGAAGTTTTTCATTTTGAATGAAAACAATTGAAAATATGTTCTCATCGTTTACACTTAACACATTTGCAAACATTGACAAGTCTCTGAGATTGAACTGAAGACCTGCTGTCTGAGGCTGCCGAGGTGCGGCTTGCAAATTTTTGTTGACTGCATAGATTTCCAGTGAAGAATCATTAAATAACCTAGCGCTTCCTATCTCTACATCTGTCTCAGGAAGTCCCTCCAGTAGTTCACATCTGCATATTTATCGGTAGAAAGGTTGAATATCTTGAGCATAATTTACACCCAGAAGCCGGAGCGCAGCATGGCCGTTTAGACCTATTATTTATCACTTTTCCTGCCTGTCAGGCCTCTCACGTCAAGCAGTTGGTATATGTTTTCCCTTACCCTGTATCTCATGTATAGTCACCTTGTGAGTCCCCTTGATGTTTTGGCTGGCCTAATTATCTATACACTTTTTTAAGAATCTGAAGTACCCAGTGGCACTGAGAAATATCGGGGCATACCCTACAGCCATAATTATGGCGTTTAGGAAAATTCATAATTTTGTGATATTTGTAGCTCTAATAACAAAAAGTTCTCTTCCGTCCGTATTACTGATTGGTAGCTGTGTGGGTACACTGGAAACTTGGTGAGATTGTGGTGACCTGAGATGACTCTCCTATCCCCCCTGTAGTCACTGGAATGGATCTCGGTCCAGCCGTCTGTCGTTCAACTGTGGTATAGTGTTCTAGTCTTCCTGCTGTCTGGGTACAAGTCCAGAATAAATTTAGTGCGGTTCCTTCACTAACGGTTCCTTCACTAATGTAGGTAAGATGGCCACTGTTCATGCCATTCTCTGCAGAAGAGTTGCCCTGTCGCCAGATGCTGATGTTGTCACATAGTGAAGCCAGAGCAGCAAGTAGACAGTGTTGGTATCCAAGCGAGGACAACCCGACTGCCGAGATCGTGGCGTGACCAGTGGCTATCTTACCTCGGTTTGTGAAAGACACTGCGCAGAGCAGAAGAGCTGCCCTATCTCCACTACGTGTCAGCAAAAATACCTTGGTGTGCCATGCGTGTCATAGCTTAGCCATCAAAGCACCAAACACATGACATTGCAATAGATTAGGTTGAGTAAACTATCAAGTCAAACCTTAAATCATACAGTGCTGATCTACAAGAAGGTTAAAAAAACATAAAGCTGAAACCTATTGGTCCATAGTGTGAAAAAGGTCCTTCTTGTTTCCCTTACGTGATATTTTTGCTCTTAAGAAAGCTGCACAGGCTCCTCTAAATCACTAGCATTTGGAAGTCTACTACTGACCAATTGGGGTTTTTAGTTAAAAGAGTTTTCCATCAATGTGGTGGAAATAGTTGAGATGAAGAGAAATCATACTTACCTTGTTTAGACTTCCTGTTCCCACATCGCTTTGGTACTTCTGGTTTCCGCCCTCCAACCGACCGGTTCCAAGACTCACGAGACCAACTTCATCCAATGGGGCTCATTTACTAAGGGTAGCGCAAGCACTTTTGTTTAAATGTGCACCATTTTTGGGGCTAAAACGGCTTGCATAGGTATCTAATAATTGCGTGTGCTAGGTTTATTGCACCAGGGAACCATTTTTTTTGCGCGACTGCACTGGCTTCCATACGACACAAATTAGGGGTCGTGCCATCGGTCGGTACAACTGATTCGGACTGAGCGCGGGATTTAAGTTTCAAATTGTGTCACAAGCCCAAGCACTTACATACACCACTAAAAAGATGGTGAACTCTGTCGGACCTAAGAGGGGAAGCGACATAATCATGACTTCGGGCGCACGATCCTAGTGAACACAGTGCATTATCGTCGGACTTTCAGTGACACTGTAAGTAAATGTGCCCCAATGAGTGATCTCCTTGGACATGGGATGTCACGTCCATTTTCCAGGGGGTTTAACTTCCTATGTTGTTCTCTGGTCTGAAGAGGCCACTCGTTGGATGAAGCTTATTGGTTCTATAACCCCACCAAAATGCTTTTTGCCCTGGGGTTACTCCATATTCATAGTAAACCCCTTAAATGTATGATGCCAAGCACCATTTCCCAACGATACAGGCAATACAGCATTAAGTGGATATATCCCAAATTTCAGAGGCATGTTAAAGTATGGATCTCCAAACACTTTAATGGGTGCCATATTATGGCTACATTCAATTTAAAACTTGGTTGTCTTTGTAAGGCCTACATTGATGTATAATCTTTTTGTTCCTGCCCATAAGGTCAACCTTTCACTTCTGTGATACTGTCTAATTTTTATAGACACGTGCCCTACAGCAGGTCTCCGGATGGATGATGACCTCTTTCAGTTTCGGGGTGGTCTTGCCTAATAGCCTCCATTGTATTCCATTGTCCCATCTGCATGTCCATATGTGTTATAAAGCCGGTCATGAATATTGACCTGCCAGTCATCCCTCCTTCGCTGAGTCTCTGGACACGAGTCAGCCCTCCTTATGAATACTGGTACAAGCCGCCTAGATTAGGGGTATATTTCAGCGGGAGAAACATGTAGGTCGCGGTAGAGCGCGGCTACGATTATCTCTTCCTCACACAGTCTCAGGTAGTCATCCCTTCATTTTATTGTCAGGATGTTTTGCTGTGTGCTTATGTATTTGCTAATGAGTTGTGATGGCGTTGTCACATGTGAGTCACCGCGCTAGTGACTGTGGATCCTGAATGAAAGGACTCATTGTTCCCATAGTAAATGAGCGAGTCAGTGGGAGGTGATTGCATGAATGGATGGAGAGGGGCGCCGTAAAGCCGAATATATTAAGGTTGTCGAAATGGAAAGAGTGCATTTTAGTATGACAGACGTAGTTTATTTTATCAGACGTAGTTTATTGCAACTATTTTTTCGAAACAAAAGAAGAGAGGTGTAACTTCAATCCAAAACCTGTATCGGCTCCAGAATGTAATTTATTGTTTATGGTGCTGTTCTCCTTTTTTGGGAAGGAGATGCCTTAAAGGGCCTATGGCAGTGATGGCAAACCTTTTAGACACTGCGTGCCCAAACTACAATCAAAACCCATATATTTTTTGCGAAGTGCCAATGTAACAATTTAGGCAGTAACTTATTACCGTATTTTCCGGACTATAAGGCGCACTTAAAAGCATTGGATTTCCGTGGAAATCCAAAGTGCGCCTTATAGTCCGGTGCGCCCTATGTATGGCGCTGGGCAGCGGACCATACTTACATAGGTCGCCGCTACCGGAGATCGGAGACAGCAGATCTCCAGCGGGAACTGCAGACCACGCGGCACGAACAACTTCTGCCGCGTGGTCTGCAGTTCCCGCTGGAGATCTGCTGTCTCCGGTAGCGGGGACCAATGTAAGTATGGTCCGCTGCCCTCCTCCACCTTCCCCGCTCACCTTCCCCGCGTTCCCCGTCGCGTCTCGGCGTCGCGTCCCGTCGGCGCGTCCCGTCGCGTCCCGTCGCGTCTCCGCCACGCCCCCGGACCTCCGCCACGCCCCCGGACCCCGCGCCTTATAGTCCGATGCGCCTTATATATGTAATTATTACATATATAAGGCGCATCGGACTAATGCGCCTTATAGTCCGGTGCGCCCTATAGGGCAGAAAATACGGTACTCCCTGCTCTGTCACCCAGTTCAAACTGTATAGGCACCAGAGGACACCAACACAGTAAAAAAAAGAAGTTCAGATTATCATTGTAGCTTCCTTTCCGGGTCCTGGACTGCCTGAGGCCTTGAGTCCTGTTTGCCGAACTCTGCGCTGAGATGAACACGCGGGTGCCCACAGAGAAGGCTCTGAGTGTCACCTCTGGCACCCATGCCATAGGTTGGCCACCACTGCCCTATAGGCTCCTGGCCCTAGATACCCTCTCTGTATCCTCTCACATTATAGCTCTGCTCAGACCCTAGGGACACTCTTGGTCTCTATTACAGATATTTTGGCATTATGGGCACAGTCCTTTAAGGGGATATGCCACATAATAGAAAGTTTCTTCCTTGCCCTCCAGCAAAAGGGGAAAGTTTAAGATATTTGTGACCCTATTAGGGTATTGTTCTTTCTTACCCTTGCAAGCTTTAGCCTTCTCCCTGGTGGAGCTGCGGGTCATGTGACCCCCAAGTATTCACTTTTAGGACTTCCTGTAACACCGTGTTTCCTGTGGACGCCCGGATGGGTCAGGGGGTTTTGCCCTCATTACTTAATGCAAGGAAATCTGCATTCAATAATCATTACATGACTCCCATGACCCGCCAAAAGTCTCCAGGACACTGGATGTCACAGGAAGTCTTAAAAGTGACAGCTAGGGTAAGTATAACATGGGTAACCCTGTAGGGGTATTGTACTTACCATGGTAAACTTTCTAAAATGTGACTAACACTTCTTAAGTCCTTATTCGGCCTGTGAATGTCCATCTTCTACCCCCCTGAGGTGGTGGTTTGGTAGTTGCACTCAGACCCCTGGAAGGGTATCATGTAAATTGTCCTGGTTATTTATTAAGCTTAATTATTATTATTCCTAAAATAAATAGTCATGGTCCTGTTTAAGCTCCACAATAATCTATTCAGTTACGCCATTTAACATTTGAGCAACTCTATTTAGTGCCAGAATAATGCTCCTAAATAATTACAGCGCTGGACACGTACTTTGAGGATTGGATAAGGATCCTAAAGACTACATTTGCTACTGTCTCTACTTCCTCTGGAGTTTTCCTCAGAATAGTTACATTGTTTATATGATTGAAAAAAGAAATACTTCCATCACGTGTTGATCCCCAGTATGTGATCAGTGGAGGTCAAACACCTTCACCCCACACACCAACCAGACCCCCAAAGACCCTGCATGTTGACTATTCACACTTAATAATTAGCCAAATTTTGCTACCTTGAGAGTCACTTTATCAATGTACCCTTTGCCTCTCCATCAGTGAGACCCAGGGGCGGAGTAAGCCTGCCATGGGGTCTGGGCTGTAGGAATATTATATCCCCTACAAGTCTGGAGTCACCTCCTATATACACTCACCGGCCACTTTATTAGGTACACCATGCTAGTGATGGGTTGGACCCCCTTTTGCCTTCAGAACTGCCTCAATTCTTCGTGGCATAGATTCAACAAGGTGCTGGAAGCTCCTCAGAGATTTTGGTCCATATTGACATGATGGCATCACACAGTTGCCGCAGATTTGTCGGCTGCACATCCATGATGCGAATCTCCCGTTCCACCACATCCCAAAGATGCTCTATTGGATTGAGATCTGGTGACTGTGGAGGCCATTTGAGTCCAGTGACCTCATTGTCATGTTCAAGAAACCAGTCTGAGATGATTCCAGCTTTATGACATGGCGCATTATCCTGCGCATTATCCTGACATGATGGCATCACACAGTTGCCGCAGATTTGTCGGCTGCACATCCATGATGCGAATCTCCCGTTCCACCACATCCCAAAGATGCTCTATTGGACTGAGATCTGGTGACTGTGGAGGCCATTTGAGTACAGTGACCTCATTGTCATGTTCAAGAAACCAGTCTGAGATGATTCCAGCTTTATGACATGGCGCATTATCCTGCTGAAAGTAGCCATCAGATGTTACAGGGTACATTGTGGTCATAAAGGGATGGACATGGTCAGCAACAATACTCAGGTAGGCTGTGACGTTGCAAGGATGCTCAATTGGTACCAAGGGGCCCAAAGAGTGCCAAGAAAATATTCCCCACACCATGACACCACCACCACCAGCCTGAACCGTTGATACAAGGCAGGATGGATCCATGCTTTTATGTTGTTAACGCCAAATTCTGACCCTACCATCCGAATGTCGCAGCAGAAATCGAGACTCATCAGACCAGGCAACGTTTTTCCAATCTTCTACTGTCTAATTTCGATGAGCTTGTGCAAATTGTAGCCTCAGTTTCCTGTTCTTAGCTGAAAGGAGTGGCACCCGGTGTGGTCTTCCCCTGCTGTAGCCCATCTGCCTCAAAGTTCGAAGTACTGTGCGTTCAGAGATGCTCTTCTGCCTACCTTGGTTGTAACGGGTGTCGATTTGAGTCACTGTTGCCTTTCTATCAGCTCGAACCAGTCTGCCCACTTGTCCTCTGACCTCTGGCATCAACAAGGCATTTCCGCCCACAGAACTGCCGCTCACTGGATGTTTTTTCTTTTTCGGACCATTCTCTGTAAACCCTAGAGATGGTTGTGCGTGAAAATCCCAGTAGATCAGCAGTTTCTGAAATACTCAGACCAGCCCTTCTGGTACCAACAACCATGCCACGTTCAAAGGCCACAAATCACCTTTCTTCCCCATACTGATGCTCGGTTTGAACTGCAGGAGATTGTCTTGACCATGTCTACATGCCTAAATGCACTGAGTTGCCGACATGTGATTGGCTTATTAGAAATTAAGTGTTAACGAGCAGTTGGACAGGTGTACCTAATAAAGTGGCTGGTGAATGTATAGTACAAGAATCAGCTTCTTGGGGAATGGAGCATGTGTCCCTTCTGCTGCTTTCAATCTGCGACTTCAGGACTTTCAGCTGTTATGTACATGTGTATTGAGAGCAGGAACAGATGTACAAGGATTTTATGGGTGACGGTCCTTTTCAGTATAAAATTTGGCAGGTGGTTTGGGTGGCCATGGGCTCCCTAGAAGGCTTAGGCCCCGGGCTACCGCCCAAAACGCCTGTAGTGACACACACCTATTGTGACACAAAAACCCACTGGAAACTGCTTGTTTCCAATTTTTAAAAAAAATATTTTGGACAATTCCTTGAAGTTACAATGAGGGTAGAGTAAAATCAAGATTTTATTTTCAGACCTTTCGCTCCCTTTACTAATAACACTATTACTCACCATAAAATTTTAGCTTCATTTCACTTTGAGCCGCAGTTCATAATATGAAATATAAAAAAAAGTTCATGTCCCTTTAAGAGCAATAAATAAAGGGTCCCCACAACGCTGACCAATATTTACACGTCGCCATATTCTTTCAAAACGACTATCCAAGTTACAGCACGCGGCGTTACTTCTCAAATTTCCGAGACACTTTAGTTTTAGAAAAAAAGGCGGCTAGTGTTGTGGAAACTGATATTACCAATTTAATGAAGCACAATGAAGTACACGGAACATCTTTTAGGACCTCACACATCACTGGACTTTTGTTATATTCTAACGCTCGATTCTTGTTACCTGTTATTATGTTGCCGACATCTTTCGGGAATTGTATCCAAGCTGCACATACGGCGAGGGTAGATTTTAAAGGGTCCCTTTAACAAGTGAACGGAGGCTTGAAATTTATTGTATTTTTTCGCCTCAACCTTCTGCCATATAAATGTTTAATGTACAGTAGCCGTGACCCTTTTCAAGGCTTCTGCTGTTACTTTTGGGCCATCTGTTATATAGAAAAAGTGATAGGAGATACTTTCTCACTTAGTTACATTAGGTGCTGTTAGGTAATCCAGGCGGCTGGCATTATATATTTGCTATTATGGTTGTCTCGTTGGGTCACTTTACTAATTACGTGAACTTTCAACCTTTGATATGGACCTCAAGAGCCTGTATTGTACCGACATATACTGTAGTGATTATTTATGGAATTGTGTGGAATATGGAATCCAAGGGGTGGAACTTTCACAAACTTTTGTCAAAATTAAGGAATATGGAGTTATGTTAGGATCTTCTATCTATGGATGCCATACACATTTCAGAGCTGTTGGCCAACAATTGTTCCTCCTCAAGCATACTTCACCATCATATACTGTAGAACTTATACATGAGATCATATATAATCTATAACTGACTATAACATGAAATCCATCAGAAGTTTATGAACTTTTAT
Source organism: Engystomops pustulosus (assembly GCF_040894005.1). NCBI lineage: Eukaryota > Metazoa > Chordata > Amphibia > Anura > Leptodactylidae > Engystomops > Engystomops pustulosus. The sequence goes on along the minus strand of NC_092415.1, from coordinate 25,487,950 downwards.
GTACCTCTTTGTAAAATCAGGTGCATGCAGAGATTTGATAGAACTATATGTAAATCTATGCAAGCTGTATTATATATATTTAAGGAAGGTTGATCATAATTTGGACATATGCCCCAGACCTAAAATCTGACCATGTATTACGGATATAAGTAAGGTTTTCATAAATTCGTTTGTTGTATCCTGAGACCTAAAATCTGACCATAGACATTGGATAGCTGATAGCTGGTGGCTGACAGCTGTTCTTCTCTATTCAGAACAATTGGCCTTCATGGACCACCATATAGTGTAGAACCCATAAATCATGGAATCCAAGAGAAATCTATGAACTTTTATGTATCTCTTTGTAAAATCAAAAACATATAGAGTTTTGGAAGGATCTTATTATAATCTATGCATGACATATTACGGATATATAAGGAAAGCTGATTATAATTTGTTTACATGGTCAAGTAACTGAGACCTTAAAATCTGACCATAGACGTTTGATAGCTGTTGGCCGACAGCTGTTACTCTCTATACAGAACAATTGGCCTTCATGGACCACCATAGAACTTATGGATGTCTTCATACATGACCAGAAACTGATTACAACATAGAATCTAACAGAAAAGTACTTTTATGTAACTCTTTGTAAAAGAGACATACAGGTTTGGAAGGATCTTATTCAAATCCTGTCGTATGATCATAATTTGGTTACATGATCAAGTACCTGAGACCTAAAATTTGACCATAGATATTTGATAGCTGATAATTGCTGGCTGACAGCTGTTCTTCTCTGTTCAGAACAATTGGCCTTCATGGACCACCATATACTGTAGAACCTATGGATAAGCAGTTACTGACTAAAACATGGAATCCAACAGAAATTTATGAACTTTTATGTATCTCTTTGTAAAATTAGAGACATGTACCGGTTTGGAAAACCTTATTAAAATGTATACATACCATATTGTGGATGTATAAGAAATATTTCTCATAATTTGGTCATGGTCATGTACCTGAGACATAAAACCTTATCACCATTCATTACAACTATGGGCTGCCATATACTGTAAAATATATGGGTGACCTAATGTATAGTCTACAACTTTATTACAACATCGAATCCAACTGAAGCTTATACACTTTTATGTATCTATTTGTAAAATTGGTGATGTAGCGAGGTTAGGTAGGACCTTATCAAAATCTATGCATGTTGTATTATGGATATATAAGGAAAGTTGATTTGAATTTGGTTACATGGTCATGTACAGAAAACCTATAATTTTACCATAGGCATTTGATAGCTGCTGGCCAAAATCTGTTCCTCTCCATTCAGAACAATTGTCCTTCATGGTCCACCATAACTGTAGAACCTATGGATGATTTCAATTATGACCAGTAACTTACTACAACATGGGGTCAACCCTAGATACAAACGGGGTCCTCGGCCGCGCATGCGCGGGTGGGACCCTGTTCGTATCTAAGCGTCGTTCGCAACTCGGATCGTCGTAAGTCGGGGACTGCCTGTACATATACAACCTATTTTGTCCCAGGAGTACCTGGGAGGTGGGGCATGACACGGACACAAAAGTATAATGGGATAAAAAACTACTTTTATTGACATGTATATAACATAAATACAAGGTTAAAAACCATAGAATTCATATAGGGTTACAGTAGTAGTGCAGAATAGACACTGGCACCCCGACAACCTCAGGAGCAAAAGTGACATGTGTTATGAGATCGGACTGGATGGTATACAAATGTTATCATCACAATAAATATCCATGAGTAATTGATAGCGCAGCAATGAGCGCTTGCGCCAAGTAAAGACAAATGTTATAACCGGTGGTATAAATTGTGTACTATCAAAGCAGCCCTTACCAATCAAAATGGGGTAACAAACGCTCCGGTGTCCCGGAATGCCAGTGTGCCCCGACACACGTTTCGGCTCTGACTGAGCCTTCGTGTCATGCCCCACTTCCCAGGTATTCCCGGGACAAAATAGGTTGTATAGTTAGTAAGTTCAGGGCACTGGACGCTTTATTCTTGCGTAAACACACACAGGGATGTACATTAAAGATACTAATAGGCCCCTGCCTTTCATGTCTCCCTGATTTCTTGGTTTCTACCTTTTCGTATTATTTGACTGCCTGTACATATATACATTGAGAACTGCCTGCGGGATCATGGGGGTCCGACTTGAAGTTGCCAAATTGCTAAATCTATAACTGGATCCCACAACTAATCTACAGGACATCATCTATATGAGACAGAATGACCATTTGGGTCTTTCCAGGCTTAAAGGAGCAAATCCAGCATCAGAAACCACTATGGCATTGAGATCGTCCCCCACAATCACATGATGTCAATAGGAGATGTTGTGGTGAAGGACTGATCAATGTTGATGAGGGTTGTCTCGACATTGGAGATTAATTTGTTAATTTTGTATATAGAGAGGTGTTCCCCCCCCAATCATAGCCATGGCTATTAGTTAGTGTTGTCAGTTTGGTGTTCAGCCGCCAATTCGGCAATATGTCCGGGTCATGCAGACAAACCCTGAACCCAAATGTCGGGTCCGCTCATCTGTAATTGTAACCCAACTGAGCTCAAGTGGCATGGGGTTTATTGAGATGGATTCAGAACCTGCCAGGCTGTTTTGAGAAGAAAGGGGCATCCTAGAAACTTTAAGGCCAATGTTCATATTAAGTAAGTCTAGTTGGCAACAAAAGGTGCAAACAATTTCCCAAAATTATGTCACCCAACCTAAACCGGCCATGAGGACAACACCGATGTGTAGAACCCATTGAAGTCCAGATCATACAACTATGGAATCGACTACTTGGCTAACGTTGAACGCCAACTAAAAACCAGTTTAGGGAGCATGGGTTATGGCTTTGTGGAGCCATGAGAGGGCAGTATTGGCACCATTGTGGTTTCCATTTTGGGCCATGTTCCAAGTGGGCTGCATACGAAATTAGCAGTGAAACTTTATTTTGTAGAGCAGCGATCTCCGATCTGTACCTCTGCGGCTGTGGGGGAAATACAAGTCACTCACTCAAGTTTACTAAACAATATAGATTTACAGTACAGCAGCTTCGCCTTCATATCACTGTCCAGGTTGTGTCTACATTGCATGGGTGTACACTTTGTACTGAGGCATAGCCCTTTCACCTTTACGAATAAGTGAAAATGGAAACATTTAACCAAAATGTTTTTGTCATTTAAAATTTTTGCTCCTGGTTTGTGCAATGTAATGTGCATTTTATTCAATCTAATGTGAAGGATTCAAAATCACTATGGACATGGCCCCAATCAGGGGCATAAGTTTAGGGGGGTACTGGAGTCTTAGGTGCACCATAAGATGTCTCTTTCACATACTAGAAGACTTAATTATTTAAGTCAGGTCCACACAATATTTGTACTCAGAACACCATACTAGTAATAGTGGTTTATGTTGGTATTGCAGCCTTGTCCCAAACCAGTGCAATTTAGAGCTGTATAATCTCTTTAAATTTCTATTTTCTACATCTTTAAACGGTGCACCCAATTACCATATTTAAAGGTCATGATTCAGGGATATAATATTAGGGGGTTCACAGGATTCTATTGTATATGGGCTCCGGACCCTTAGGGGGTCCATAAAGTGTTTCTTCCCCATACAAACAGTGTTATAAAGAATCCATTACAGGCAGTCCCCGCCTTACGTACAGGATAGGTTCTGTAGGTTTGTTCTTAAGTTGAATTTGTATGAAAGTCGGAACTGTATATTTATATATAATTGTAGCTCCAGACAAATATATTTTGGTCTCTGTGACAAATGTTGGGTTGTCATAAGAACCAGGATTAACAATAAAGCTTCATTACAGACACCTGTGATAACTGTTACAGCTGATTATTGTAGCCTAGGACTATAGTACAATAAATCACCAACATCCAGAGGTCCGTTTGTAACTAGGGGTCGTATGTAAGTCAGGTGCTCTTAAGTAGGGGACCGCCTGTATAATTGAGGGTCTGTTACATATTTTGCATTGGGAACAGCAGCTTTAAGTTATACCTCCGTGTTAGGTACTCCCATAGTTTCTTTTTCATTGCCCCAATGCAATATAGTCCAAATGAGATTTTTTTTTTAATGTTTTGGGTATACAGCACCTATGCAGAGTTATGTGTTTCAGTAAAAACAAACCTGTAATGCCTTATCCGTCCTACCTGTAGTATAGCTACAAGAGAAGTTTAAAATAATTTGATCTAAGATCAGACTACGCACAGGGTTTGTTTGTAGTCTGTTCCCATGGAGACACATAGTTCAGCATATACAAATGAAAGACATAAATAGTATTTCTTTTAATTAAAACTTCTTGGAAATTATATGATTATATGAGGAATATCGGTTGCACATGTAAACACACTCTGTAAATCTCAACCTTCCCAGACATTTATTACACGGGAAAGAAGTTTGTAGCGTTCCGCACCAGGAGTGGGTTAAAATCTCCAGTTTTTATTTATTGGTTCAATTCCATAAAATAACAGCAACACATCTTAAGAAAAAGGTGAAATGATGTCCCACGCGTTTCAGGCCTATGCAATGCCCCTTCATCATGGCTCCTATAAATCACAACATTCCCAGACACGTCTTGCCAACTACATATTATGCCATAGAAATGGAAAGTTTCCAGCGATGTCCTGTAGGATGTAGTTGTGTGAAAGTCGGAAATTTTAAATGAAAGTATTGTTCCTCTTTAACGAACGCTTTTCCTTCTTAGCAAAGCATAGCCGTGTCATAAATTCTGCCAGTAACCAGGTAAAGGATTGTTTTGTTCTATTAGTTACTTAGCAACTGATTGTTAAGTACAGAACAAAGAATCACCGGTGACATCTGTCATAGTGCACCTGTCTGGTTGCTATGTGTCTGGGTCATGTGTGTGTGTTTTCGGGCTACGCCGATGCACCTGGATACATTGACTTATTATCGGATCATGAGATTCAGGCTCTTGCATCTCCTACACTGAAGTTTTCAGCAGGACTTTGTTTGCTCATGGACATTTTACCCAACATAAGGATTATACTAAGGATTTCCATTTGTGGATCCCTACCTGCAACTAAACGACAACACCCATAATGCCCCAATAGTGTCTGCAGTCACAGCTGATTCACTCATAAAACCTTTTGCAGGGCCTAATGGGAGGAGCAGGACTGCAGGTCCTACCAAGATTCTAGAAATACAATGGAAAGGAGTCCAGCTCCTCCCTTCAGACTCAGCACCAAGCATTATTCAATGAATTACCTTTGACTGGAGTGTCCCTTTAAGACTAGTTTTGCAACGTATCTACACAGGCTCTATAAATTTGAGTTTGAAACCTGCTACTTACTGCAGGAAACAGTCAGCAAGCTTGTCATGAGATTAATGAGCGCAGAGAGGGTTAAACCGTTATACATGTGTCCCCAATATCACATCACCTTCTGTTTATTATGCAGTTAATTATACAATTAATACACGTGTCAGTCTGTTTTACTTATAAGAGATGGTATATATATATATATATATATATATATATATATATATATATGTCGCATACAATACATTACCTATAGTAATACTGTAAATAATTTACTGTATATTACATATAATACATGTGTCCCATACATTACATATAATACACTTACATATAATACATAGGTCCCAGTAGATTACATATAATACACATGTTCTGCTACATTAGATATAATACATGTGTCCCACTAAATCACATATAATACACATGTGTCCCCATACATTACATATATCACATGTGTCCTCATACATTACATATAATACACTTACATATAATACATATGTTACAGTAGATTACATATAATACACATGTTCTGCTAAATTACATATAATACATGTGTCCCGCTAAATTACTTATAATACATATGTGTCTCTATACATTACATATGATACACCAGTGTCCCCATACATTGCATATATTACAGGTCTCCTCATATATTACATATAATATACATGTGTCCCTATACATTACATATAATACACATGTCCCTACACATTACATATAATACACATGTCCCTATACATATAATCAGTAGTAGATTATAATATAGGCGGATTAGGCAGTATTCTGAGGCCCAAGCCTTGTAGGGGGCTCATGGCCCCCCAACCACCCACCAAATTTTATACTTATAAGGACCTTTATCCATGAAATCCTTGTACATATGTTCCTGCTCTGAATACACATGTACACAAGAGCCATTTCAGGACCTTTGAGGGTCTTCTAAAGGTCCTGTAACCACAGATTGAAAACAAGCAGATGGTACACATCCTCCATTCCCCAAGAAGCTGATTCTAGTACCAGATGTAGGAAGTGATTCCAGACTTGTAGGGTCCATAATATTCATACAGCGTGTCCCTATACATTATATATAATACACACGTCCTTCTACATTACATATAATGCATGTGTCTCGTGTACTCGTGTCTCCATCTTCCCTCCTATATAGATTGTGAGCCCTCATGGCCGGATCCACCTTCTACTTGTTCCTGATCTCTGTAGTGTTTGTTTTTCCATTAGTTCTTGTCTTGTCTAATGTATGTGAACCCCATACTGATTGTACAGCACCATGGAATGAATGCTGGTCTATGAATAAGTGATTAATAATAATATCAGTAACTTTACACTTTGCTGATATTCCTCATGAATGAAGATCCAGTTTGTATTGTGTGACCCATTTTTCTGGTCCGGTTCTTGTAATGTTACCTTGTCAATCAGTAACTAAACAAACGAGAAACCACACGTGGGCAATTAGTAGCCCCGGAGCCGGCCCTCCCTATACCGCCCCCTGCTGTGACATCCTCTCTCTACAGATGACCCCATTCACTGCACGAGGCTCCCAGCTGTCGCCTATATATCTCTTCACATTTATTATTTAGCTTTTTTTGTGCTTTTATATCATTGAGGTTAAACCAATTTATTCCTGTTTCAGCAATGCAGGTGGAATGTTGTGTAATGGAAAGTCATGCTGTTCTCCTTTGTACCTATTGTAATCGTTCCTAATGGGTTTTCAAGATCTCTGCTTGCTGTCATATTGTGGAAACTAATCTGCTCCTATGGTTATTACCAGCTGCGTACCTGTCCAGTATTCCCATAGAACTGCATGGAGTTGTGGACCCTCGTGATCGCTGGTGGTCCCAGAGGTGCTGCAGAATCTCATTCTATATACCTCAGCTGCTGCACAACCTCATAATACAGCTCAGCTTCTATTCTGCATAGTAGATTGTGTAGTTTATGACTTTTTACAAACTTTTTGTGGTTACTTTTAATCGTCAACGTGCCTAGTATGGTGTAAATGACACATAATAGACGGGGCCCAGTTCATATTTTTACATTAGGGCCCAGTAATAAACTTACTTTTTAGGATTCCTGGGACAGAGAGATGTGTTTCTGTCGAGGTGGTGAAGCACATGTTGCAGCGTCTTTCTTGGTATAATTTCACTTATAAATAGGGACTTATAAATGTTCCGGTTAAAAAAGGAAATGTAGATGGTGCCGAGGCTGGAAATGAATGACAACTGCAATTAGACATGAATGGGAAGAGATGTAATTAGCTGGAAACAGGAAACTCGAAATCCTGCTTCCCAGTTCTGCTTTGTGAGCTGAATAGACCAAATCTGTGAATCAAGGGATCTTAATAAGCAATTCAGAGAGAGAGAGAGACAGAGAAATCATCTTCTGGTGCTCACATACGTCCCCACTGTGGGGTGTGTACATGGCTGTATAATAAGGACATACCCCCCAAAATTATGAGATGGGCAAAGATTACACTGCCATTGAACTGGCCCTAACCCCAAAGCATGACCTCAAAGTATAATATCGTCCCCATCCTTACTGTCACCCTTAATACACAATGGCCCCCACATTGTGTAATGCCCCCTCCTCTACCCCTCATACAGTATAATTCCCCCTTTTCTCTAGCCCCTTCCTTATAATTCCACCTTTTCTCCACGCCCCCCCTACCTATAACGCCCCCGTAGAGCCGACTTTTTATCTGTCATCTATAATGGCCCCAATTTTGTAGCCCTCATATTCATCATGTCCCCTTTTTTCGTTAGACCCCCCCCTATCTCCCTTGTTTACAAAAAAAAAATCAGATACTTACCTCTCTCAGTTCCCCCACTGCAGTCCTGTTCCATCTTCCCAGGTGGACATGTGAAATGACATCATTGGGACTCATTTACTTACCCGGTCCAGTCGCGATCACCTTCTTCTTCCTGGTACATGTAAGTGCATGATCTTGTGACACAAAATGTTTTTTAAATTCCGCGGTTTTTCCGAATCCGTCGGGTTGTCCGACGGCCACACACCTCGATTTCTGTAGCGTGAAAGCTGCTGCGACTGCGCCGAAATCCGATCGCATGCGCCAAAAGCACGCCGGAAATCGGCGCAAAACAGAAAAATTCGGGAAAGCCAACGGCGGAGCCCTTAGTAAATGAGCCCCTTTCTGTTGAGTCTGGAAGCCTCTGCCTCACACAGCAGCAGTAGAGCCTCAATGGTGAAACATGGAGTCAACAGTTTCCTTCTTCACCATCGCACTGAACTTTATTCATGTCTGTAGGACCTGAAAATCCAGGACTGTCCCACTCAATTGGGGAGGGTTGGGAAATAGCAGAGATATTTTTTTTTTTTGTTGCAACATATTTGAAAATTTTGCCAAGTGCTCAATATTTTCCTACACTGAAAGCAGGGTAAGGAATATGCAAATAAGTATGGTAATATGAAGACGTGAAAACTCTCTCCCTCTCCCTCTGCACTTTCCCTGCCTGCTGTAATGTCATATAGTGGGGGAGGGGAAATGCTTCTGGTTTATCATGCTTGATTTTGGTGGTAGATTGGTAGATTTGTGGGAAGACTTGTGACATGATATTGGGGTAAGTATCTTCCGAAATAAATAGATTTCCAACTGAAGACAGTTTGATGACACAGCTGTTTCTGTGTCATTGCATATCATCAGTACAGTGTAGGGAACTGGTGTGGCTGGATGAGAGAACAGAGACATGGTTTAGGGAGGCAGCTGAAAATCCTTAAGCAGAATTTTAAAGGCCACAAATGTTGAAGTGAAGTGCTTATTATGAGTTTCTACATCAAATTAAGTGTATATTGTGATATAAGCATCAGATAGATATGGGGTCTGACACCCTGGGCCCTGGACATTTCAGTTATTCCTGTATAAGGGATGCAGGAGACTCTATCCACAGTATACAGCATACAGAGTACTGCAACTATGTATCCGTATTGAAGTAAATGGAGATAGGCGTGGGTTTCCTCCGGGTCCTCCGGTTTCCTCCCACACTCCAAAACATACTAGTAAGTTGATTAGATTGGGAGCTCCATAGGGACAGGGACTGATTTGGTAAACTCTGTGCCGCGCTGCGTAATCTGTGCGCACTATATAAATAAAGGAATTCTTATTATTTAATTATAGGTCATTCAAATCAGATCTCCGCTAGTTACATGGATCTACGCCTCCCATTCTAATTGTGCATCCCCGGTTGCTTAGCCCTCTGCCTCAGTTTGCCTGCGCTGTGTGGATGAAGACGACTTTCTCACTATATAAATATCATTCCAAATTTAAACGTCGCTCGGCCAAATTTGGCTAGACAAGATAACGGCAATCAATTCCGACTTTCACTTCACTGCTTTTAAATATAGAAGCAGAGCATGGAGCTAATTTTGGAAGCTGAGAAATCAAAGGCTGTAACGTGAGCCGGTTTTGTGGATTATTTCGGAGCCTTTTGTCATCTAAAAGTGGACTCCACGTCCAGCAAATAACGATATTTTCAGCATAAAATGGATGGGTGGTAGTAGCCTCCGTGATTTCACACATCAACCTCATAAAACCCCTCTGTTTTTAGGAGGAATACAATCCCGCCTGTTTGGGATTTTCCGATATTTGCTCGGGATTTTCAATGGGATTAGGACGCAATTCTGATCCTATTTATTCGCCCTTTATTGTGCATGTCAATGAAGGGAGACGTAGCAGAGAACCTGTCAGATTTTGCTTCATCAGTGATCCTTCCACATGGAGGATTCCTCCCGTCACCTGTCTGAGTGGGCGATACGGGATAATACATTTCTTACGTAATTGCGGAGCCAGATGGGGGTTGGTGCCAAGCGCCGGGCATAATGGCACGGATTACTTGTGTGCTGGGGAAAAAGACATATGGTCACCAAGTTCAACCGAGGAGAACATGGTGGCGTGGGAAAAAAAATCAGAGTTTATCCTTGTTGATCCAGAAAAAGTGGGGAAAAAATTGAAAAAAATCTGTAAAATGGGTGAATACGTTTATATTTATGATGTTATAGAACGGGTGATATATACAGGCGGTCCCCTACTTGAGGACACCCGACTTACAGACAACCCATAGTTACAGACAGACACCTCTGACATCTGGTGAAGCTCTCTGAATGCTTTGCTGTAGTCCCAGACTGCAATGATCAGCTGTAAGGTGTCTGTAATGAAGCTTTATTGATAATCCTTGGTCCAATTGCAGCAAAAAATGTTTAAACTCCAATTGTCACTGGGCCAATTTTTTTTTTGTCTGGATCTACAATTATAAAATATACAGTTATGACTTGCATACAAATTCAACTTAAGAACAAACCTCCGGACCCTATCTTGTATGTAACCTGGGGACTGCCTGTACTGGATATCTATAAAGCAGAAGCAACCAACAGTCTAATGTTCATGTGATTGTCCTGTGATATCAGGGAAAGGAATGATCGGACATGTTAGATTTCAGCATGCCTGATCCTTGTTGCTCCATTTCATATATAAAAAGTTCATCCATAATAGTGAGGACACATGTCACACAGCATCAACCCAGCCAGCTACCACTTACCTGCACATCATGGCAGACCTATGGCAACTCAGTACATGTTGCTGTGACTGAGGGGGCTGGATTTCTTCAGTACAGCAGCAATAATCCAACATCCAGGTCACATAATACACTGCACATGAACATGTGTGCTAAAAGGGCCGATTTTGGTCAGGGAGGGCACTGCACCCCCCACCCCCGCCAATGTCCATAGCAGCCACTTTGCTATTCGGGGCCAGGAATAGGACTTTGCAGCCCCTCAGCGCAGTCACGTGACGCATAACACCATGCACAATACAGGTCTATGGAGGCTGTGAACTGGCTGCTTACTCAGTCCCTCAATAGGGCAAGACTCGTTATCAGAGGGTCATCTTATAGCAGTGTAAAGCTACTGCTTCCCTTAGATGTATTATTTTACAAATCGAGCAACCATGAAGGGGTTAACAGTTTAGTTAGCATAATATAGTTTATACATCAGTCATGAATCTTAATCTCCTGATTTTTTTTATATTCCCTGGATAACTCCTTTAATGGACACTGGGTAATGCCCACCCTCTGTACCCTTTTAACCCCATGCATACTGCCGGGATAACCCAATTCCCATTGGCAACCAATCATAGTTCAGCTTTCAATTTCCCACAGCTGTCTAGTAAATGAAAGCTGAGCTCTGATTGGTTTTCATGGGCAAATAATAAAGTTTTAACTCAGAAACTTCTAATAAATCTCCCCCCAATGTTTTTAGTCTGCGTCATTGAGCTTTTTTTTATTCAAATTTTTTTAAATTAAATTTTTTAAAAATGTATTTGGTTGTAAATTCTTGTCACATAAAATCTTAACACCTTGCCTCATAGCGCTGTGATGTGGATAATGTGTAGCTCCTTGTATGTGTTTGTCTGATGCCATCTATGGCTTTTAGAGTGATGTATTCAAATACTGATGAGCTTGTCGTAAGATTTCCAGCGTAGCTCACCATTGTTAAAATTTTGCAGACATCAGCACTTTTCTGTATAAATGTGAAGGAATACTGTTCCTTCGTTTTCTAGCAGCTCTCATCTCTGTAGTCTGTATTTGTGTTCCTGTGGTTCTCTCTATGCTGCTTGCTGTAGACCTAGCTGCTGTGACTCACCAGATAGTTTATGTCTTGTTACTAGGAAGATGGAATTCAGCAGAGATTTCAGGGTAAAAAGTCATTATAGAGGAAGTAGGGAGGAGAATAAGAGCTAAAGTAAGGGGAGAAGGAAGCACTTTCCTCTGACAAGATATGTTATAACGTTTCTTGTAGTCACTTAAAGGGAACCTGTCACCAGGTTTTACCCTACTAAACTACTAGTCCCCTCCGATAGGGTATGAAATGTTCTAGAATTCCCTCTTTTTTGTGAAATCTCACCTGTTTGCCTATATAAAATATGACTCTTCTCACCTCATTTGCACATGATATGAGTCAAGTTTAGTAGTGGCAGGGATAGTGTCACTTCAGAAGTCATTTTTGGTTCCATAGTTCCAAACATTTTTATAAAAGATAAGAATCTCATCTTCCAGATCCCATCAAACTTACGGATCTGTGAGCTACAGAACTGGACATACATGTAGTAATTAAATGGGCAGGTATTGGATCTTTGTCTGTACCTTGCATTTCCAACTATGTCTTCAACTGCCTGTAGCCTGAAGTGATCAGAAACATGAGATCCTTATCTTTAAAATGGCACAAAGTCATGATTCTAGGTGCTATAGAACAGATGGTAGGGGCTTCTGAAGTGACACTACAACTCCTTTAGCCACAAAACTTGACTCATCTCATGTGAAAATGAGGTGGGAAGAGCCATATTTGCCTGACTTTGGGAGATAAAAAGTTTTTTGTGTCCCTCACCATATAGCAGAGATCTCCTATCCTACTGAAAAAAGCAGGACTAGAAGTGTTATATATTTTGGATTTGATGATTTCTCAAATTATATGTTATATATTATAAATAATGATCCAAATCCATAGGGATTACACAGCGTGTGCATTCATTATTATTATCATCATCACTATTGATCGAAGCTTTTTCTCCATCATGTATACGGAGCCGATATGACACAGAATAACCATCTGGTGACCATTCAATTATTGTATCAGTATAACAGATACATTTTTAAAATAATTCTGTTTTCCTGTCCTTGTTTTGGATTTTCCAAAATGATATCCATCATGATAAACCAGTGACATTACTCATAGATCCAGGCACCATGACTGTGGTCATATTCTTATATTTGTTATCCATGGCCTCCTTCCTTCTAAAATCAACTTTTATAATTATGCTAATGAGTCTCTCCATGCAGCAGATTCACAGGCTGTTACAATGAGCAGAGCATATCTCACTTAATGCCCTAGGACAGTGATGGCAAACCTTTTAGCGGCCGAGTGCCCAAACTGCAACCCCAAACCCCCCTTATTTATCGTGAGGTGCCAACCAAATATTAAAGCAGTAACTTATTGCTCCCTGCTCAACAACTTTCAATAAGTTCCCCCAGAAAGGCACTGGGGGGTTTTACCACAGCCCCTTTGTGCTGCAGCTTCACAGGCTGTTACACTGTCTCCCCAATCCCTTCTCCATCAGCACTTCCACCCCCTCTTTTCCTATTGTAATCTCACATAGTAAGAGGGGGAAGTGCTCCTGCTCAATGTAACAGAGCAGTGTTAACTGCCCTGTCAATATCCCAAGAACTCTTTTGACTCATTAGCATAATTTTAAAAGTTGATTAAAGAAGGAAGGAGGCCATGGATAATAAATATAAGAAGATTACCACAGTCCCGGTGCCTGGATCTATGAGTAATGTCCCTGGTTTATCATGATGGAATTTAACAATAGATTTCCTTTAAGGGTATTTACCAGCTTCCCAATCTCAATTGAAACCTGCAATCTATAGGGCACTTTATACCTTTCCTATTGATCTGTCATTTAATGGAAAAATACCATTTCTGATTTATGTAAATGAGCTTCTCTGAGCACTGGGGGCGGGGCTTCCCCGCTGGTGCCCCTGTTTGTTTGTTTCTTTGTTGCCCATCACTATCCAGTACTACCCCCTGCACAATGATTAACATAGATGGTGTAGAAAGAACAAATTGGGAGCCCCAAAAAGTGTAACCCCGCTCTCTGTGCACTGAATCGATTAAAAAAAATCTATAGTGTTGTATTTAATATAATAGATCACTGGTAAATAGGAAAGGTATACATATAAAAAATATAAGGTGCCCTGTACAATGCGGATCTGGGAGCTGGTAGATTCCCATTAATATCCGTATAGATCCAGTAGAGATTTGGTTCGGCTGTTGATGTCATTTGTCATCCATGTCTCTGGTGGTCGCTATTGCTGACTATGTGATTCTTCCTCGCAGTTCTATGCGCAATCCTTGGTGATCAGGTCCTTGCAGTTTACAGGCAGTCCCCGGGTTACATACAAGATAGGGTCTGTAGGTTTGTTCTTAAGTTGAATTTGTATGTAAGTCGGAACTGTATATTTTATCATTGTAATCCCAGACAGAACTTTTTTGGGACTCTGTGACAATTGGATTTTAAAAATGTTGGGTTGTCATAAGAATCAGGAATAACACTAAATCTTCATTAGACGCCTGTGATAACTATTACAGCTGATCATTGTAGCCTAAGACTAAAGTACAGTAAATTACCAACATCCAGAGGGCCGTATGTAACTAGGGGTCGTATGTAAGTCGAGTGTTCTTAAGTAGGGGATCGTCTGTATTAGTGTGATGGTGTCTGGAGTTGCCTGCAAATATTAGGTTGACCAAAGAAAATCACAATGTAGAGGGTCTTACCATTACCACATATTGATTCATTGTTAGCGTCCGAATACTAGAACCTTGGTGTGAATGGGCCGCTCCATTGTTGATCCAGACACTGCAATGTAAATATGGATGTGGCTCAGCTCCAGAACCGGGCCCAGCCCCACCCATATCTATGGCTCTGAGCCTGGATAAACATTTGGATGCTACAAGCACAAGGAGCTTATCCAAAAACTTGCTAATTCTTTGGATGCAGAACATTCACTTTCTGGCCTTAAAGGGAACCTGGCACAGATTTTACCCCATTAAACTAGCTGCCCCCTCAGGTAGCATATAAAATACCCTTTCTAGAATTACCTCTTTTATCTGAAATCTCACCATTTTTCTTATTAAAACAATCACATTCAAAGCACAGAAGAGTCACTTTTTGCCTGAGATGAGTCACCTTTAGAGGATAAAGGGTGATTGTCACTTCAGATTCCCCAATCTTAGGCTCTATACTACCTAGAAACATAATGATCATTTATCTTTAGTCTTTTGTGCATGTATTTTTTTTTTTGGTTATTCCGAGTTTTGTTACTTTTGCGCGAATTCTGCTGCTATCCCTTCTAAAGTTTTTCCTACGCCTGATAGGGACTGCAGTTTATTTGCGACTTTTTAGTCAAGATATGTGCCAAAATTGCGACTTTCTTAATATGTCCACATCTGAGTTGTTAAGATAAATCAGGCGCAACACTTGCTTGTGCAGCTAACTTTGCGAAAAATCGCAAATTTAGGCGCAAATTTGCAAGAAGTGATTCCTCGTCGCCCTTTAATAGTGACTCATCTAAAGGCAAAATATGACTCTTTTCTTCTCATTTGTAAATAGCTTTGGAGGTGATTTTTTATTGGTAAATTAATAGATTTCACATAAAAGAGAGAATTCTAAAAAGGACATTTCATACCCCACCTGAGGGGGCTGCTAGTTTAATGGTGTAAAACCTGGCAACAGGGTCCCTTAAAGGCAGGGAATATTGCTGGGATATGCGATCATGTTGTAAGTGTTGGTCTCACAACACGAACTTTACTGTGACTAAAGAGGATAAGTCTTTCATGCACACCTTGCTCTAGTAATATTCTACCAAGTAGGAAACTCCTGTAACAAAGACCGCCCTCGGGGCCAAAGACTAGGTTAAAGGAAATCTACCACATGGATGCAGTGCCTCTAAACCATTTACCACACTTTCATGCTGGCCCGTGCCTCCTGAAGCACAATCCATTGTTATTTTTGCTTCTAACAATTTAGTTTTTGAGAGGGAAAAAAAAATCTTTAAAAATACTGCAAATGAGCCTCAGGGGCTCCTGTCAACATCACATAAACCCCTTCTGTCTCCATCTCCTGTGAATTATTTGTGCCTCCATTTGGCTTTTCTGCCTCCTCAACTCCTCAGCCAGAGAGTCGGTGACGTGAGCCGGCTCCAACGACTGAACCAGAAGAGGCTCTTGTGATACAACCAGGAGCCCTGAGGCTCATTTGCATAATTTTAAAAGGCATTTTTCTCAAAAACTAAGCTTTTACAAGCAAAAAGAAGAACAGATCCTGTTTCGGGAGGCACAGGGCAGCATGTAAGTGTTCTTGGGTTAGAAGCGCTGCATCAATGTGGTAGATTACCTTTAGCGGTCGTGTGCGCTGAGGAAGGATCTAGGAAAGATTGACGTATCAAATTTTAACAGGCTTGATCCTATGCTATTAAGAGAAATAAGTCATCAGGGAGCAGCGCTTTCCCCTCTCCCTTCTGTGAACACGTTTATACCTGGGGTCATGCTTGCATGTGGGTAGAGAGGAATAGCTCCCGACCTACTGAGTCCTTACCCCATGGTTCCCCATGTCATTGGATTGTGACCTTCAGCCATTACTTAGTTTCTGCACAATTTTCTGGGTCCAATTTTAAGGCAATTAGCCGTAGTTTAGCGCCAATAGCTCCAATATCCCAGGAGTTCACCCTTCATTTTCCGATTTTCTTCCGTCTATTCTTGCCTATGACTAATAATTGGTGATATGAAGCCCCCCCACATCTTCTTCCCGGTGGGGTCTTTGCTGTTTGTTGCACTCAGCTGTGCACACTTATCTTTTTAGGGTGAAAGAAGAACAAAAACCTCAACTCTCGCAGTAAGTATCTCTCCTCCCGGTTGCCGTAGGCTTGACTTATTTCTGTTTGATGTTTTTGTTTTGCTGTGTTTGGCTTCCTGCATCTACTTTTGGTGGTGTTAGGTGACTTTGAGTCCTCCGTAGACTGCATCTAGTATGTCTTGTGCTTCCTTGACTTGGCTTGTAAGACGGCTGCCCTCAGCTTTCTTACCCCATCCACGTTAGTTGGATGTAGACACCTCTGCCTGCTTTGTGGACTAGTTTCCGTGTTCCTCTCTCGTTGGCTGAGTTCTCGAGCTGCCATTCTACTTCCATTGGCTACAAGCTTTTTTCCCCTTTTCTTGCTTGTCTGTAGTGATGGGGGAGACAACATTTTCGGGCCTGTCACTTGTTTTTTTGTGGTTATAAAGTTGCATTATTTGCTTATTCAAACAGGTGGTTTCCCTTTAGTGGGATCACTGAACTGGTTAATAACGTTCTACAGCCACAACCAAAGCAGCAAAATGAGAAGGAGCCTGAGAAGTAAGTAAGCTGCTTTGCTTAGATTAAGTACAACCTCTGGAGCATTCGAGCATACTCCAGGATAGTATGTGGCCAATGCTTCTAGATGGTCAATACGTGTGTATCCTCCAAAACTGCATTGCTCTTTGTTCCTTTTTTTGGGTCGCCTAATGCAGTAAGGCAATGTTATCTGCTGGGACCATAGGAGACACATAAATTAACCTCAGGATTAAGGGTGAGGTATTTGCCCTGATTTGACTCTTTTAGATTTTTATACATATAACCTTTGCCAATCCTAAAAAAACATACAATAATATACAAAACAAATAAAAGCCCAAATAATATGCAACAGAAAAACTAATAAAAATGGAACAATGTCTGTTATATAATGGCCCAAATAATATACAATGTAACAACAGATGAAAACTGTAGCAAACACATAAAAACATAAAGGGGCACTTTACTTACCCGTCTGGGGGAGTTCACCGAAAGTGCATAGTCCGATGATAATGCTCTGTGCTGCGATTCACTACAATCGTGCGCCCGATATCCTGCAAGTGTGTCGCTTCCTTGCTCAGGTTCGCCGGAGTTCACCTTCTTCTTCCCGGTGCATGTAAGTGCATTGTCTTGCGTCACAATTTAAATGTTAATTCCAGCGCTCAGTCCGAATCAGTCGGATCGTCCAACGAAACCGCCCCACGTTTTCTGTTGCGCCAAAATCTGATTGCATGCGACACAATCCCCTGTAAAATACCTGTCACAGCCGTGCAATCCCCAAAAATGTCAGAAAATCCAGCAAAAGTGCGGCCGCGTACCCTTAGTAAATAAGCCCCATAATATTACTCAGCATTAACATACATACAACATACAACAATAAAGAACATCACAACTTAGAAGGCCTATCATAATACACAATGTAACAACACCTTAAAACACCTTACAACATAACAATTCTTAAAACCAATAATAATATAGAACATATAAAGCCCATAATATTATACAAAGTCAGAACACAAAATTGGACAATCTAAAATACATATAACATATAAAAGAACACATAATAGTATACAGTATGAAACACATTAACCCCATAATAATATACAATGCGGCAACACATATAAACATATTATACAACACAATAAAAATGAAAACACATTAATATACAACATAACAAATATAAAGCACATACCGTAATAAAATACACTGCAATCACACATATTTTGCTGAACTGGTTAGGGCAGTTGAAGTGAAGGTCCTAGTTTGTTGGGGATTTGATGAGTAAGTTGTGCCCTAATTTTTTTTGAACAATTTTAACCCCTTCACCTAAGAAATTGCTAAATGTAAGGGTTTATTATTGCTGGTACTATATCTGTTTAACTGGGAGGTCTTGGATATGGACCCTCAGGGTGCGGTCACACGTTCAGTTTTTCAGATGCAGTTTTTGATGCCCAAACCTGAAGTGGAGTAAAAGGAGGAGGAGCAGCACCTTCCAATTATTTGTCTCAACCTATTATCATCCCCGCCTGCTTTTGGCTTCAAAAACTGCATCTGAAAAACTGAATGTGTGACCGCACCCTTAAGGACACCAAGACTTACCGACGACCTCTAGTTACAGACGGACCCCTCTGCCCACTGTGACCTCTGGTGAAGTCTCTGGATGTTACTATAGTCCCAGGCTGCAATGGTAGGTGTCTGTAATGAAGCTTTATTGATGATCCTTGGTCCAGTGACAGCACAAAATTTAGAAAATCCAATTATCATAGGGACAAATAAAACTTTGTCTGGGGTCAAAATTAGAAAATAAATCAGTTCCGACTTACATAGAAATTCAACTTAAGTACTAACCTAAAGAACCAATCTTGTAGGTAACCTGGGGACTCCCTGTAATACCTCTCACTAGTTCCCTTAATGGTGGGGTCTCAATGTCTCAGAAATCACATAAAAAGGGTCCTAAAGTATGCCCCATGTAAATCGAGCAGTGGTTCATCAGTAGCTGTCGGAGATATCTGTCATGGAATTTTCATACAAGTGATGGAGGAATCTGGAGAGATTTGGTGCTTCTAGAACATAGGGGTGTCAATTTCCCGGATTCGGCTGCCAATCCAGCATGCAGAACCCAAACTAAAACTACGGTTCTGCCCATCTCTAATTCAGTCCCAGCTAAATTTACATGGGGCTGATTCCTTTAAGGGGATATTGACACACGACCTACAATAGGACCTGCAATAGAAACTTTGACAAGTGAAAACCAGTTGCGTAGGACTGTGTCTGCGACAAATCTCCATTGTCTGAATATACCATTGCAGTAAGGAATTGCTACACATGCACTTGCCGTAACGTCAGTACTCTTTATACTGTACATACGGTATTATACAGAGACTCTTTCCCTGCAAGACTTTTCCTCATTTGCATCGCTATAAATTCCTATTCCAGTTACTGAAGACTAATTAGTGAGACTAAAAGAGCGGCGGTGGCGGTGCGCGAGGTGCGATGGCGTATGATCTAACAGTCTGTTCTAGGCATGTATATAAATAAACAGCACATTCACAACCTCTTCATACTTTCCAGCAGCGCGGCAGGGAACGTCTATAGAAGTTTGCTCAATCATGTGTCTATTTAGAGGACTGGACGCAGAGGCGCTGCCACTTAGCCGTTCCTTATTGTCATTCATTAAAAAAAAAAGCTTTTTCTGCATCTGTTAGTGTCAGTATTATACGGGCTGTATAAGGTTTAACAAAGAAGCGGCCATCTGTTCATGGGGTGTGTAGGTAGCAGGCAGGTTCACTTCTTTGTTTAGCTGTCGGAGGCAGGTGAGTGTCAGCTCTGCGGTTGCAGATGACACTTAGGAGCAACGGGTTTCTCCGTTTATATGTTTAACTCAAAATATCCACCTCCGGGTTTATAGGGGAGCACTCCCTAACTTTTGACAAGAGGAAAAATTTATGGGATATGCTCATAATCTCACATAATCTCCCCCCATAGAGATCCTGGGCTGTAATGCAAAATGAGCATCCGGATCCCAAACAATCAATGGTTACATATAGTATCCTCCTATTCGTATAGGAAATTATGGACCCCCAAATTCTACAACGCCATACCTCTGACCTCTAACATGGCCTGAGCTAAGTTTTCAGACTGTTCTAAAAAGTCTAGATAAATACATTTGGTACGATGATATTCATTTAATGCAATATCTGATAATCCATTAAGGCTCCACTGCAGATTTAACAATACATAAGAAGGGGGGTATGAAAACCATGGCTGCTTTCTCCCATAAACAGCGCCACATCTGACTATGGTGTGTCGCGGTATTGCACTCAGCTGTATAGAAATGAAAGGAGCTCAGTTGCAATACCGCATACTACCACTGGTCAGGTGTGGAGTTGGTTTTTGGAAGAAAGCAGCCATGTTTTTACAACCCACGACCCCACAGACGAATTAGAACTCTACAGCAATAAAAAATTAAAAGTCTACTACCAGGATTAAGGGAACCAGAGATTTTGATGACTAAACATTCCCAGGAAAAAAGTCCAATTTATATAAAGTAATAAAAAAATCTCTACGCACTGTTAAAAATTTTTTGTTACTTGATGTAAACCCTTTTTTCCTGGGAATGTTTAGTAATGGAAATCTCGGAGCAGGAAAAAGGATTTAATCCGTCTTCAAAGATTTTTATTTTGGGAATCTGGATTGGACTAATTGTATTCCTTTACATAGCACCAACCTATTCTGCAGTGTTGTACAGATTGGAGGGGATTTACTAATTCTGGTGCAAGCACGACTGTCTCCGGAAAGCACAGCCCAATGTATTGAAGTGGCGACATCAATGCCGACATCAATGAAATGTGCGTCAAAATCTAACATAGACTGCGCCTTAATTTTGCTCTCTGAACATTTTTTTCCTGGTCTTTTGTGCGCCAAAAATTGCGCCTAAAAATGCTGACAAAATACATATAAATGTGATGGATAATGTGGAAAAGTTAGGCCACGCCCACTTGCGTCAAAAAAAGAGGAGCCGGGATAGTCGGAAACATCTCTTCTTCCTGGTGCAAACTCATTATAAATGATCAACAATTCTGCGTCCCAAAAACGAAAGATTCCGGCATTTGTTTTGCCGCAGATACGATAATACATGTCCCACATTTTTTGATCACTGATATTTGTCCTAGCCGCTACAAATTTAAGAGGTTCTGGTAGTTTGGAAAAAAATCTAGCTACTCCAGGGAAAAGTAGGCCGTATCTAGAGGAAGTTGTAGGCCCTGCTGCATGACATGGCACTATAGGTGGTCTTGTCCAATTGTCCTTATTCCAGGGCATCATGCATGACATGGCACTATAGGTGGTACTGCCCCCCCCCCCCCCCAGGTAGTTGTGCATGGCAAAGGGAACCAGAGAGTTATTGTGTTGGTCACCACTCTTTTCCGGCATTACGTCACATCACATCAAGCTAGTCTAGGTGTCCATGTCAAGGGCAAGTTTCAGACAATCAAGGTCCCGACACATGACATGGCGCTTTAGATGGTTGTAGGGTAGAGGGTTGGTACATGGCAAAGGGAGTCTTTGTGTTATGGACCCTCTTAGGCCCTTAACTAGGAATCACATCAATTTGAGGTAGTCCAACTTGGAGTAGTCCATATCTGGGGCAAATTGTATTTAATCCAATGACTGGGGCTTAACAAGACACACTAGGTGGTTTTGGACCTGAGGGGATGGAACATGACAAAGGGGACCTAAGAGTCCACATGTTAGAAGACAACCTCTTAGGCTTGGCACTAGGCAAACATCATTTTGAGCTAGTCCACATTGTGGTAGTCATTATCTTGGGTCAAATTATTAGGGTATCCAGGGCCTGATACATGACATGTCACTCTACATGGTCCTGGCCTTGCGGATTGTACATGACAAAGAGAGTCCATGTGTTGTGTACCACCTCTTTTGATCTCCATTAAGCATCACATCAATTCAAGCTAGTCCAGGTTGCAGTAGTCCAGGGCCAATCTCGGGCCAATTCTAGGTAATCCAAGACTTGAGGCATGTTCTGTTAGGCACGGGTGTCATGGGTATGTTTTGATAACCATAGGCCCTGCATCAATTGTACCCAATGTGTCCCTCTTATTACCTCCTTTGGTAGGAAGGGAAGATATAGTAAGATCATAAACCTTTTAGATCTTGTTTGTAGCCCAATTTATCATCAAGGCATGACACCTACACCCGTGTCTAATACTCAGGATCACCTGTCATCCACTTCCATGTTAATAAGCGATCTCTAGGTTCCTCATACAGAAAATCAAATACGCCCACAAAATAATAAATAGCGATTTTCGCAAAATCTAATATGAAGAATCTTGTAGAAGCAAATCCATACCTCCAGTAATGACGAGCGTCGGGAACACAAGCGGAGCGCACACAATAAAGGCAAATGCTACTTGAATGTAATTAATAATTTAATAAGTCAGCATATACATAAATGTCAACCCGAAGCAATTCCATCGAGACCTCACAAAGGGTGATTGATGTGAGGCCCGAGTAAATAAATTACATGTAATAAAGTACCAACATTAACTGAATGGAGCAGCACATGTAGGCGCACGCTAGTCCTTGGTACCCATGTTGTCTATATTGTGTTTTATACCCTCTACAGAACCTATAGAAGTCTACACGTTGCTGTACGTCCACATGCCTTTAATTTCAGATAGAATAGTCAAGATGCTGTATTTTCCCTTCAAAGCACCGTATACCAGTATAACAAATATGCACACCTTTGAAAATGATCATCTCGTGACTTTTATAGTGATAGTGTTTTGCCTATTTAAAGGGAACCTGTCAGTTAAACTAACCTCACACACCAACTACAGATAACTTGGTATTGTACAGCAGTGCAACTATCCCTATATTGTTCCTCCGCATGCCTGAAATGTTCCACAGTCCGTTAGTAAAGTTGACTCTCCATTTATGCATATTTATGTTCTAGCTCAGCCGTGCCTCCAGCTTCCGCCCTGAAAAAGGGCCTGCTTTCTCTTCAGTTCAGTTAACTCTGCTCTGCAACATCATTAGACGAGCTGGCTGTTTGACTTGCTGAAGAGAATTCCTGAGGGAGCGTTGTATGAGGGGGTTGAGAGAGACAATGGCTCTATGTGATTGGCTAAGAAGAAATCAACTCACCCCTCTCTCAGAAGTTCTCTTCAGCAAGCTGTACTGGGGGCACGGCTGAGAAGGAAGGATGTGAGTATGCCAGACACAGTTCAGAGAAAATATGGTGATTGGGCATTCTTATAGATGGTGAGTCAACTTTACAAAGGGACTGTAAAACTTTACAGGTATGGAGATGAACAATATGGGGATAGTTGTACTGTTGTGTAATATCAATTTTCAAAGATAAAATTTGGGTTACTTTAAGTGACAGGTTCCCTTTAAATTTGGGCTGACTTGTCATTTGACAGATTATTTACTAGAGATACATGGTCTAACTATCACTATTGTTTAATGGGGTTATCAAGCAGCACCTCCCAAGTAACCAATTGGGCTTAGAACCCTTATGTATTGAGGATGTACAGGCCAGCTATGGGGCAGAAAGATGCCAAGGTTTCATGACAGTACAATAGTTATGTGGTGGTTGGGCCATATATTTGTATTATATTTGTGTATTTTATAATATATTTTTGAGTAAAGAAATATTATGATTGCTTTAAGTAGAGGAGAATAATGTTTCATATATAAGTAGGTTGCCCACGTCGCTATAAATGTTAGATTCTCAAAAGTTTTGGGGTGACAGGATAACTATCATTGGTTTTCTTATATCAGGGGTCTAATCTGGAAAGCCACCCCGAGGAGGAAAATTAGCATAAACCACGCCCCCTTTCCTAATGGGTTCTAGGGACTTTCCCACAAAACTTAATATACATATATTGGGATAATAATGACCATTGATGGGGAAGAAGCTTCTATCATCTGCTGTCATTACATCTGTGTGTCGCATGTTTTTTTGCATGTTCTTGTGCTTATATGTGTCAGCTCTGCTTTTATTGGATTTTACACCGAATACGAGATTTCTTACAATGTTTATGTCTTTTGAATTTTTTTCTTAAATGACTCCTATATAGGATAGGATTGTTCTGAATTGCACTGAAATTTTACTTAAAATCCGTTTAAAATCTGTTATTTTTAAAATCAGTTAAAAAAAAATTGGTTGAAAATAAGATACTTTATTGGTTTGTAAGATCCACTCATTGGTCCGCTGGAAAAAAAAAAACGTCTGAAATTGGATTTTCTTTACATAGACTTCATTGAAATTTTTGTATTGTCCATGTGTACAGCGAAAATTGCAACAAGCACCTGCATGTATTTTGCAGCGTAGTCTTGTAGACTCTTCTTGGAGGTAGTTATTAACAATAACCTGGGCTGTCTTCTCCACAGACATTTTGAAATATGAATCCAAGTATGAGGAATCTGTTTCTTGTGGTCTATGGTGGGTTTAGTATGGGGTATAACCATGTCATAAAGGTAATCTACCGTCATGATAAACCAGGGACACTTACTCATAGATCCAGGCACCTTGACTGTGCTAATCTCCTTATATTTATTATCCATGTTAAAGGGGTTGTGTCACCATTGCACATTGCTGTAATTGGGTCCAATGCATTGTTAAAAGTACTTTCACCATTTACACTTATTACAAAATCTGCAGGCTTACTGAGATAACTCCTTTTGTTCTGGTTGCTGGCGCCCCCCAGTGGTAGCTGTGTCCCGTCCTGAGCAACAGCTGATCTGGCCGAGTCTGCGCACAGGGAGTCAGTCAGCTGTTCTCCACTACAGATCACTCCACGGGCTCACAGCTGCTCTGCACACTGAGAGATCACCTGACACACTGCAGCCAATAGGAGGTGAGAGAGGAGGAGGGGCAGAGATTGTGCTCACCAGCTACACAGGAGCCTACAGCAGCAAGGTAACTGCAGCCAGACATGTCTGCTCAGAGGAGTCCTCCCCTAACATGGATCATAGCAATGTATCAGCCCTTTCCTCCTTCCACCATTAGTCAGGTCACACAGGAGGCTGCAGAGATAACACAAGTAACAGGCTGAGCTCTGACCTCTCCTGATGCATCCTCCTCCTGTACTCTCCACCATTCACTGTCCCTCCATGTTACCCTGCTCTCCTGCAAAGGGGCCCCTGTGCCTGACTAGCAGGGAAGTCGCTAAACATCAGCAACATGTGAGAAGCTGTCATCTATCTATCTATCTATCTATCTATCTATCTATCTATGTCCTATCTATCTATCTATCTATCTCCTATCTATCTATCACATATCCATCTATCTATCACATATCCATCTATCTATCTATCTCCTATCTATCTATCTATCTATCTATCTATCTATCTATCTATCACATATCCATCTATCTATCTATCTATCTATCTATCACATATCTATCTATCTCTCTATCTATCTATCTATCACATATCTTTCACATATCCATCTATCTATCTCATATCTATCTATCTCCTATCTATCTATCTATCTATCTATCTATCTATCTATCTATCTATCTATCACATATCTATCTATCTATCTATCACATATCTATCTCTCTCTCTCTATCTATCTATCTATCTCTCTATCTATCTATCACATATCTATCACATATCTATCTATCTATCTATCTATCTATCTATCTATCTATCTATCTATCACATATCTATCTATCACATATCTATCTATCTATCTATCTATCTATCTATCTATCTATCTATCTCCTATCTATCTATCTCCTATCTATCTCTCTATCTATCTATCTAGTGATTTGGTTGCAATTCCTTACAAAATACACAGAAAGAGATTCAATCAACATGCAAAAATACAAAAGTTTATTAGTAAAAGTTATAAAAACAACTATTGCACCTAATTTTGTACAATCAATGCATACAAGAAGAGCAAAACAATGTATTCTCACAGCATCATGGTCGGTCAGGCGGACAGTAAAGTGTAAATATGTCGGAGGTCTAGAAAAATGCAGGGACGGCAAACTCCATGCATATCCTCACTTCAAAGTGACTTCCTCAGGGGTAAGTGGCACTTTGGAGTGACGATACACGTCGGGTTTGCCTCCCCTGCAACCACCTAGACTTCCGCCATGCATGTCAGCCTGACCGACCATGATGCTGTGAGAATATATAGTACATGTGTACTATGTGCAGTGACCTGTGTAGTGTGCAGGGGGCGCCAGATTCAGGATTTCTGGCGCACGTTCTTCATGAATCTGGTGCCCCCTGCACTGCTTTGACAGACTGCACCAACTATTTTTGGTGCACTTTTAACATGGGGCGTATGACACATTTCAATTGGACTTCTATTGGATCAGTAAATGCAGGGACTATTTGAGCACAGCAGGTGGAAGGAGACTGAAGGCTGAGCGCTCTGCAGCACTGAGTTGTGCAATAACTGCCGCTGTCAGTGCTGTGCATGTGCCTGGCCCCTCCCACATCTGCTTCTGTGTGGAGCAGAATAGAGGCTGAACAAGCATCATAATAACAAATAGAAAGGTACTTTTACTTCCAGGAAACCATTACAAATAGATTTTTGAAATATTTTAACCTCTTTGACAGCTTTTTGTAGTCAATTGTTTCGTGGCATAACCCCTTTAATGAGCCAGAAGGGCTCTGCGGGGTGTTACTAGAGTCCATCGGTGCTATAGCTTCACATGCTGTTACATTGTCTCACCCTCCCTCTGTCCGCTGTTATCTCAAACAGTGGGAGGGGGAAGTACTCCTGCACAGTGTAATAGCCTGTGAAGCTACAGCAGGAAGGGGCTCTGGCAACACCAACCAGAGTCATAGGGGCTCATTTACTAAGGGCCCGAATCGCTCATTTTCGTCGGGTTTCCCAAATATTACCGGTTTGCGCCGTTTTTCCCTGGGTTTTTGGCGCATGTGATCGGATTGTGTCGCATCGGCGCTGGGTTTCACGTGACGGAAATCGAGGGGCGTGGCCTTCGGAAAACCCAACGGATTCAGAAAAACCGCGGTATTTAAAAAAAAAAAAGTGTCGCTTGACAAGCACTGACATGCACCAGGAAGAGGTTGGTGAACTTCGGCGGACCTCGGCGCAGCAGCGACACCTAGTGGAAATGGGCGCACGACCTTAGTTAATCCCGGCAAGCTCAGATTCAACGTCGGACAACACGCCGCGGGTTCACAAATGGACCGGGTAAGTAAATAAGCCCCACAGTATCATTGTATCATAGTTTATACTGTTGAAAAAAGACACTTGTCCATCAAGTTCAACCAAGGAAGGGAAGGGATTTAAAAAGGTAAAAAGGCATCTAGACCCTTCCTGAAGCTCTCTGCTGTCCCTGCTCTGACCAGCGCCTGAGGCAGGCTATTCCACAGATTGACAGTTCTCATAGTAAAAAAAGCCCTGTTGCCTCTGGTGATCAAAGTCCTTCTAGCTCATTAGCATAATTTTAAAAGTTGATTTTGGAAGGAAGGAGGCCATGTATAACAAATATAAGAAGATTACCCCAGTCTATGAGTAAGTGCCCCTGGTTTATCATGATGAATTCTGATTTACTTGAAATTGGAATTATCCATCAGTTTATCTATGGATACTGATCACATTGAAGATGGGTTTATTTTTTTAAAGGTGGTCACATCTTGTTTTTCTATGTGGTTAATATTTATGGATATGCATTAGTGTGGAGAGAATAGGAGGCATCATGCAGATTAGTAGAATATGGGAACTGCAAATTTTAGGATTGGGATTTGCTAGTTTGGAACATTCTGGATTATCAGATATACTGTGATAGAATAACATGTGCAACTTTAGGGGTCACTAACTGTAACATTTTTCTCTTTTTGCCATATATTCAGTCTATTTTATTTCTTTGGCTAAAAATGGTTAATAATAATGAAATGTATTTGAATTATTTACACGGCTTGTGGATAGTCATGTTCCTTTTACATGTAATCTTTGTGGACCAAATCAGATATCTGCAAAATCCCATTTCCTGTGTATTGATTTGTGAGCGCTGCATGCAACAGATCTGCAGTGCCAGGGAAAACAAAAGCAATCAGTGTCACAGGTCGAATCACTAGAAAATCAATGTGTCTCCATCTCAAATAATCGACAATATTAAACACAACATCATTGTACAAATGAGCGGTGCCATTTACACTCCTCATAGCCGGGGAACACCGATAACAGCTACTGCTGACATTTCATCCGCCACGGAATAGGAATACTCTGCATGAAATACATAATGATGACCCCCATTCAGAGCTTCAGTGTATGAATACCATGTTATAGGACCTCTTCTTTATAGGACCTCCATGTTACAGGACCTCTATGTTATATGACTACCATGCTATAGGACCTTTATGTTATAGGATCTCCATGTTATAGCGCCTCTTCTTCATAAGACCTCCATGTTACAGGACCTCAACATTATATGACTACCATGCTATAGGACCTTTACGTTATAGGACCTCTTCTTTATAGGACCTCCATGATACAGGACCTCTATGTTATATGACTACCATCCTATAGAACCTCCATGTCATAGCACCTCTTCTTCATAAAACATCCCATGTTACAGGACCTCTACATTATATGACTACCATGCTATAGGACCTTTACTTTATAGGACCTCCATGTTACAGGACCTGTACGTTATATGACTACCATGCTATAGGACCTCTACTTTATAGGACCTCCATGTTCAAGGACCTCCATGTTACAGGACCTCTACGTTATATGACTACCATGTTATAGGACCTTTACTTTATTGGACTTCCATGTTATAGCACCTCTTCTTCAAAGGACCTCCATGTTCCAGGACATCTACACTATATGACTATCATGTTATAGGACCTCTTCTTTATAGGAGCTCTATGTTATAGGACCTTTACCTTATATGACTACCATGCTATATGACTTCCATGTAATAGGACCTCCGTGTTACAGAACTTCTACATTATATGATGACCATGTTATAGGAGCTTTACTGTATAGGACCTTTATGTTATAGGACCTCTACTTTATAGGACTTCAATGTGATAGAACCTATTCTTTATAGGACATCAATGCTATAGGACATCTTCTTTACATTACCTCCATGTTATATGACCTTTACATTATAGCACCTCCACATTATAGGACATCCATACTACAGGACCTCTCTGTCATAGGACCTCTAGGTTTAAGACCATCATGTCATAGGACCTCTATTTTATAAAGACCTCCATGTTATAGGACAGTGGTGGCGAACCTATGGCACGGGTGCCAGAGATGGCACTCAGAGCCCTTTATATGGGCACCCTTGCCATCACTCCAGGGTAGAGTTTGCCAGACAGGACTCAAGGCCTCTTGCAGCTACAATGATATTCCAAACTTCTTCTCCTTCTTTCTGTATTGGTGTCCTCAGGTGCCTATACAATTTATGAAAGAGCAGGGAGTAATAAGTTACTGCTTAAATTGTCGCATTGGCACTTGCAAAAAAAAACTTGGGTTTTAGTTGTAGTTTGGGCACTCGGTGTCTAAAAGCTTTGCCATCACTGTTATAGGACCTCTACTTTATATGACCTCCATTTGAAAGGACCTCTATGTTATAGGACCTCCATTTTATAAGAACCTCTTTATTATTGGACCTCTACATTATAGGACATCCTTGTTATAGGACCTCTATGTTATAATACCTCTGTATAATAGAGCCTCCACATTATAGAACATCTACATTATAGGACCTGTATATTATAGGGTCTCTGCATTATAGGACCTCTATGTTATAATACCTCTGTGTAATAGAGCCTCCACATTTTAGAACATCTACATTATAGGACCTGTATATTATAGGGCAGTGATGGCAAACCTTTTGGAGACAGAGTGCCCAAACTAAAACCAAAATCCACTTATTTTCCTGTGAAGTGCCAACATGGCATTTTAAGCAGTAACTTATTGCTACATGTTCTTCAACATCATTCAATTGTATCGCCCCCCAGAGGCAACCAATATAGTTGAAAGAAGGAGGGCAAATTCAGACTCTCGTTGTAGCTTCTCTCCAGGGTCTCTCTGTAGAGTAAAAATGGTTGGTCCAGCAGGATGACCTCCAATGATATTGCAGTTTTGTCAACACCTCCTCACTTTTCCCACAGTTCCCATCAGCCAATGAAGTGTTACTTTAAAATAAGCATCTCTTAAGTTGCCTGGGACTTGGTGGATTTGGTCCTATTTGGTGAACTCTGTCCTGGGGTGATGGTCTGAGTGCCCACAGAAATGGCTCCGAGTGCCACCTCTGGCACACGTGCCATAGGTTCGCCACCACTGTTATAGGACCTCTACATTATAGGATCTCCATTAGGACTTCTACATTATAAAACTTCTATGTCATAGGACCTCTATATTAAAGGACCTCTAAGTTTTAAGACTTCTATGTAATAGGACCTCTACGTTATAGGACTCTTCTTTTAATTAAAGTGATGGGTCCAATATCCATAAATCTTCAGGGCCCAGTCTCACTTGAGTGAATGGTTAATGTACAATGTGTGGTTGAGCAGCAGTGAAGAAATAGCAGCACTGGTCCAAAACCTGCTGCCCCTATAAACCGGTGATTGCTGGGAGTGCTTGTTGTCAGACCCCCACTGAGCTAAATAAAATCACAATTAGTCAACAATATCTTAGCCCCAGAAAATTCCTTTAACTTTGTCATTGCTTTCCTAAACTTAAAGGGGCTGTCCAGAGTTTTTAAAACTGATTGACTATCCTGGTGATAGTCATCTGTCTGGGATTGGTAACGGTCCAACAGTCTCCCACCTCCCCAAATGGTTGTTCTCTAGGGTTGCCAAGTAATGGATCCCCACCCAAACTATTTATATCTTCTGGCGCCTGTTGCATCATTTAAAATGGGGCCCCTAACTACCATATGTGTCTCTGTGTGTGATAATTGAGGGTCCAGTGTTTTTATGTCCCTTGCATAGTGATGCAGCATACTTATAGAGATCTGCAGAGAAATTATATTGATGACCCATCTCTCGTATATAACCTATATCAGATCATTGGGGCCCAACAGTGGGGACACAAAACCTTTCATCTGATTCTAGTTGCCTTTAGGATTGGAATCAACAAACTTAACATGTTGTAGATGAGTAAATGGAAATTGAGATGCAGTTACCTGGCTTGTCCACTACACTGAAGAAGGAGCTGTGCTTCCAACATTGATAAAATCAGCTGACCAAGGGGATTCTGAGAGTTGGACTAATATTAATAGCCTACTCTATTGATAGATCATCAATGTCATTACAGGGTTTTTGGAGGATATAAATATTGATAAGAATCCTGAAATAAGATAGATGTACACGCCAATAAGAACATATTCCATGTGCAGTCTGTTTTTTGCACGGACGGCACATGGATGCACTGAATGCAACGCTTTTTGATGCACACGAGTTCCTGCATCCGTCGCTTTCCCGCTGAGATCCGCCGGAGTTCACCTGCTTCTTCCCGATGCATGTAAGTGCATGTCTTGCAAAACAATTCTAAATGTTAAATCCTGTGCGTTGTCCGAATCCGTCCGACGGACCGCCCCCTCCCATTTCTGTCCCGTGCAAGCCGGCGCCAATGCGCCAAAATCCGATTTTGTGTGCTAAAATCCCAGGGCAATCCGGCGCAAATCGGAAATCGTCGGGAAACCTGACGAAAATGCATTCAACGGACCCTTAGTAAATGAGCCCCATTGTCTTCATAGTTTATGAAGATCCGTGCAATACTGACACAATACCAAAATAAATCAGCCCGAATAAATATTGATTTTAGTCACATTCTTGTACAGAAAGCCTAAGGTCTCATTCACACAATTGTAATGGGGGACGTGATGTGACTGCACAATATGCGTCCAGATCACGGCCTCCATGAAGGTGTATGGTACCCAGTCCATAAAGAGGGGATGGGTGAGGAGTGTTCACTCCTCCTTTCTTCTCCACCCAGCTTGCCCTGATCCGGTCTGAGCATACGTGTGAATGTATCCCAAGTCTCTTATATCATATTGGTGTGGGGTGGACCCCATCACCCCTACACTAAACTATTATTAGTAGCGGTTAACCATAGAATGGAACATGAATTTCCGTTCCTAGTGTAGTGGTCATATCAGGTCACTGCAGGTCATGAATGGGAGTTAAACTTCAATGACTCAACCACTGCGCAGGAAACGGCACTATCTACTTCCTGTTCTGAAAACAGCTATTATGTGGGAGTACTCGTTGTCGGACCCCCAACAATTTGACACAGAGCTTTCTTTTTTTAACTATTTTTTTAAATTTAAAAACTTCTTAATCTACACATCATATGTGTAAGTTGTGCGCCACTTCTCTTTCCCGGTCCCGAGCACCCCGTTGACGCTACATCGGATTTAGTTTTTATCATGTATCCTTCCTTTACCTTTTAGAATGTATGGTGCGCTGCCTTTTCAGTACAGACTCCTAAAAATAGCTACTTCCCAAGCTGGCTGTTAAGTACATCGAAATATGATTACACCTAGGAAGATCCTCACTAGCAGGGATAATGTTTCTGACAAGTCACTCAAATTACTTTAATTGCATGAGCCATCAAAGTCCAACATGCTGCCTTGACATATCCACAGACACAATGTTCTGCACCTGTCAATTGATTGCCATTTAACGTTATGTATGCATCGGGCATAGGGGTCATTTCTTGTTTTTTTTTGTGTGCGTGTTTATTTTTTCTGTGGGTGTAGCGGGTGCTTAAGCCTGTGCCGGTCTTGCTTGGCACCGTAACCGGAGACCTTGTGACATCACTATTTTGAGATTAGGATAAGTTCAGTCTGCAGGGTGTACAACATTTATGAAGACTTTACATTATTTAGACTGTTGGATCCTTTTACTGTTGTGATGCTGCCGTTTCGTAACCTTGTGGCTTTCCTTTTTAATAAGACAAAAAAAAAAAAGGAGTCGGAGGATAAGTGTCTGTTGTCATACACGCCTCCGGTTGTTCTGTTTGATACGATACAGCCACTGTTTGCCACATCACTTGTTAGGAATAAGTACTAAAGCCGGTGGAGGTGACACCAGTTGATCCATTGGCTGCCGAGAGCATTCACTGGGAAAAATTGTTGCAAAATAGGGAGGATCAGTTTAGCACCCACGGTGGGTGATGGAGGCACAATGGATTAAAATTTCCATAGGGCCTGGGCTGTATGAAAAAATTTTTAGTTTGCTATATACTGCCTATATATATGGTACCAGAACCAAGCTTCTTGAAAAAGAAGAAATTGTCCCATATGTTAGATTTCAGTTTTTCAGTTTCAGGACCTTCAAAGGTCCTGGATGGGTTCTTATATACACATGTATTTCAGAGCTGGAGGTCCCTCTCTTTATGATCCCTACTGGACAGAATCAAACTTCTAGCATGGTTTTAGTGGCCATGATTCCCCCTTAATCTTTGGGCTTCTGGTGGTATATATGGGTATATTATATTCCGCTACTGGAGAGTTAGCCATCCCTTTGTCTCATGTTCTTCCATTTTTTTCTTTTCCTAATGGCGGTAGTATTTTGCTGTGCACTTTTTTATGTAACTTTTACCACATAGAATCTATTAACACAATAGAGGAGATTTATCAGAAGTGTCTGAGGTAAATCTGTTCTAGTTGCCCATAGTAACCAATCAGAGCTCAGCTTTCATTTTCTCAAAGCTGTTTATAAAATGAAAGCTGAGCTCTGGTTGGTTTCCATAGGCAACTAGAACAGTTTTACCTCAGACACTTCTGATAAATCATTGCCAATGTGTTTTTATTTTAATTTTTTTGCAATATCACTCAGAAAAGTTACCGTACCTTAACTTTTTTTTTTTTTTTTTAGAAGATTTTTTTTAGGAATTTGGTAAACCCAAGGGAGCCGGAAAAAAAGAACCCATTCTTACCCCATTACTCATTCCAATCCCGCTCCAGTATTTTGGGTTTTCGGCCCTGCTTCATCTAATGCGTGGCCTCCTCACACCATGGGACATCACAGAATGTGAAGTCAGGAGACATCCTGTATCTGGGAGGCCACCCATTGATGAAGCCTGGCCCCGTGCCCCTCAGGATTTTTGGCCGGGGCTGCAGGCCCAAATACTGAAATTATCTAAGTAATGCGGGTACCAGATGTCAGAAGATAAGATTGTTTTTTTTCCCCACCCTGGCCGCTGGGGATTTTCCACCCTATTATATGCGTGTGAACTAGAAAGCTATTGGCAGAACCAGGCAGAAAAAAATCCTTTCATATATAGCAGCACAGCCAGGTTCCCACACAAGTGGTACTAAGTTTAAAAGGCCTGGCCACTTATACAAAACCTTCTCAGGGTAAGGCCGCATTCACACAACCGTATGGGGGTGGGGGGGTGTATATATGGCTGCGAGCTCCCCCATAGACAGCAATGGCCACACGGAGCAGTACGGTGCCACACACGTGTGGTACCGTAACGCTCCATACAGGGGAAAAAGTCCTATATTTCCCAATGTGTACGGCCCATACGCCGTGCATTTCTGTGGAGAGGGGAGAGGTCACCCCTACTACTCTCCATGACGCAGGACATATGCCCAGCCGGCTAGGAGCATAAGTTCCTGTAAATTTAGTACCGGTAAAGGTTTCCAGTAGCCACCAGGAACCGTAGGTCACCTGACATTGTTACGCCCTGTGTCTCGGCGGCTTCTGGCGGATGGCCATGCAATGTCTTGCGGCTCCCAACAAACTTTACCAGGGTAGGTATTTTATCGAGGACCCAATTAGTGTCTTATACTTACTCTTCCAAAGTTTTGTCTAAGTGGCCAACCCCTTTAAATTCTGCAGAGACTCTTTAAAGTAAGAAGAGGCTAAAGAATAATGCAATAAATTTAGATCTGCTTGCTAGCACAGAATGGAAACATTGAGAGGATGGGGATAAATGACTGATCATGCCCCCCTTAGTGCTTAGTACCCGAGCTTTGTGTGCCAGCTCCTTGGCACCCATTTTACTGGGCTAGTTACATCCCAAAGACTGGCATAGTTCCTCTGTATAGTAGGGCCGGGAACTATTACTATGATAACTATGACAAATGTCTACTATTGACTCTCTTGACTTCACACATGGGGCCAATTTAAGGTAAGGGAAATATTTTTTTTAGCTAAGAAGGCTGTCAGTAATATGACTCTATGGGAACCTGTCATTTGCTGTATTTGTGAAAATGTGATGGCAGGTTCCCTTCCAGGCCCATCCTCCATTCATAAAATCCCCAAGTAGGAGCTGTTTTGACAATAAGATCTTATTATGTTTTGAATAATTTTATAACTTGATTGCCCAGGTCACCTCCAAAGGGGTTTGTCTTCAGTTGGATCTTGGGAATCCATTATAACGTGTTAGATTCTGGGCCCATCAGAGGATGTTTTGGTGGCTCAGTCCAATACTTTTGGGACCTTCTGTCGGGACTATTTCTGTGAATGGAGACATTATGGCAAATGGTGAAAACTATATAAAGGTGAATTGACCTGGTCTCTTTAAATGGCCATCTGTATAGAATCCTCTAATCTTCTTGGATATTATTCACTGGAAGGAAGTGAATGTAATAGCCCCATAAGTGTCAATTATACATCAAACACCACGTAGGAAGCCTCATATTAATTGTGACCTTTTCCCTGGGGAGTAAAGTGATGGATTATTTAGTAAGGCATCTTTTAACTGTGAATCAGTAAGAGAAAGAGAGAGAAAGGCGAAAGTATGGAGTCACGGACAGGGAAAGCTCCTCCATACTGTGTATACATGTAGTAAAGGGCTCATTCACCTAAAAATTCGCCCAAAATCCTGTAATGCACTTTGAAATGCAGCCCCAGACCCTAAATCCTGGGCACTGCGTTCTATAGATAAATATGAACTGTAGTCACCCTGCATATGACATGCATCATGTGCAACATATTCCTCCACGCTGGGGCCCATAGGTGGCTTGAACCCCCTTTTGGTCAAAGTTGGATTTTAACGTTTTTTTTTTTAGTGGCTTGTGCTCTTTTTACCAGGGATGTAACTACAGTATAAAAATCTACGAGCATTGCTTTCTAGTCTGAGAATAGGGTGTTATTACCGGCTCTCTTATCTTCTTAAAGAAGAAGCCTGTGTACCGGCATAATTGTCCCCAGCGTATCATTGTTCACCTGGAGCATTATAGCCCAGCATGCCCTATACCCCCAAGGCTTCAGCAAAGGTTAGCTCTGATGTACAGTACTACAGTTTTTACTGGTTCCAAGTGTTTGACCTTTGCCTTGTTCTGTGACTACGCTCCTGCTCTATAACCCTGTGTGTGTATGACCCCGGCTTTTTATGGCTTCTGATTCAGTTCTGCCTGCCTCAACCTACTGCCTGTTTCCTGACATTGTTTGTATGCTTTCTGCCCTGACCTCGGACTGACCCTGGCCACACTCCTGCATGTTTCCTTGGTGTCATTCACCATTGGGCCAGCCACTATCAACACTAGGCTGCCAGAGTTAGAGAGTCCTTGAGATCTCTCCACAGTAGAAGCCAGATCCCTGTAGAGGAGTGAAAGTGTGAAACTGGGCGAAGCTCAAGGATAATGCCCTTAGTGGAGGCGCAAAGTTTAAATTGGTTGAACCCGCTAACTGTTACAAATAATAACAATTGGTAGCAGTGTTAGACTGGAGTTCCTTGAACCCACCAAACAAGATTTTCCTATAGGCCCAACCTCTGTCTTTCCTAGTAGCCTCCTTCTTTTGCAGTATCTTTCACGTCCAGCATTGGGTGAAAGCATATGACCAACAGAGAATTCACTGCGTTTCTGGTAGCCTTGTCCAACACTTGCTGGAAGCAATGAAGTTCCACGCTCAGGGGTCCGGGTCAAAGTTCTAGTGATAACAGTTTGAAAAGTGTTGGACTTGGATTCTTCGAGACCACCAGATAAGATTTTTCTAAAGGCCCAAACTCTATCTACCCTAGTAGCCTCAATATTGGGTTTTCTTCTGCATCATCTTTGGGGTCCAGTATTGGGTGACCACCAGAGAATTAGGACCACCAGAGAATTCTCTGGCTGGAAGTGAGGAAATTCCATGTTTAGGGGTCCAGGACTCTGGTGTTGCCTCTGGGAATTGTAATGATTCCCATTCTGCTGTATTCGTTGGTTATGATTTAGGGAGATTTACCTTACCAAAAAAAATGTAATTCCTAAAATATACATTTTTTTACACAGTATAGGGAAGCATGGATTATATTGCAGCATGCATGTGTGCGACTCTCACTGCCCCATACCCTGAGATATTTATATATCTGCTTATCAGATGGGTTTTTAATAAGTTTTCTTCATATCTCTCTCTTTTTTTTTCCTGCACAGGAAATTGCACCAGCAGTTTGAAGTCTACAAGGAGCAAGTGAAAAAGATGGGCGAAGAAGCTCAGCAGCAGCAAGAGCAAAAGGGTGATGCCCCCACTTGCGGGATCTGCCACAAAACTAAATTTGCAGATGGCTGCGGCCATAACTGTTCATATTGCCAAACTAAATTCTGCGCACGTTGCGGAGGGAGAGTGTCATTGCGCTCAAGCAAGGTAAGATGTAGTGTGAAACTGTCTATCTATACAGTAACTCTGAGTAAGTTTGCAAATTTATTTCATTACTTATCTCCAACTGAATATCTGCTGTATTCAGGGGTGCACCAGCTATGATGCGAGTTGAGCCTCTTGCCTCAGGCAGCATCAACTGCAGTCAAATGGAAGGGGCAGCATCAGGCGCACAAAGCAAGACCTGCCACTTAGAAAAAGTGTTTATTCACCCCTGATGTCCGCATGGGTGTGAGACACTGCAAGGAGAACCCACTTTCTATAAAGATAACCTGATATATCACTATTGGATGAGTTCGGAGATGGAGTCATTTTATAGCTCACCTCAGGCAGCAGAGAATTTAGGTTCACCCCTTGCTGTATTCCAGAGCATCATTCGCAATTTTACTGGTCACTACTGCAGTTGGCATTTTGGAAAGTTGTATTCATGCTATAGGACGCCTAAATTTTTCTATGTCAACTGTCCAGACTATGCAACAAACAGAACATTATCCAAGAGGACCCCTGGAGTTTACCCTCTAACTTACATATAGCACAGGTCATGGCAAACAACAAAAAATTTGAAAGCCAGGCATCCAGGGTTACTTACTCATAGATCCAGGGACCATAACTGTGATAATTTTCTTATATTTGTTATCCTTCCTTCTAAAATCAACAATGCTAATGATCCAGAGTCCCTCTGTGCTCTAGCTTCACAGGCTGTTACACTGAGCAGAGCTGGTCTTCCCTCACTTTATGCTGCTGCCAGATTACACAGGTTGGGGGAGATTGGTGAGAGCATGGGGTTGGGTGAGAGATGCTCTGCTCATTGTAACAGCCTGTGATTCTGCTGCATGGAGAGACTCATTAGCATAGTCCCTCCGTGCTGTAGCTTCACAGGCTATTACAATAAGAAGAGCTGGTCTTCCCTCTTCTTGCACTTCCTGTTTCTGCCAGATTACACAGGCTGGGGGAGATTGGAGAGAGCAGGGGGTTGGGTGAGAGATGCTCTGCTCATTGTAACAGCAATCCAATAACAATTTTTGCAACGTTTCGGTCTTCATCAGGCACGGATTGCTAGGTATAGGAGAGGACATAAAGGAGAGGCGCAGTGCTATGACTGCTGCAGCGCTAGGAGCAGTGTGCAGAGCGGAGTCTCCCGCACTTTCCTCTAGCGGGAGACCCTGCTCTGCACACTGCTCCTAGCGCTGCAGCAGTCATAGCACTGCGCCTCTCCTTTATGTCCTCTCCTATACCTAGCAATCCGTGCCTGATGAAGGTCTGAATTAAGACCGAAACGTTGCAAAAATTGTTATTGGATTGCTGTTCTTGATCACATTGGAACTAAAAATAAAATAAGAAATCCTGATTTCACAAAATATAAGGAGTGCCAAGTTTTTCTTCATTTATAAATACAGTATTGTAACCTACTTGTGCACCCGTCAAGCTTCAGAGACTTTGAGTGACGTGTACTCCTTCTACTGCTCATTGTAACAGCCTGTGAATTTTCTGCATGGAGAGACAGACTCATTAGCATAATTGTAAAGGTTGATTTTAGAAGGAAGGAGGCCATGGATAAAAAATATAAAAAGATTACCACAGTCACGGTGCCTGGATCTATGAGTAAGTGCTCCTGGTTTATCACACTTTTGCTTATTTTCTTTAAAGGGGTTTTCCTGCAAAAGAAAATTCTCACATCTCAATCCCCCAGTGATGTTAACACAATAAAGATCATTTTAACCCGTTACTTTACAATTTAGTCAGTTTTATTGCTGTTTTAGCTCCTATTACTCCCTAGGCTGCTCAGTGTAAAATCCCAGGGTGTGGGCTAGGCCTCTCTAAGCAGACACATTACTGTATTACCCTTCTAGTTCTGTGGGGTGACAATGTGGTTACATTATCAGGGTACAGGTGTATATACATTTTCATCCATTAGATGCCTATTACACAGAGCTCTGCTACATCTCAATGGCATGTGCTCGCCTCCCACTTTCCCCCAGATTACTTATCTCCTTGTAGCTTGTAGCCTCTCTCTCTGCTCCTGGCAGGATGTAATCAGTGAGAGTCTCTGAGCTCCGTGCAGGGGGCGGGGCTAAAGGCACACTGCAGAGACAGACAGAAACTCAGCTCCATGATCTCACACAAAAATCCCAAGATGTCCGTCACCTGACCCTAAGTGAAAAGTTACTGGGTTGTGTCTAGGGGGAAACTGAAATTGTGTGCACCAGGAGTGATAGAGACAGGTTGGACTTATATCTGTGACATGCTGCATTTTTGTTTATTACAGTGAATTAGAGAATGTGTTATTTTGTTATCCTGAGTACATATAAGAAACTTGTCTTCCTGGGAATATCCCTTTAAGCTTAAAACATATAGGCAAAACTCTTTGACAAACATAAAGCATGATACTGTGTCAGGCATATGACATGTCTTTTGTAATTTATTTGTATTTTTTGATAAAATTGTATAGTGGTTGATAGTTCTGGTTGTCTTTAGTATTTTGAGGTTTTATCTTTCCTGTATTAATTTGTTGTTTGAGGGTTAAGACTTCTCAGAAGTGTTTTGGAATTTCTAAAATGAACCTTCAAATGAAGAACTGAGATAACTTGGGAGATATGAAAACAGCCGAACTTTTTTCACTCTGTTTCTGTAACTCCTATAAACTTCTATGGGAATTACAGAAATAGTATCTACTGTTTGCTGTCTTCATACAATCTGACCACTGCAGACTGAGGAAGGGACAACAATTCACAGCTTATAGATGTAAGAAGATCATTGATAAGACATTTATAGGTTTTCCATGATTTAGTTGGAAATCCCCTTTAAACAGTGTCTTCCCCTTCCTTAAGCATTGTAATCTGGTGACAGTATGCTGCAGAGAAATTTACTGTGATATCAATATTACCTTATTATTCCTATCCATTATGCTGTATTCGAGAAATTCCCATTTTAATTTGTATGCTAATGAGGCAGTTGGTGAACTTGAGGGATGTCCTCAGCACCTGTTGCATTGCTATTTCTGCCTGGACCACTGCCCTCTCCATTCGATAGGAAGGATATTTGTCTTGTGAGGAGCTTTTGGCAACACTGGGGGAGAGGGAATTGACTTATGTGGAGATAGCAATGCTCCAACTCTAAGGGTGCACCAACTGCCTAATTAGCATATGGAATAAACTGGGAATATCTGGTCAAAGGCATTATAGACAGAAATCATGAATTTTGGAAATTATTGTGCATTTTTCTACATTATCTTGTCAGTCGATTACTCCGCTTGGTGGACATGTAGACTCCCTTTTGATGCACTCAAAACAATTAGGATAGGTTGTAATATTGGTCAATTTCTGACACAGTTCTGGTTCCTAAAAACTTTTTTGTGATGGTGATGCCCTTACTAGCCTAGATGTTTCCATACTCTTTGTTACAGTCATGTAAGATCCAGAAGTGATACCGAAATGACAGCCATCACCCGACGTCCTGCCAAAAAACTCACCAAGAGCTATGGAGAGCTCAGCCCGTAGATCACATGACCACAGTGCCTAGATAACCTTCAGTTTCATATTTCCTATAAAACTAAAAGTGGAGGCAAGATAATAACTTTGGCAAATGCTTTGATTGATCACATCCAATATCCGGATGCAAATTTTACAGTCCGTGCTGCACCTAATGGGAAATCACGAATGATCACAATATGCTAAATATAGCCATGTGAGTAATAACTAATGGGGATTTACTGTACAAAACACGTAGTTTGGGATTTAATTCAATTAGCAACCATATTAAATATCTCCCAAATCACAAGGTTCAACAAATTAACAGTTCCGTATGACGTACGCAGCTCCGTTCTTGGCACTTTCATCGCAGCCGGTCTGGCATCTACGATGTAAGTGTTATCCAGAGCGAATCTCAGCAACTTGGTATCGAGCGTCATCCTCCGAAACATTATTAGTTGCTTGATACATTGTAACAGGACTGTAAACATATGAAAATAAATTGCTGATGTAAGTGGATGGAAATAGTTGGAAAGTTTTTTTAGGGGTGTTCCAGAGAAGATTAAAAAAAAGCAGTTTACTGGATTGAAAAAATTTGCTGAGGAAGAACTTAAGGCACAAATTTCTTAATAACTCATCATATCGAGTCCCGAGACCTGGACATTGTGGAAGCTGTGACCTTCTCTAGCCAATTCCGGCATGGCCAGGTGCTTCCTCCACGTTATGGCAGGACATCTGCCGAGACCTGGAGTCTCTCAAAAACTAGCTGTACTCCTGAAGCCCTGACTCAGCCGGGGGTACTAGCCCGTCATGTGGTGGATAAGACTTGCGAAGGGAGCTACTACCAGGCCCTGCCCTTCAAGGCTCCTGATCGTCGGCTACTTTTTTAGAGAAATTCTGCTGGGACCATGAGGCGCCATGCCATTCTGGAAAAGGTTATAGGATAGGGCTTCCACGACTCTGGGGGCCCAACTGTGTATTTCTGGAAAAATTTGTGGAAAACCCCTTCCAGCAGTATGTATATATGCATAAGGGGGCTTCAGGGCCATCACTTGGAATTTTGAGGCCCCTAATTGTATATTTTTTTTGCCCCTACCCGCACACCAGTTTCCCATTATATACAGAGATGAGCAGACCCGAAGTTCCCTGTATATAGATAGCCCCAGCATTGCACATGCCCCCTCAGTATATACATAGCCCCAGCACATGCCCCCTCAGTATATACATAGCCCCAGCACATGCCCCCTCAGTATATACATAGCCCCAGCACATGCCCCCTCAGTATATACATAGCCACAGCACATGCCCCCTCAGTATATACATAGCCCCAGCACATGACCCCTCAGTATATACATAGCCCCAGCACATGCCCCCTCAGTATATACATAGCCCCAGCACATGCCCCCTCAGTATATACATAGCCCCAGCACATGACCCCTCAGTATATACATAACCCCAGCACATGTCCCCTCAGTATATACATAGCCACAGCACATGACCCCTCAGTATATACATAGCCCCAGCACATGCCCCCTCAGTATATACATAGCCACAGCACATGCCCCCTCAGTATATACATAGCCCCAGCACATGACCCCTCAGTATATACATAGCCTCAGCACATGTCCCCTGAGTATATACATAGCCACAGCACATGCCCCCTCAGTATATACATAGCCCCAGCACATGCTTCCTGAGTATAAAAATAGCCCCAGCACATGACCCCTCAGTATATATATAGCCCCAGCACATGCCCCCTCAGTATATACATAGCACCGGCACATTCCCCCTCAGTATATACATAGCCCCAGCAGATGTCCCCTCAGTATATACATAACCCCAGCACATGTCCCCTCAGTATATACATAGCCCCAGCACATGCCCCCTCAGTATACACATAACCCAAGCACATGCCCCCTCAGTATATACATAGCCCCAGCACATGTCCCCTCAGTATATACATAGCCCCAGCACATGCCCCCTCAGTATATACATAGCCCCAGCACATGAACCCTCAGTATATACATAGCCCAAACACATAACCCCCTCAGTATATACAGAGCCCCAGCACATGCCTCCTCAGTATATAGATAATCCCCAGGACGTGCCCCCTCACTATGCAGATATCCCCCAGCAGATGCTCCCTCAGTAAGCCGGTAGACCCCAGCACATGACCCACAGTAAGTAGAAAGCCCCCAGCACATGCCCCCTCAATTTACTCATCTTCCTGTACTCCCTGCAGCCTCCTCCGTAATCCCAACGCTCCTCTTTTTTTACAGAGCACCCCTTGGGGCACTTCCAGTGTATGTGTGATAAAGGGATCCCCAGGCAGATGGTGAGGGGGTGACCAGTGATGTTAGCGCCAACCAGGGGTCACACATGAACAGAGGTTATGAACACAAACTCAGTCTCTTTATTCCAGGACTCCAAACACAGAACTGGATAAAGGGCTGAAGTAGGGGTCCTATCTGCCAGGTCCATGAGGTAGCTAGTGGTTGGATGCAGTCTGGGTGTAGCTCACATCCCTGGTCCTACAGCTTGGGCCTGTCTGGGCAGCAAATGG
Source organism: Engystomops pustulosus (assembly GCF_040894005.1). NCBI lineage: Eukaryota > Metazoa > Chordata > Amphibia > Anura > Leptodactylidae > Engystomops > Engystomops pustulosus. The sequence goes on along the minus strand of NC_092415.1, from coordinate 25,444,090 downwards.
AGGCAGAGCTGCAGGCCTGATGTACGGCATATCCCTCTAATGGGAGACAACAACAGGAGCCTGCTAGTCTCTGCAGAGAGAATATTTAGAATTTCAGGCTTCCAACCAATGGCTGACCTCAGTGCAGATAAGGATAACAAAAAAGATACAATAAATATCAACATGTTAACATTAACTTTTCCTTCACAGGCAGATGGGAATAACAGCTGCAATACTGTAAATCACCAGTAGATGGCAAATACTTTGGAATAAAATAGGATGACCATAGGAAACTTTACCTTACACTACCAGCGTTGGCCATACCTTACTAAGTAGCTAGGGGTCTGCCAATTCTTTCTATCTGTTGGCCATAGTACGGACATTGATCGGCCCACCATTAAGTAGACCCTTGTCTCTTACAAGATGAGTCTACCCTTATATAACTCAGTGTGTACAGTTATACTCTTGCCATAACCCTTCCAGGTTCCCTCGTGATGTATTATGACTAATATCTTATACAGGCGGTCCCCTACTTAAGAACACTCGACTTACATACGACCCCTAGTTACAAACGGACCTCTGGATGTTGGTAATTTATTGTACTTTATCCTTAGGCTACAATAATCAGCTGTAACAGTTATCACAGGTGTCTGTAATGAATATTTATTGTTAATCCTGGTTCTGATGACAACCCAACATTTTTAAAATCCAATTGTCACAGAGACCAAAAAAGTTCTGTCTGGGATTACAATGATAAAATATACAGTTCCGACTTACATACAAATTCAACTTAAGAACAAATCTACAGACCCTATCTTGTATGTAACCTGGGGACTGCCTGTATTCTATTTCTTATATCAGTATAACTGTCTTGTGTTTTATGCTCATTTTGCTAACCTGTTTCTTACCTGTTTGCCTGTGTAACTTTACTACTGAACATTTACTGTGTTTTCTTCTCTCTTCTGTCTTTTCTTCCTCTGGTTTCCTGGATGTCGCTGCAGGAGGATAAAGTGGTTAGAATCCTTTCTTATCTTATATTTCGTCGGTTGCAATGATTTCATTTTGGTGCATGTTTTACATCCATGCATGGCATTTTCCATGTATTTAGAGCATGTATCATTGTTAGATATGCAAATCTGCGACCTCTTTGGAGAATTTAGAGACATATTCATCATATGCTAAGTGCCCCCAGACACTCGCTGGATTTATCCGATGGCTCCAATACATCCTAGGGGGCACTGCTGGGGCACTTCTACGCCAGGGGGCATATGTATCAGGACCTATGTGCCACGTCAGCTTATTGCTAGCACTTGTGATTATTTACCCCAATCCGCCACTTTCACGCTAGTGGGGCATGAAGGAGCGTGAGGGGGTGCTGACATGTGAAAGGTTGCCGGCTGCGTTTATTACTATGCCGGGCCCTTTTGATGTATCCCTAATATGCAGCGGACGGCGCTTGTACACCGGCATATGATAAATATCCCCCCAGGTCTGATCTGGTGTAAAATTGGACCGGAGCCTGCACTTGAACGGGTGCAGACTACAGGAAGGGAGCAGGCACAGGGCAGGAATACCCACTGCAAGGCCCGGCACCCCCTCCCTCCTCACCAATTGGCAAAGAGGACGAAGAAGTCGCAATTCCCTACTTTACATCGGGAATAGCGACTAAATCACATCTGGGGAGACATTAATCATAGTGGGTCTCAAGTTCGCCTATTTTTGCGCCTGGTTTGTTCTTTTTTGGTTTGTGATCCATGTATGTTCTAGTTTTGCCTTAGTAAATGCGTTTTGGAATTGTGGCATGTCCGATTTATTTGCGCCAAATTTGTCTCCAATTTTTACCCTATAAAGTAGATCTCATTTGAGATTTGAAAAAAACTTCTCATTGTGATGCAAATGCAGGGACTTAGGCCCCTTTCAGACTTGCGTTTTTCACGCGCGTTTTCTGCGCGTGCTTTTGACGCACAGAACTTGCATTGCACTCTGACCCATTGTAATCAATAGGTCTTTTCAGACTTGCATTTTTTTTCACGCACACATGCTTTACTTTTGCAAGTCACGTGAAAAACGCACCATACAGGTCTATGGAGATGCATCAAAAACGCACCGCACTCTGAGACACTTGCACGTGCAATGCGTTTTTCACGCAGCAATTGCCATAGAAAAGATAGAGCTCAGTCCTGAGTCCTTGAAATTGAATCCGTATTGAAATTGCATTGAAAACGCGCGTGAAAAACTGAGACCCTGAAGAAACTCTGACTGAAAACTGATTGCACTCTGATGCAAAATGTCAGTTTTTCACTGACCAAACCCTGATCGCACCCTGAGCAAACTCTGACGTGATCAGCAACGCAAGTGTGGAAGGGGCCTAAAAGTTGCAGATATGTAAAAAAAAAAGTTCTTGCTCAAATGAGTCTTTGCCTTATTATAATTTACAGGAATGGAGACTGATAATATTCTCAGATCTGTACAATAAGACAATAATCACTCCCAGAGATGATCCCATAGACAATGATGAAGTCGTTACTGGAGAAATTTTACATTTTAAAACTGCTCCGAAGTATTTTCCATGTTGTATAGAGGAAATTTTTCATTTTGGAACCTAAAATTTATGTTTTTAGTAATGTAAAGTGATTTTTTTTGGAAGTGCACCTGCTCAGAATAGGTGCATTTTTGGCGCAAAATTGTTATAGATGCCGAGAAAACATCTGTATAACAGCCTATAAATATAAATAGATAGAGATTTTATATAGAAAGATATTAGATAGATAGAAGATGGATATAGATATATGGATATTCAGAAAGAAAGACAGATAGATAAAAAGATAGATATGAGATAAATAATACAAAAATCAGTTCTAGATAGATATATAGATGATAGATATGAGTTAGATAAACGATAAATAGATAATTACGGTAGACAAATAAATAGAGAGATAATTACGATAGAGATAGATAGAGATGGTAGATTCATAATACATGAATTTGAGGGAGATGTAAAGATATAACATTTAGAATAGATATTAATGAGACATTTTTGTACAATCCATATATTAGCTTAGTTGTCGGTATTTCTGTCCAGCTGTAATAATTCTGCTGATTTTTATGAGACAGATAACACACTGCTTAGCTATTAATCTTGGGCTGTATTCTCACGTGACTTCTTATGATTTATGGTGCGGTCACTAATAATTATGACAATTGGGATAGTTATATTTAACTTGTAGGTGCTGGTAATTGATTTTGGGGATAACCGTGAAGAGTTGATAAATTAGGGTGTCGCTAATATACTCACTGCTCACTTGGTGTGGCTTAGGGGCATCTCAGTTATTGTATCATTATCTTATGTAGGAAGGAAATGTATGATCCGTCTCATAGGGAATATCATAAAGTTTCTTGGAGCAAGTATGAGAAAGCGGCCAGAGCCAAGAGCCGGCGCAGGTTGAGGCACAAGACACCATCAACATTAAGGATCTGGGCCATACAGTACCAGTCCAATCACTTCATTCCTTATATTTCGGCCCTTATGATAGGGCGATAACCCCTCAGATGCCATCGTCATATGCCTTAAAGGGGTTGTACCAAGTAATTGTCATCTAGTAATCACTGCATAGGAAGTGGCGTAACTAGAAGCTGATGGGCCCCAGTGCAAAGTCTGTGCCAGGCCCCCGACTATAATGTATGGTTTATAGTAATAGTCTTCTCATATGGGAACGTGACATCATAAGGGCCCCCTAAGCCTCTTGGGCCCAGGTGCGATCGCAACCTCTGCACCCCCTCAAGTTACGCCCCTGTGCATAGGGAACTACAATCTGATATCTGGGTTTTGAGTGTTGGGACCCACATGATCAAAAGAACGGGAGACACAATTTGTGATGCTCCAATTGTATTGAATGGAGGGGCAGTAGGAATACTCGACCGACACCTTTAACTATCATTAATACAATTACTGTTCTCATGATCCGTGGAGGTCACATCTGTCGAACATCCACAATCAGATTTGGAAGATGAGGAGTGAAAGGCAAAAATGTCAATTAGGAAAAGGGACAAACTAATAGACGACAAACTAATCAAATTCCCTTAAAGGATAGGGGATAACAATCATGAGAACGGACTCTTATCGCCCAGCAACTGATCACTAGAAAAGACTCCCAGCAATCGGAGAACCGAGGTCTCGTTCTCACAGATAGGTAGAGCAGCAGGTCGAGCATACTTACTGCCACTGCATACAATACTAATGGAGTTTCAGAAATTGCAGAGCACAGCGCTTGTGTATCTCCGGCACTTCCATTTATTGTCTATATGAGTCGTGGAGATACTCCAGGTCGTGTATACTTAACACATACTTGACCTGCCGCTTCATTCGGTTATTGAGAATGAGTTATTGAGTCTGTTTTTATGAACAGTAGTTGACAGCCACGGACAGCCCTATTTTGGATAGGAGATAATAATACTTGAGACAAACCTTTAATAGAAACCCTATTTAAAATCCCTTTAACAAACTTAAAGGTACCTATATTCTTATTACACGAACATCCATATTTAATTGGGCTGACCTTAAAGGAAATCCACCATTACATTCCATCATGATAAATCAGGGACACTTAATCACAGATCCAGGCACCGTGACTTGGGTAATATTATATTTGTTATCCATGGCCTCATTCCTTCTCAATTTTTTAAATTATGCTAATGTGCCAGAATGGCTCAGGTTGTGTTTCCAGAGCCTCCTTGTGCTGTAGCTTCACATTCTGTTACACTTTATCACCCTCCTGTTTGCTCCCTCAGTACTTCTCCTCTCTATCTGCCTTCTGTATTCTCACACAGTGGGAAGGGGAAGTGCTACTGCACAGTGTAACGGCCTGTGAAGCTACAGAATGGAGCAAAAGTGGAATATAATATAGACGGTTTGGGCGGTAGCCTGGGGAACAAGCCTTCTAGAGGGCAAATGACCACCCAAATCACCCTCCAAAATTTATACTGAGAAGGACCTTTACCCATGAAATCCTCATACATCTGTTCCTGCTCTTAATACACATGTACACCAGAGCCATTTCAGGACCTTTGAAGGTCCTCAAACTACAGATTGAAAAAAGGCACAAGGACACAGCTTCCAATTCCCCTAGAATCTTAATTCTAGTACCACATGTAGGAAGTGAATTTCCGACTTGTAGGGGCAGTAATATTCTCTGTAATGCCCTTAGTGCATTAGGTGAGAGATGCTCTTCTCATTGTAACAGCTTGTGAATCTGCTGCATGGAGAGACTCATTAGCATAATTTTAAAGGTTGATTTTAGAAGGAAGGAGGCCATGGATGACAAATTTAAGAAGATTACCACAGTCCCGGTGCCTGGATCTAGGAGTAATGTCCCTGGTTTATTATGATGGATTGTGATGGGAAGTGGGAAGCGATTCCTGTGATTTTCGGCCATTGAATGGGGGTTATTAAAAATCTGCCAATCCTGTGACTAGGCCATAAGGAAATCCACGCACGTCGATGATATTCTAGATTTATATGCATAGATTGTAAGGGGAAATCATTGATTGGGGGCGCTGATGCCGAATACTTTGCTGTAATGATGGATCTGACTGGTATAATTAATAAAGCATCTAAGATAGATGAGTTTTCATGGAAACATAAATGTCCTCTTCTTGTGATTGGCTGTGTGTTGCGGCTGCTATTCTCTGGTGGTCCGGTCTCTGGGTAGTAGGAGCTTCCCACTCAGCAGTGCGGGCGACACATTCGGCGCGGCTCAGCGCGGTTAATGGATGTAAATGAACTTACCTATTGAAAAAGGCAAAAAGTGAAACGGTTTTCAGCTTTAATCATTTATCTACTTAAACTTGTATGGATTTAATTAGAAATCAATATTCTAGTTAGGGAAGAGGCCGTATTGATTTTCCCGATTTTTTTTTTTTTTTTTTTTCCGAGGGAAGATGCAAAGCGTCGTTAAAAATCGCACGCAGCGCATCCTAATAAATCATTCTGGAAAGTGGGATTTAGCGGAAATGACTGTCCTACTTTGCAGTGTGAATTCCCAGTTTGTACAGTAAGTATCTCTGGGGATCGCTGCAGGCAAAACCTCAAATCATAAGTTATATAGAGTAGACAAATCCTTTAAGGCCCAATGGACATAGTAATACATCAAATAATGGGGTCGATCCTTGAGTTGGAGCATTTTCCTCGTGCAACACCCTTTCTTGACTGCAAGGGGGCTACATTTGGCTAAATATACAGTTTGTTTATAGAATTCAACTTTAATGTACCGTATATACTCGAGTAAAAGCCAATCCAAGTCGAGGCCCCCAATTTTACCACAAAAACTAGGGAAAACATATTGACTTGAGTATAAGCCGAGGGTGGGAAATGCATTGGTCACAGCCTCCCCAGTATATAGCCTGCCGGTCCCTGCCCCATAGTATATAGCTAGCACCTGCCCCCAGTATATAGCCTGCCACCCCATATCCCCCAGTATATAGCCTGCCACCCCATATCCCCCAGTATATAGCCAGCCCCCTGTCCCAGTATATAGCCAGCCCCCTGCCCCAGTATATAGCTAGCAGTGGGGGAAGCCGGAAAGGTGAGTTTTGATATATATATTTTTTTACTCGAGTATAAGCCTAGTTTGGGTTTTCAGCACATTTTTGTGTGCTGAAAAACTAGGCTTATACTCGGGTATATATTTTGTGCTTTTATTTCACTTGCACACATGTGGGGAGATTTATGAGAAGTGTCTGAGGTAAAACTGTTCTAGTTGCCCAAACAAACCAATCAGAGCTCAGCTTTAATTTTATAAATGGCTGTGGGAAAATGAAAGTTGAGCCCTGATTGGTTGTCATGGGAAACTAGAAAAGTTCGGTTCTCACACACTTTCGATAAGTCTTCCCCTAGATATCTGACAGCAATTTTTAAAGGAGCTTGTCCCATATGCATAATTTATCCACAAAGGACACAACCACGACCCCCTACTTATCCAGTGACTAAGGGTCTCTTAAGCCCCGTTCGAAGGGGGAGGCCAAAAGAAAAGGAACTGTGCACTATATCCACAGTGTAGGATGGGCCCAACAGAGAATTAGAGGATCCTCCCCTCTCCTACTCTACTTGGCCAGAGGTCAAGTAGCAGACAACAGACAATTGGAGGTTGTACTAGGATATACTTCCTAAGACCTAATTGGGGGTGGCCTCCGGAATAATTTTATCTGGTGGGCCAGAGAACACCAGTGCAACCCTATGGGGCACATTTACTAAGGGTCCGAACGCCGCATTTTCGTTGGGTTCCGCAATTTTTTTCAGTTTTGCCCTGAATTTTTTACCGTACGTGATCGGATTGTGTCGTATCAGTTGTAGGCATATAATTTAAAGGGTTTTTTCAGGATAAGAAAACCATAGATGCCTTCCTGTAAACAGTGGGGGGGATTTACTAATTCTGGCGCAAGCATAACTGTCGGCATCGGAGATCAGTCTCCGATGTTTTAAAGTGGCGCACGGCTGTAAGTAAATAATGGTTAGACGGTAATAATCAGTCGTGCGCCATAAAAATGCCGACATCAATGAGATGTGCGCCCAAATCTTACATGGACTGTGTCTTAATTTTGCTCTTTGACCAATTTATTCCTGGTCTACAGTGCACCAAAAATTGTGCCTAAAAATGCCGACAAAATACACATAAATGTGAGGATAATGTAGATAAGTTGGGCCACGCCCACTTGCACCAAAAAAAGACAGAGGAGTCGGGATAGACAGAAACATCTGTTCTTTCTGGCGCAAACTCATTATAAATGATCCGCAACAATTCTGCGCCCCAAAAAAACAAAAGATCCCCGCATTTTTTAGGCGCAGATACGATAATACATGTCCCCCAGTGTGTCGGCATATCTAAGTGAATAAGACTGTGCTGCAATGCCAGACACAACCTGTATACATAGGTGTCGCTGTTTTTAGACACAGCAGCTATATTTTACTAATTTTGTACGACCCCTTTAACATCTGCAAATCCTGTATGTCATATCAGTCACAACATTGTTGTCATTGTCACGAACTAAATGGACACCATCATAGTCCATTTCTACTAATTTGTCCAATGCTGAGCAGTTGAGCGCCCCCTTTCCCTGCAGTTTCCACCAATGAACATTGTTGACCATTATTATTGACGACTATTGAAAGCAGGGGAGTGTATTATAAAATACAGAAAATTCCTCCATTTTCTACAACCCCACTTTGCCTTACTGTATACTTCTTTGGGACTGAGACCAAATGTGCTGCAAATAGACAATTAAAAATGGTCCTTAAAATGCTTTTCTGTTCTAAAATAGGACAGGTGTCAGATCAGTGGAGGTACGACATGATCATCCCCACAAGTCAGCTGTTCTCAGCAGCTGATACACAGAGACTGGAACAAGAAGCAAACAGCGCCATTTTGGTATAGTGGTCAGATGAGGGTACTGCAGCTCCAGCTGATCTGCAGTAAACTAGTCTTGCCACGATGCAGAGAATGGCGCTATCTGCTTCCTATATAATTCTCTGCTGCTCAGAAAAATGTAACTGGGGTTGCAGAGGTAGCAGTCACTACTGGGCCCTGAGGCTTGAGCTCTGCCAAATAAGAAGATATCTGTATTATTAAAGGGTTTGTCCAGCTGCATCCAGTCCTGTGGATAGGGGATAATATGCTGATTGATGGGGGTCCTAGTAGTGGCACCAATACAGCTCATGAGAACGGGAGTTCATTGTACCCCAAATGAATGGAGCATGTGTACGCCCACTCTATAAGGCTGACTGAAGTAGCCGAGTACTACGCTCTGTTATCTCCATCAGCACCATAGAGATGTCTCACAGGTGCATGTCTAATCTGTCGCCAGTAGCGGATTATAAAATATATACGGTTTGGGTGGGAACCCAGGGCCCCAGGCTTCTAAGGGGCCCATGACCACCTGACACTGTTGCCAAAGTGAAAACTGTCCTGTAGACTTAAAAGAGAAGGCTCCTCGGCTATGAAATCCTCATCTTTTGTACCCATGTACAAGGGTTCTTCTAGGACCTTTGAAGGTCCTCCAAAAGCATTCAATCTGTATAACTAAATGTGGACAGAAGGGACCCCCCCCTCCTTTCCTTTCCCAAGTACTTGCCATAATGTCCTAAAATTTCTATACAGCCCTGGGCCCGCGGCTGGCTTACTCCGCCCCTACCTGCCTCTCCATTAATGTGGGATACAAAGGACCCCTGTTCTTGTGATACAAGGGGGTCCTACCACTTGGACCTCCATCAATCAGCAAATTATCACCTATCCTGTGGATAACCCCTTTAATGGCACATGAAATAGATTGGGGTCCCTATTACAGCTAAGCATAAGGTTGGAGGACACCAATCTGATATTAAGGACTTTATTTTTGTGCAGAATCCCCTTTAACAATGCACTTAATAGTGGACACAGACTGTATGGATACTGGACTCTATGGGGGGTCTTTATCATGATGATAAAGCCCCTCTCCGGCCTCTTGATATATCCAGTGGCCGTCTGCACAGCGTTTTATTTCTACGCCAGGTCCTTCTACGTTTCAGAAGTCGCTTGCTGCAGCCAGCGCTCCGGCAAGGGGACATGGACCTCTCCAACACCCGCCACACCCCTCCACGTTCCCCCTTCATGTCCCTCCACGTTCCCCTGGTGTGTCATTTTTGGAAAGGGCAAAATAATCACAAGGTCTAGCAATATGCAAACATTTGCCATTATTTCAGGACCTTAGTGGTATAGAAGTCCTGATAAATACCGCTCTGTGACCGCTTCCGCCATGACGGATGTTCTGATACATTGTCATTGTGATACATTGTTACAGTGATAGAAGCTTCTTTTTTTTTTTTCCTTCCTCCGTTGCTCTGATGGCAGAGAGATCTATTGATCTGGTTAATTAATGTGATGTTAAATAATGGCTCATGCACGACTACGTCTTGGCAAATCCCCTGTTCCGGTCACAGGTGTGTAACAGCATAGTTAAGGTTCTTTGAGTACATTTAGGCATTATGGCACAGCGGGGGGATGAGATGAATATTTCATCAGCCAGATTCAACTTCAGTTGCTGGAAACCAGTGGCGGCATATATAAATAATGAAGACATTGCGGGCGAAGTAGAGAAAGCACTAATGGGTTCTCTTTCTTGTGGGCAACTGCTTCATCACAAGTGGGAAAGTGCTAGGGAGCCGGCGACTACCAGAGAGGTGTCTGTAAGGAGCACATGTGGGATTCCCTGCGTGGTCCAGTAGCGTTCATTGACTTTTTGTTTTATTTTTGTTTTATATGGTAAAACTTTTTATCGGGAAGTTCTGCGGGTTTTGTTTTTGGTTTGGTTTTTGTTTCTTAGGTTTTTTTTACTACTTGGATTTTGCGAGTCACGTTTAGACCAAGGATAACTTTTTCAACTTGAAAAATGGAGTGGGGTAGAAGAAAATCTTGGATTTCAGGTACATCCATTATTATTATCTTTACTAAAAGTAGATTTTATAGTAGGAGCACAGACAGTGTAGTAATCTTATTGTAAGCGCTTTTTTACCCACACATGTAACTTTACCGAACATGTGCCGGATCCTGCAAGTAGCTAAAATCATGTATAATATACATAGATAGATGATAGATAGATAGATATTAGATGGATAGATATATATAGATTATAGATGGATGGATAGAGAGATAGATAGATAGATAGATATTGGATAGATAGATAGATATGATAGATGGATTATAGATGGATGGATGGATGGATGGATAGATATGAGATGGATAGATAGATAGATGATAGATAGATATGTTTAATGTTTTTATGCTATAGATTTAGCAACTTTTGTTAACTTTTCCTTTTATAGGGACTACTTTCTTTAATTTATTTTTATATTTATTTATATTTATGGTATATTATAATTATATTTCTTTACTAGAACAGTATAAATCAATACTGTATAATATACATAGATAGATAGATAGAATGACAGATAGATGTACAGATATATAGATTTGAAGAAGGTTTAAACCAAACCTTTGCATCCAACCAAGGAATAAGCTTCTTTCTTCTTCTTTCTTTTTGGATACTACTGGTTCAGACCAGAAACCAGACCAGACCAAAATAGATAGATAGATAGATAGATAGATAGATACAGGGGCGTAACTATAGTTTGGCAGCCATAGCAGCTGCTATGGGGCCCACAGTGTCAAAGGGGCCCCAGCATTCAGAGTATTGTGTGTGTTATATGTGTGTGTGATTTGTGTATACTGCATGTCTGTATACGGTGATGTGTTTGTGGTCTAAATGTGTGTGCATATGTGATGTGTATATTTCTGTGTATATGCAGCATGGGTGTATATGTCACTGTATGTATGTGTGTATATGCTCTATGAATGTTTATGCCGTATGTGTGTATGTGGTGTGTATATGCTGTATGTATATGAAATGTGTGTATATATGAGTGTATAAATGTGTGTAATTGTAATTCACATGGTGTCCCATTCAGAAGTCTCCTACGGGGTCCTGTCTCTCCTAGTTACTCCCCTGGATAGATAATATATGATTATGGGGGTCTGAATGCTTCTATTCCATTCACATAAGCAACTTGTGGACCCCTTATAAAAGGCCAGAGCTCCAGCTAAATGTGTTGCCTATACATACATTTTTTTAAATTTTACCTATTAAAAAATCTCCTCTAAAGTCATGTGAACAGAGAAGAGTCATATTTTGTCTAAATTCAGTCAAGTTTAGAGGCTGCAGGACAAGTGTAATTTCAGATGGCTATAGTATCTAGAAACATGCTTTTATTCTCATATCAGAGGTAAGAATCTCATCTTTCAGGTCACATCAGGCTTGTGATAAAGGCAATTAAATAATAATAATCTTTATTTATATAGCATCATCATATTCTGTAGCGCTTTACAACTCATAGGGGACATATACAAATAAAATAAGACATTGCAGAATACAAACAGTGAAATGGAACAATAGTGGTGAGGGTCCTGCTCACAAGAGCTTACAGTCTATGCAATACATAGTTAAAAATGTGAACCACAGATAAAGATCCGGTTCCTGCCTGCCCTTATTTTTATTTCAGGAGGTCAAGGAACCACAAGCCTTGTGCGGTCTGAAAGATGTTATTCTTAGCTTTAATGTGACACCGAAAGCACGTTTCTAGGTCCTATAGAACCAAAGATAGCTGTGTCTGAAGTGACACTGCCCCTGCAGCCTCCAAATATGACTCATCTGAGCTAAATATGTCTCTTCTCTGCTCATTTTCACATGACTTATGAAGAGATATTTTATAGATAAACAGGTGAGATTTCACATGCATGAACGAAACGATATTTCATAACTTACTTGAGGGGGCTACTAGTTAAATAGGGTAAAATCGGGTGACTGCTTCCATTTTAATAAATCCCCCCCATAAGGTACACTATTACCATCTGGTGTACATGGCCCTTAAATTGCTGCTCAGATCAGGGACATACCCCAGTACAATCCTATGCAATGTTATCCGTGCGTTCCCCTGCAGTTGAATGACTTGGGGGTTTCGGATATTTGGGAATATTTTGGCTGCTTCCCATCAGTATACAAGGCCGGTGATACTTTAGCCCCCTCTGTAGATGTGTACGGCCTCTCCTCTAGATTTAGGCTAATGATAAGCGGTGACTCTCACTTAGCGCGGTACAGAATGGCAACAATCCGATTTAACCCTTTGGATTCCTGCTGCGAACCTAATACAACGCAGAACAACGCTGCAGACATTAGACATTTTCATTCTTGTGAATTTTTACCCAAAAAAATCTTTCTGGCTCCGATATTTTGAAATGTTGTGTTTGATGCTGGATGATTTATCTGGCACATTGTTTTTTTTTTTTTTGGATACAAATATAGGTAACATATCCATAGAACAAGTGCTCTGCACTCCCACAGATCATAGAGCATTCATCAGGAATTGAACAGCGCCGTTTGCTGTATAGTGGTCAGACCAAGTTACTGCAGATCAGTATTGTTGGAATAAGAGTTTCGATACAGTGACTCAGTTCAGCCACTGCACAGAGAATGGCGCTGTCCGCTTCATGTTCCATTCTTTGTTTATCAGCTGATCTGTCGGGTTCTGGGTGCTGGACCTCCAAAGGAAATCCAACATCAAAATCCATCATCATAAACCAGGGACATTTACTCATATATCCAGGCGCAGGGACTGTGGTAATTTTCTTATATTTGGTATTCATGGCCTTTTAAAACGATGTTGAGTCTGAAGGCCTCTGTAACTAAAGCCCCAAAGCCTCTCTTTCTGTAGCTTCACATGCTGTTACACTGTACAACGCATCTTCCCTCACTCTGCTCTCTCAGCACTTCCCCCTTCCCTCTGCCTGATGTAATCTCACTGCAGCAGAGGAAGTTTCTGCACACAGTGGGAGGGTGAAGAGCTAAGGGAGAGGGGCGACAGTGTAACAGCCTGTGAAACTTCAGCACATAGGGGCTCTGCCAATGCTACTAATGCTGTTAGTGTTACCACAGTCCATTGATGTTTTAGCTTCACAGGCTATTACACTGTCTCCCCACCCCAGCACTTCCCCCTCCCTGTGCCTTATTTGATTTCATTGCAGCAGAGGAAGTTTCAGCACGCAGTGAGAGGTATGAGGAACTCAGGGAGCAGGGGACAGGGGTGACAGTGTAGCAGCCTGTGAAGGTTCAGTAGATTTCCTTAAAATTAGGGGTTGCATCACTTATTATTTGGCTTCTAGTACAAAAACTAAAAAAAAAAAATAATAATTAGCAAATAAAAAAGATTTTAGGCGTAAATATTTATTAAGATTTTTTTCTTGGAGTAAAAAGTTGCATTTTCACGTGATGCTGATGATTTATAAGTGTTTCTTTATGTGATGGAAGTGTTGGTGTAGAATGTACGGTCTGTGCCGGGTTCACACCAGCGCCAACAGGTCCCATTGTTCTCTTCCGTTAAAGAAGAGAACAATGGAAACTGAATCCTGTCACTAGTCACATGACCTTGCACTTAGTATCGGGTGCCATTGACTTTCCTGCCCCCGAGGTCTCCTCCGCTCCTGCTTCCTTTATTTGTAATGGAAAGAATAGCTGAGCGTGTGGCTTCAGCGTGGAGTGCAGTGTTATGTCGCTGACGCAGCCTTTTTTTCGCTCATTTTTCGCTCTCCACCTTCAAAAATCTATCACTTTTAAATTTTTTTTTGTGTACAGAGCTGCTTGCAGGCTTATTTTGATTGGGTAAAGACTAATGACAGGTTCCCTATTTAAAAAAAATACTCTGATAAATATCCCCCCCCCATAAAGTACAATATTCGGCATAGTATTACCATCTCGTGTATGTGCCCCTTTAATTGCTGCTCAGACCAGGGACATACCCCAGTACAATGCTATGCATTGATATGTGTCAATGAGTTTTATCCCACTAAATAAGCAGCACCTCATGAGTTAACCCATAAATAATCTCCTCCAAAGTCATGTGAAATGAGCATAGAAGAGTCATATTTTCCTGTGATGAGTCACTTTTGTAGGCTGCAGGGGGAGGGTCAATTCGCATGACCCTACCTTTGCTTCTATACTTCATAGAAAGATGCTTTTGGTGTCTTATTAAACTTAAGAATGTCATCTTTCAGATTGCACCAGGCTTGTGGTTTTGTGATCTACAGAGCCATAGATACAGGTAGTTAACAACAATTAAAATTGCGAGCTGAAAATAAAGATCCAGTTCTCACTTTTTTCCCATCTCCAGTTTTGAAGATCACTGAACCACAAACCTAAAGTGATTTAAAAGATGAGATTCTTCTCTAGGTAGTATAGAATCGAAATAGGGGCATCTGAAGTGTCTCTCCCCATGCAGCCTCAAAAATTGACTCATCTCCGATAAAATATGACTTTTCTAAGTTCATTTGTATATGACTTTAGAAAATGTTTTTTTTTTAATTGGTAAATGGGTGATATAAGAGGGGGAATTCCCAGGCATTTCATACCCTGTCTAAAGGTGGTGGCAGTTTAGTGGATGACAGGTTCCCTTTAAGGGGAAAAGTGCCCTAATTTGTTTATGAATCTTTCCTGCAGCCACCTTCTGTTCCTGGAAGTCTTTCGGAAGGTTCCCTGGGGTCTTAGTGTCTGGAAAATATTCCCTATGTGCCGCTGCTATAACTAGTAACAGATGAACTCTTTGTTTTAATAGAGGATTGGGATAAATTTGAATTAACATGATCCGGTTTTATCCCTGGACTGGACCCTTATTTTACTGTGCTTTCACTGTGGTGTCTATGGGTTTGATTAAGAGACACTTTTAGATTTCAGGGAATACTAATTCCAAATTTTAGTTTACAAAAAACTGCAGAGAAGCTGTAGCCATTGGGGCACATTTACTGAGAACAGTGCAGTCTGTACTATGTGCAGTTACCTGTGTAGTGTGCAGGGGGCGCCAGATTCATGATTTGTGTCATGCTATTTCTTCATGAATGCGGCGCCCCCTGCACTGCACCGACAGAGTGCACTAACTTTTTTTAGGAGCACCTTTAACATGGGGCCAGGGAGACATCCTACGGACAGGGAATTATGGTGTTTGGGTATTGGGTATTTATGAATGAACAGACAACTGGGTTTTGAAGGGTTGGCCCCTTTCAGTAAATAATTGATATTATCTGCGTAATGAAAAGTTATACCATTTTTCAAGATACTTTCTGTATCAATTTGTTGCAGTTTTCTAGATCACTGCTTGCTGTCCTTCTATAGAAAGCTTCTATGTTTCCTTCCAGTGGATAGAAATCTGTCTATGGTCATGTGATGTCACACAGGTGCATGAGCCACCATTATCACAGAGAGTAATATAGAGCCGTGTGATACTTACAGCCGGTGCACATGCCTGTCCACCACATGACCATGGACAGATTTCTGTCCACTGGAAGTAATCATAGAAGCTTTCTATAGAATGACAGCAAGCAGAGATCTAAAAGAAGAAGTGAACAATGGATACAGAAAGTATATTGGAAAATTGTATAACATTTCCTCACACAACCCATATGAATTATTTGCTGAAAGTGGACGATGCCTTTAGTCAAAGGGGTGTGTCTCAGGTGTTAATACCCTATTCATTCATACAGTTCCAGGAGGAATAACAGAGGTACGCCACAACAAAAAATTCTATGAAAAGATACTTCATAAATATCAGTTTTTCTTCCTAGTAAGGTCATGATGAAGAAACGATACTGTGTATCTGGGCCTGTACCTTGTTTGACTCGAAAGGAGATGAGACGTTGCTAGAAAGGAGTAGCGTATGCGTCATGAACGTCAGCTCCCCGCGACATTGACCTCACATTTGTTTCAATAAATATGTTCCTTTGAGTCATCCTTTGTTAGCACATGGCGGAGCTGTTTATATGAATGGAAAACACAATCTAGTATTTCAGCAATGTCGTATTTCCAGGCGATGCGACATATGTTCTTCTCTCTCCGCACAAGACGGTGTGATCTCTTCTGAGAACTTATCCGGCTTCTCAGAATTTTGCAAGGCCAGATATATATTGTGCGCTTCCTGTCAACAAAATATCTGGAAGACCATTGTTGTAATGTGAATGATTTGCGGTACATAAAGAGGGGTTAGAAGAGGTTCTCCTGTTGGATAAATATAGAGATATGGAAACTTTTTGTACTAAAGTAATTTTATCTTTTATTTGTTTGATGATTCAAAAAATAAATCCACCGTCTAAATTATATATACTATAAATGTCCCACTGTTTGGCTGCTGGAATAATGTATAGTCTGTGTAACACCTTCAGATAGATGACTGTCCTGTTGAAAGACATTGGGGCAGATTTACTTACCCGGTCCATTTGCGATCCAGCGGCGGGTTCTCCGACGCTGATTCGGGTCTTCCGGCGATTCACTAAGGTAGTGCGCCCAATGTCCACCAGGTGTCGCTGCTGCTCTGAAGTCTGTCGGAGTGGTGCAGGTAACACATTTTTTTTTTAAAACTGCGTTTTTTCCGAATCCGTCAGGTTTTCCGACGGCCACACCCTCCAATTTCAGTCGCGTGCATGCCAGCGTTGATGCGCCACAATCCAATCGCCTGCACCACAAACCCAGGGCAATTCAGGGAAAATCGGCGCAAAACGGTAATATTCGGGTAACCCGACGGAAAAACGTGTTTCAGGCCCTTAGTAGATAGAAATATGTAACGGTTCTCCTGTAGGATAAATGTAAAGCTATGGACACTTCTAAATGGTCGTATTCTATAAATGTCCCACTGCTAGGCTGCTGGAATACTGTAGAGTCTGTGTAACACCTTCAGATGGATGACTGTGCTGTTGAAAGTCATTGGGGGAGATTGATCAAGCTGTCTAAGAGTAAGAATGTTTTTAGTTGCCCAAGCTGAGCTGTAATTGGTAGCCATGAGCAATTAAGAACATTCTTACTCTTAGACAGCTTGATAAATCTGCCCCAATGTCCTGTGGGATAAAAATATTCTCCTGTGGAATAAATCTAAAGCTATGGACACTTATTAGTACTATACCGTATTTTTCGGACTATATATGAACGCCTTATATATAAACCGTACTTACAAATAACAGTTGCCTTGAACTGTGCACAGGTCTGCCACCTGCTGGTCATTCATCCTTATAATCAGGTGCGCCTTATAATCCGATGCGCCTTATATATGAACTGAGACATTTTAGCAGGCATTTATTGATGGTGCGCCTTATAGTCCGAAAAATACTGTCGTTATTTTATTTTCCATTTATTTGATGATTCAAAAATAAATCAACCTTCTAAATAGTGTATAATATAAATGTCTGTTCAGCCGCTGGAAAACTGTAGAGTCTGTGTAACACCTTCACATAGATGACTGTAATGCTGTAAGACATTGTCCTGTGAGATAAAAATATATAAAATCAAAGATAAAATATCCTAAATATGTCCACAAGCCTGTCTTCTGGGTAGTAGAGGTATCATTGTAGAACTGGCGCTTTTTTTTTTTTTACCACACATGGGCGAGTGCAAGCCAGTCAGATGCCACACTGTTGTCATATACATATACATTGGACCAGCATCTCATTTATAGGCTATGGACACTTTTGGAATTAAATTTATTTTATTTTTTCTTTCCTTCATGAAAAATGTTCCACTGTTTGGCTTCTAAAGTCCTGTAGAGTCTGTGTAACACCTTCACATAACCGGCTGTGCTGCTGAACTCAGCATGAATCACACAGTACAATGCTCCTGGTTCATCCTGCACTCCTCCCCCTTCGCTCAGTGTTAGAGATGGTAGAATAGAAGGTAAGGAGGATGTAGATGTAGCAGATCAGAGTTTATAGTTACTGTATTTTATTGAAATATACACAATAACAGATAAATCAGGTAATGACGTGTCATATAAACCATATAATATAAAGAGATGTTACACGTTTCTACTCCTGACCTCCCATCGCACTTCATAGGCCGGCAGTGCCTGCTGAGCTTCATGCCTGTTAATACCGCCCCCTCATGAATACGCCGGAGCACTTTGCGCGTGGTCCGGCGTTCCTATTGTACTTTGGTCAGTGTTTGCTAGCTTTATCGGATGGTTCTGATTAAGCTAGCAATTTATCTTTAGTAAGCAGCTCCTATTGCCTTGTTTTATGGGTGCCCGGTCCTCTTTAAAGAGGTTTGCCTATGAAAGAAAATCCTCAAATTTCAATCCCCTAGTATTGTTTGCACAATAAAGATAATTTTAAATGTTACCCCTTACTTTACAATATTACTCAGTTGTCCTCCTATCACACAGCGATGGTCAGTGTAAGATTCCAGAGTGTGAGCGGGGACTCTCTAAGCAGACATTTCATGATAGTTCTGTGAGCTGCAAATGTGGTTAGATTATCAGGGTGCAGGGTTTATCTACACTTTCATTTAGTTTGTGAAAATTGTACTAGTATCTGACCCATAGAAAGAGAGATGGGACAGATTAGGGATAAGCGGTGATGACATCCATGAGATGCATATTACACACAATGACACTTTCAGGTCTGCTAACTCACTTATAACACACACAATTCTGCTATATACCTCCCTCCCTCTCCCCTGGATAAAGATCTTATCTGTCTGTAGCTTGTAGTGTTACTCTCCTAAGGATGTGATGTGCAGTGTCTGTGTGTGAGCTCCTCCTGAAATGCAAGCTTGGGGGGCTAGAGGCAGAGAGCAGTTCAGCGTCAGACAGAAAAACAAGATGGCTGCCGACCCTAACTCAGAAGATCCTGGGTCGGGTCTAGGGGCAACCAAAATTATGTACAGGTTGGACTAATATCTGTGAAATGGTGTATGTTTGTTTATAACATTGAATGAATGTGATATTTTAATATCCTTAGTGCATTTAAGAAATTTGTCTTCGTGGGAATACCCTCCTAAGGAAAACTTAGAAAATGTAAAGAAGTGACTTGAGAGATTTGTGAAACATTTTTAACAAATTTTCGCAAAAAGAGATTGGGAAAAAAAGCCTCATTTAACAAAAGGCAAAAGTAGACGGATAAAAGACAAAAGCCAAAACATAATGGGGGACATTAATCATAGTCTGTTAGACTGTTTTGAGAGTTTTTTTGCGCAAAAATCTGGTGCATCTCGTTAATTTTTTCTGGCGCACGGCAAAGTTCGGCACTGAGTCCCTGCGCCTTATCTGACATAGTGAGAGCCTCCTATACAGATGTTTGCACGGCATCTATTACTAATGTGTGCCTAAAAAGGCGCAAAATAGGTGCAAAAATGAGCCTACTCTGAGCAGGTGCACTTCCAAAAAACTTCACTTTTCATTACTAAAAACATAATGTTTAGTTACAGTTACATCACAATGATAGTTTTTTTTGTGCAGAGATGAAACCCTGAACATTCTGTCACATTTTCTCAGTCTCCTTTCATTATTGCTCACAAATGAGATCTAATAATTTGAGACAAATTTGGCGCAAAATTAGGCGCAAATGAATCGGACATTAGACAATTCCAAAGTGCATTTACTAAGGCAGAACTAGATCCATCATAGATCTCAAGCCAAAAAAATAAAAAAACAGGCGCAAACATAGGCGACCCTGAGACCCACTATGATTACTGTCCCCCAATGCCGGCTAATGGAGGTAAGAAGTCCCCCGTTCCCTCCCGTATCCGCATAGCGCAGACCAATGAGAGAACATGTACATTGTCTGTTATTACAATGCAGAAGAGATCCTGGACATAACGGGAGTCGAGTTGTATCACTGAATTTATGACAGTTCTTTCACTTTAAAAAGTTTCAAACGGGTCAAATGTCTGCCGATTTGCACCAAATTTGTGCCCTTTTTTTAAAATCAACCAACCTATTTTTTCTCTTCAGTCATCTTACTCTGGGTGTAGCATGGGAATCTAAGGGCTTATTCACATGGCCGTCTGCGGGGACGTACATGCGGCCCCATAGACGGCAATAGCGGCACGGTGGGGATAGGGTGCCACACATGTGTGGCACCGATCCGGGCTGTACACCGCAAAAAGATAGAGCATGCTGTTTTCTATAGAGGGAGGAGGGGTCACCTCCTCCTCCTCTCCTGCACACGGCGGTATGCCTGCACGGTGGGCATACCGCGTGTGTATGCACCCTAAATGCGGGAGACAGATTTTTTTTTTAAATCCACTTTAGTCTCCTCCAGGCGTTGGGGAAAGCTTTGGGATTGGTAGAAGAATTTATGCAACTTTTTTGTCCAAAAGATTCAAATCCACTCCAGATATGAACAGGTCATGTACCAGCACAGTACATAATCCTTATTATACAGGGCTGATATGTTTTGTACTTTAACTACAATGTTAAAAGTTTGGAAATAAAAGCTGTTCCCCACTAGAGGGCAGTAAATGCCTGAAATTGTATCCAGAATGTGACAATATTCACTTGTGTAATTACATTGTTGCATGAAAAGAACTAAACTAAAGTTCTGTGCAGATTTATAAATGTGAACATTATAGTGATGAGCGCCAGCGTATAAATACCCCCCACAGTGTCCATACATCGTTGTTTGTGTCCACAATTACAGTTCATATAATTATCCAATTAGGAATGTAAACTATTTAGGGCCAGTTCACACTTGGCTTATTATTTCAGTTTATTGCATTAGTCAGGTTTCTTTCATTCTAGTGAGAGAATTGGGTGTCTGCAAAAATCGCATCCGATGGCAGTCCTCATGTTATCTGTGTGTTATCCGTGTTGTCTCTGCATCCCTTTTTTTTCAATTCTGTAGGGCATCCATTTTTTTTTTACGTCCGCAAAAAAACCCAAAAACTGACAGTTTGCAAAAATTAAATGGCAAAACACCTGGATGGACATTAATCATAGGGCAGTGGTGGCGAACCTATGGCACTGGTGCCAGAGGTGGCACTCGGAGCCCTCTCTGTGGGCACCCAGGCCGTCACCCCAGCATGAAGTTCACCAGACAGGACTCAAAGAATCGTCCTGCAGAATCTTCCTACAATGATAGGCAAATTTGCCCTCCTCCTTTCAACTGTGTTGGTGTCTTTAGGAGGCTGAAAGTTGTCAAAGAACAAGGAGAAATAAATTACTGCTTAGATTGCTGCGCTGGCACTTTACAATAAATAAGTGGCTTTTGGTTGAAGTTTGGGCACTCAGGCTCTAAAAGGTTCGCCGTCACTGTCATAGGGGGTCTCAGGTTCGCCTATTTTTGCGCCTGGTTTGTTTCTTTTTTTGGGCTTGTGATTTATGATGGATGTGGTTCTGCCTTAGTAAATGCGCTTTGGAATTGGCCTAATTTTGTGCCAAATTTGTCTCTAATTTTTAACCTACTAAGTAAATCTCATTTGTGACTAATAATGGAATGAGATTCAAAAAAGGTGACAGAACGTTCAGGGCTTCATATTTACACAAAAAAGTCTCAGCTTGTACAATGTCCGGACCACATTGTGATACAAATTCAGGGACTAAAAGTTACAGATATTAAAAAAATAAAATAATTCTTGCTGAAATGAGTCTATGCATTTTTCATTATAATTTACATGAAATAGAGACTGATGATATTATTAGATCTGTACAATAAGACAATAATCACTCCCAGAGATGATCCCATAGAAAGTGATGAAGTCCTTACTGGAGAAATTCTACATTTTAAACTGTGCTGAAGTATTTTCCATGTTGTATAGAGGGAATTTTTCATGTGGCAAACGAAAACCTTTGTTTTTTGTAATCAAAAGAGACGTATTTTTGAAGTGCACCTGCCCAGAGTAGGTGCATTTTTGCGTCTTTTTTGTGACTTTTTAGGCGCAAATTAGTGATAGATCCGGTGCAAACATCTGTATAGCAGCCGCTCACTATGTCAGATAAGGCGCAGGGACTCAGAACCACTAAGTGCCGAACTTTGCCGTGCGCCAGAAAATGTTGCAAAATGAACTAACTGCGCCAGATTTTTGCACAAATAAAGTCAAAGACACTCTAAAATACTATGATTCATGTCCCCCTGGTTCTCCAGTATCATCTGAGAAAAAAATGGACTTCACATAAATATTATCTTTTTTTTTTTTTTGGAGATCCATTGACTTCTAAGAAATCTGTGAGAACAATTTAGCACATTTTTAAATTGCAATTTTTAAATTAAGGATAAATGAGAAAAAAAACACATATTAGGAACAATGGAGGCAGAGTTGGCTCCAGGTTTCAGTGGGCCTCTGGGTGACAGAGCCTCAGTGGGCCTCCTTGCAGTAAACTCACATGGCGGCATTAAAAATTCAGAAGCTAAAACAGTCTCTTGTTCCCTATAATGTTTCCTAGTTTATCATCCCAAACAGCCCCTCATGGTTATTTTATATAAATCCCCCCTCACCCCATTGATTCCTTATGTACAACATTATGTGGGCCCCCCAGCAGCTCTGGGCCCTGGCAGGTATGCCCTGTGCTGGTCCTGAATGCAGGTTATCACCCACACCCCACAGGTTGTGCCAGAGATATCCGGAGACTCTGAGCTCTACATATACCTGGCACATGATTGACACTGTTTGTCCTTGCCCTGCACACTCTACAGCTCAACATGACCCACTACACCCCCCCCCCCCCCAATTAGTCAGTATGGATGAGATTCGTACAAATGTGAAAGAGCCCGCATTGTGAGCCAAATCCAGGGAGAATTTATCATATGCTGGCGCACCAGATTGTAGTGTGAACCCTCCCCCCCCCCCCCCCCCCCCGCGCACCCACCAGATAATGGATCAGGGGTTGCGCCACCAGGCATTTCTATATAATGTAATATTATATTTCTATATGTCCCCTATGATGTGTAAAGCGCTATGGTATGTGATGGCGCTATATAAATAAAGATTATTATTATTTTCAACAAAGCTTTTACATCCCCTTTCCTGACTGCATAAATTCATGATAAGGAGAAGTGATACTAGTAATGATCCAGGCCTGTCCTGCAACCTGTGTACAGAGGTTTAGGTTATTTCCCCCAGTAGCCACTAGAGGGCAGGCCGAGTCTACAAATGTGATGAGAAATTCTTTTATGTTTTGTTAAAATGTATAAGGCGCAAAAATGTAAGTTACATGTAACGGGGCTTGTGTAGTCAGATATACAGTAACATGGGCTGAGTTTCCTAATTGTAACTTAATTCACAACTACAGTAATTGTGTTCCTTTTTCTATGGTTTATGGATTTACATAGGACTGCAGAAAGCCTAAAATATTACAACATAACCAGTATTAGTACTTAGACACAGTAAAAGAAGCATTTTATTATATATAATACCCATGCCAAGTATTATATATTGAAAACCCACCAGGTTCATATGCACATTCACTGAACCCTTATTTAGTGATAAATCACATATATGTGCGTGTCTTGACCTCCATGGCGGAGGCTCCGCAGAACCCCTGAGACCGACTCACCAAACCCCGGTTTATAACCACTGTACTACATAGATACAGTACCAGAAGCAAGCTTTCTACATAAATACAGCATCACAGCCATGCTTTCTACATAGATACAGTACCAAATCCAAGCTACTCCATAGTTACAGACATGGGATACAGCTTACTACTTAGATACGATACTAGAAACAAACTTATTACATAACTACGCTAGCAGAACCAAGCTCACTACATAGATATGTTACCAAAACCAAGCTTACTGCATAAATATAGAATAATAACTTATCTATCCAGCGGCACATCTGCCATGAAGCAAGTTAAGATACTCGCCTCAGGCGGCGCGCTTCCTGCTAGAAACAGGGGGCAGCGTCAGGCTCCCACCGGCCAGCACATACCCCCGCTCACATATGTATCCCGGCAACTTCACCCTTCCGCTCGGCCGGCACAGGTACCTGTACATCCCCCTGCCCGCCACATTCACCCGCCCACAGGCTGGCGCATCCACCTGCCATCCGGCACATGCAACAGCCCGAAGTCCGTTCCGGGTTCCTCCACTCCCCGAATACTCCCCTCTGCTCTCCACTCCCCCCCCCCCCGACTCCCCACCCCCATCCCCTTGCCAAAGCTGCCAGGACAATAAAAGAAGAAAAAAGTAAGGCAACTTCTCTGTATGTATTTGTAAGTATGCATGGAGGCACGCTGTATCTATTTTCTAAGTTGTATCTGATATATTACATATATGGGGGTCTCTCTATGGCTCGCCTCAAGCAGCAAAAAGTTCACCCCTGTGTCTATCTATCTCATATCTATCTATCTATCTATCTCATATCTATCTATCTCATATCTATCTATCTATCTATCTATCTATCTATCTATCTATCTATCTATCTATCTATCTATCTATCTCATATCTATCTCATATCTATCTATCTATCTATCTCATATCTATCTATCTATCTATCTATCTATCTGCAACATCCCCCACCGGGGCCTAGCCCTTGAGGTGAGGCCTGGTGACAGCCGGGGCCCGCCGTACCGGAGTGGCTGGCGGTTGCGGCCTAAGCACGCTATTGTCACGGTGCTTGGTACGGGGGAACCGGAGGGCTGTCCTACAGCCTGGCAGGTCTCCAGCAGGGTGGTGTTGGCAAGAAATGATGAGGGAGAGGCTGCTATAGCGGATCTCCCTGGGGCAACCCCTTAATGTCCCGAGTGTGAGTCTCTGGGTGATGGGCAGGGTGCCGGTGATGAAGGCAGCCGTATTAGCAGGGACCAGACGGAGACAGAAGTTGAAGAAAACAACTTACAGTTCTTTATTTGAACCGCAGGAACCGCAGCAAACGTGCCTTTAACAGGTAGGTAGGGTGCCGAGATGTGAGTTGGAGGGAGCCTCAGGAGATAGTTCACCAGCCTGGAAGTAGAGGGCAGGCTCGGAGGCAGCTGTGTCCTGGTAGGAAGCTTCAGCTTGTCCTGTAGAGCTTCAGGTATCACCTTTAAAGGTAAGATGATACCCCTTTTCCTCACTATACTAACTCTAGTCTAATGCTCCACTCTTCAGAGGCAGGGGCTAGGCTCTTCCTGCTCTGGTATGGGCTAGACAGAGATTTCTCACTCACTCACTGATTCTCCTAGGATTCCACACTAGAATAATCACCCAGAACATTCCTGGCCAGAGGTTTTACTACCTCCCTTTGGTCAGGTGGTGGCTGCTCCTCCAATCACATCTCAGCTCACAGAGCACAGGATGTAACACATATCATTGGATAACAGCATCTTGCATCATACAAAATACTTAACCTCTGCCTTGCCAGGCAGGATTAACCACTGCAATATCCCTATGTCCTATCAGAACCATGTTGTGTAATGGGATTACATGCAGGTGGGACGTATTCGCAAACCCTACCTCGCCATTGCATCGGCGAGGGTGTTGCATACCCCGGGGGCAATTGAAAGAGCCGCCCTCGGCTCGACTACAGATGGTTTGGGGCACAGAGGGGGCTAAGGGCACTTCTGGGAAGTGCAGGCTATGTGAGGTGTAGGGACAAACCGCCCATGGTCCTGGAGACAGGCACCTGGGTTGGTGTCGGACTAAGACAAAAATATGTAGCTGTATGACAGTTGGTCGCTGACGCCATTAAACCGAACTGTACAGTAGGAAAGGTGTGGTGTCATGTCCACACTCCTTGCACCAAGGCCTGTATATTTGTTTAAACAACGCTTCTTTCCTGGCGGCAATTATATGGTGTCTATCTGCATTGCATGAGCATATGCGACACGAGTACCTCCTGACTGACAACCTTACCCATGTATGAGTGGCATCCAGGTGCTAGCTGTGTAACACCCCCGGTCCCCTAAAGACCCGCAGTTTACGGACTACCCCCATGTGCAAACCTCAGTTTGAGGGATCAGGTAGCGGTCAGTGTTTTACATAGAAAGACGGTCCGACACAGCCACACTACAACCTGAAAAGCCTATGAAAGGGTTAATGCAGACTACTGGCATATATGACAGTGTGCAAACAGGTAAATTCACATTGGCTTAGGAGCCTAATGGGTACACATCTTATAACATAACGTTACAGAGGTAGATAGGCTACGCAGGGTAGCAAGATAGCAAATGTCTCTTTTCCTGCAAAGAAAAAGGCATAAAAGTGCAAACAGAATGTCCGTACCTAAAAGGAAGGCATTAAGTGCAATATAAAAATAAGTCAATGAAGTAGCAACTTTTCCTTGGAGTATCTGGCAAAAGTCTCACAGAAGGTCTCTAGTAACAAAGTCCATCTTCTGGGTACAGCCCTTGATGTGGGGAAAAGTGCACTAAGAAGCAAAGGGTCTCCTCCATGTGTAGAGGGACAGAGTCCTTTGAAGAAATTCTCTGCGGTGGCAGAGGAAGGGTGCTATCATAGCACATAATCTCTTGACTGAGATAAATAAGGGTAAGAGTCTCAGGACAGTCTCTGGCTCTTTGGGGTAAATGGAGAAATATACAATATGTACATAGGGCATAGTACCTGTAGAGGGCGACAGCCCTTCAGGCCTTACTCCGCATCTTCGCTGGGTTCCACAGGGACAGGATCCAGAGTCAATAAGGAATCCTGTGCTTCCTCAGCGGGAGTAGGTGCCGGCTGGGGACACCCGGTGGCAGCAGTGGATACTGCAGGTGCAGCAACATCCTCCGGACCTTCAGGGGGAGGAGCGCTGTCGCCCGGGGTGTCGGCTGTTCCAGCCGGGGGCTCAACTGAGCCAGGGACCACAGAGGGGTCCAGGAAGAAATAAATGGGAACCTGCGGCGGCGCCGCGGCTCCTTCCGGCTCCGGTTCTTCTGGGGCCGGGTCATCACCCCACTGGTAGGTGACAATTGGAGAAGAGGGCCTAGTGGAAGCCTCCGGACAAGGCTCACCAGCCTGGATGTCCTCACCCACGGAAGAGCCGCGGGACCTGGCTATGCTCCCAGCAGGGGAACCGGTGGGGGTGGCGCCCTGTATCATGCCCGGCCCATGGATGGCAATGGGACCCGTACTCACGATTACCGTGGATGGGGCATTCACATGGGTCACCGCCCGGGGACTCGCAGCCGAGGAAGAGGAGGTGTTCGGGGACTCCGGCCACTCGTCGTCCTCATACCAGTCATCCTGCGGGTAGTAGCGGTCCTCATCGGAGTCGGGGATCCGGATCACACCAGCCGCCCAGGGTCCACGCGGTCCTTCCTGCAGGGAGAACTCTATGCACTCGCCTGGCTTGAGGTTGTGCTGGCTCTCCGGCAGATCAGGCCTCTTGACGGACCGGCGGGGTATAAATACTTCCCGTCCGGTATAGTCCTGGGTAGCGAAGCCATAGCCCTTCCGCTTGTCCGGACCATGCCGGTGGTGCGATTCTTCTCGACCCAAGCTCCAGCTGTGGATCGGCCGGCCATATACCGCTGGGCCTCCTTTTCTCGGCGTCGCTGGTCCGAGACAGCGTCTCGGAGTCGCCGGCGGGCGGCCTCACCTCGGCCTCGAGGCTGCGGAGATGCCGGTGCTGGGGCTCGTGGCTCCGGTGCAGGCTCGGATCTCCTTGGGCGACAGGTAGGTGCCGGAACAGGAGCAGGAACCACCGGAGGGTCAGGAACCACCCTAGCGGGGCTAGCAGGCCGCGTAGCCGGAGGGGTAGGCCTCGGAGCAGATGGAGCGGTCGTACTAGGCCCAGGCGTTGGCTCCGCAGGAGTCGGGGCCTCTCCACGTGGCGCCTCCACGTGGGCCCGCGCTACCGGGATGGCCGCCGGGATAGGGACCAGGATCCGCCCGGGAGGAATCGGGTAGTGCGTCACCGTCTGGTAGCAGGTCCGGGTGACGAAAGCCCGAGTAATTCCTCGATGCAGCCGATGTCCAGCGGAAGGTCGTCGGACGGGCTGTGCAGAGACGACCACCATCGTTTCAAAGACTTCGTAGAAGTCTGGTCGCTCCACAGGAGGGAAGGGCGGAGGACCCCACATGATGCAGTCCTCACCGCTCAACATCCACTTGAGAACTGGCGCTTCTCTGAGGCAGGGCAGGGCGTCCGCCTCGGGCCAGGGGGTGGAGTCTGAGTCCTTCCCGCCAAGAGCTGTGGCGGGCTCTAATTTTTCCTGCGCCACCGGAGGCGGGGTTCGCGCCATTCGCGCGTGGGTGGAGCTTTGTGCGTCATCTGGATTTCCCGCCAGTGAAGGTTTTGGCGGGCTTGAATTATTTGCTGCGCCACAGTTTCTGAGGTAAAAATCTTCAGGCGCGGCAGCGCCGGATGTAGCAGAGCGGGTACAGTTCTTGCCAGGATTAACCTCTGGAGTGCTGGAGCGACGCTCGGCAGCACGTGGCAGCAGTATAACGCAGTTCAGAAACACACAAGTCCTTAGGCCTAAACCCGGACGGCAGCAGGGTTAGGCAGCACAGTCTTTTTAATAATAAAGTACAGTCTTTAGTGCCAGGATAAGGCACAGAAGTAAATATCCTGTGATTCGTGACGCCACTTGCAACATCCCCCACCGGGGCCTAGCCCTTGAGGTGAGGCCTGGTGACAGCCGGGGCCCGCCGTACCGGAGTGGCTGGCGGTTGCGGCCTAAGCACGCTATTGTCACGGTGCTTGGTACGGGGGAACCGGAGGGCTGTCCTACAGCCTGGCAGGTCTCCAGCAGGGTGGTGTTGGCAAGAAATGATGAGGGAGAGGCTGCTATAGCGGATCTCCCTGGGGCAACCCCTTAATGTCCCGAGTGTGAGTCTCTGGGTGATGGGCAGGGTGCCGGTGATGAAGGCAGCCGTATTAGCAGGGACCAGACGGAGACAGAAGTTGAAGAAAACAACTTACAGTTCTTTATTTGAACCGCAGGAACCGCAGCAAACGTGCCTTTAACAGGTAGGTAGGGTGCCGAGATGTGAGTTGGAGGGAGCCTCAGGAGATAGTTCACCAGCCTGGAAGTAGAGGGCAGGCTGGGTGGCAGCTGTGTCCTTATAGGAAGCTTCAGCTTGTCCTGTAGAGCTTCAGGTATCACCTTTAAAGGTAGGAATGATACCCCTTTCCTCACTACACTAACTCTAGTCTGATGCTCCACTCTTCAGAGGCAGGGGCTAGGCTCTTCCTGCTCTGGTATGGGCTAGACAGAGATTTCTCACTCACTCACTGATTCTCCTAGGATTCCACACTAGAATAATCACCCAGAACATTCCTGGCCAGAGGTTTTACTACCTCCCTTTGGTCAGGTGGTGGCTGCTCCTCCAATCACATCTCAGCTCACAGAGCACAGGATGTAACACATATCATTGGATAACAGCATCTTGCATCATACAAAATACTTAACCTCTGCCTTGCCAGGCAGGATTAACCACTGCAATATCCCTATGTCCTATCAGAACCATGTTGTGTAATGGGATTACATGCAGGTGGGACGTATTCGCAAACCCTACCTCGCCATTGCATCGGCGAGGGTGTTGCATATCTATCTATCTATCATCTATCTCATATCTATCTATCTATCTATCTATCTAAATAAATGGAAAGTTCAGAGCAGCACAGCAACCTGGTTGGGTGCAAAGTCCTTGACCCTCTGGCTAGAGCGTCTTCAAATATAATCTTTCAAAAACAGGCAGCACTCCAAAATAGTGGTGAAAACGATGGGGGTGTCTTTATTCCATGTGCAACGTTTCAGCTCTCACAGAGCCTTTATCAAGCATAGTATACATGGCCAGTGTGCAAACTTATAAGGGCCAGTCTTACATCTCATTGGTCCGTGTGCGGACTCTAGCAATCATTTACAAACTTACACAAAATATGATAGTGCTTATTACAAGTGGTACATATGAAATATCAAAATGCAGTAATATGTTGTGTACATTAAAATTACATCGTTAAATAGGTGAACAATGCAAGTGTAGGTGCAAGTGAAGGGAGTAGTGCCCTCCCATCGGTTGTAGGACCGCCCCCAGTCTCGGCTTTCCATTCATCAAATCGTAAACAGGAGGGGCAGGACACCGGAAGTGTCAGTGATGTTCAAGTCGCGTCACCGGAAGTCGTCATAGTCACGTGGGCGGGCCCCGTCCACGTGATCTTGGCGCATGTGCACTTGCTCTTGCGATGTCGGACGCCATTTTGGGTAAGGGAAAAGAGGGAAAAAAAGAAAAAGAAACACACAGACATAGTCGGATCCCATATTAGGTTACGTGCAATGCTGTGACACTCCATAACCAGGGGCCTGGGGGTGACAGTAAGTAGTGAAACCACCACTCGTGTCACCCAGCTCAGCTCATGCCGTGAGCTATGATAATTCATTTATTCAGTTTTCTACTTGACAGACACAGAAAATCATTAGTCGGAACCATCAGGGAGAACGTCAGAGGTTTTCACCTCAGATTGTGACTATCACTCCAGTAATACCAGGTAAGACGTCGGGACAGAACAACGGTGGTCCATATACAGGATACCGTGTTTAATCCCAACGATCTGAGCTGGGTGACACGAGTGGTGGTTTCACTACTTACTGTCACCCCCAGGCCCCTGGTTATGGAGTGTCACAGCATTGCACGTAACCTAATATGGGATCCGACTATGTCTGTGTGTTTCTTTTTCTTTTTTTCCCTCTTTTCCCTTACCCAAAATGGCGTCCGACATCGCAAGAGCAAGTGCACATGCGCCAAGATCACGTGGACGGGGCCCGCCCACGTGACTATGACGACTTCCGGTGACGCGACTTGAACATCACTGACACTTCCGGTGTCCTGCCCCTCCTGTTTACGATTTGATGAATGGAAAGCCGAGACTGGGGGCGGTCCTACAACCGATGGGAGGGCACTACTCCCTTCACTTGCACCTACACTTGCATTGTTCACCTATTTAACGATGTAATTTTAATGTACACAACATATTACTGCATTTTGATATTTCATATGTATCACTTGTAATAAGCACTATCATATTTTGTGTAAGTTTGTAAATGATTGCTAGAGTCCGCACACGGACCAATGAGATGTAAGACTGGCCCTTATAAGTTTGCACACTGGCCATGTATACTATGCTTGATAAAGGCTCTGTGAGAGCTGAAACGTTGCACATGGAATAAAGACACCCCCATCGTTTTCACCACTATTTTGGAGTGCTGCCTGTTTTTGAAAGATTATCTATCTATCTATCTATCTATCTATCTATCTATCTATCTATCATCTATCTCATATCTATCTATCTATCCATCTATCTATCTATCTATCTATCTATCTATCTATCATATCTATCTATCTTTCTACCTATCTCATATCTATCTATCTATCTATCTATCTATCTATCTATCTATCTATGAGCTGCCGTGAGCTATGATAATTCATTTATTCAGTTTTCTACTTGACAGACACAGAAAATCATTAGTCGGAACCATCAGGGAGAACGTCAGAGGTTTTCACCTGTTTTTGAAAGATTATATCTATCTATCTATCTATCTATCTATCTATCTATCTATCTATCTATCTATCTATCATCTATCCCATATCTATCTATCTATCTATCTATCATCTATCTATCTATCTATCTATCTATCTATCTATCTATCTATCATCTATCCCATATCTATCTATCTATCTATCTATCTATCTATCTATCTATCTATCTATCATCTATCTATCATCTATCTATCTCATATATATTATCTATCTATCTCATATACATCTCAATCTTTCTATCTTTCTATTATCAATCTATCTATCTATCTCATATCTATCTATCTCATATCTATCTATCTATCTATCTATCTATCTATCTATCTATCTATCTCATATCTATCTATCTATCTATCTATCTATCTACCTATCTATCACATATCTATCTAATCAACATTGTATCCATCATCTATCTCTCATATTATCCATTTATCATGTTCTCTGTAATATAAGTCTACAGCCCAGTCTTTCCGGATAACTGAGCAGTGATGGAGATGACCTGGCTCAGAACGCCTTCCTTGTGCTGACTACAGTATTTAATAATCTAATTACTTCCTATTCAGGCGCCAATTATTTTGGCCAGAGGTAGTTCCCTCTCTGTGGAATCTCGGCATACAATGAGCCTTTACCTCGGTGTAATTACCTTCCTAGCGAAAGTTTCAGAAGTGTCTGGGCTGCAGAACTTGCTGCACATTACACGGGGGTCTTAATTTATGGCGTCTGCTGTGCGTGGAGGTTTCTTGTGCTTCTAGGAGTATTGCTAGCGCAGCACGGTGTTTATCAGGATGAGATTAGTTCTGTTAGAGATGGGCAGGATAACTAAGGCTGCATTTTTCCTGTATGTAGACGCCACTTAGTGAATTAAGAAGTACTGAACGTTACCGTTTACTTGTTGGGACAGGGGGGGGGGGAGAGAAGTTTTCATTGGGTATTGGGGCTTCTGCTCCCACTGAAGTGACCAGAGCTGTAGTGGTTACAGCTCCCAATATTAGCCAATTAATAGGGTGCTGGCTGTCAGACTCCCACTTTACCGCATTAATATGTGCTGCTCCACTTGGCCCAGTTGGAAGTTATTTCACTAGTCCCCACTGTAATGTTAATTTTGGCACCCAATAATCTATTTAGGCTTTTAGGGGCAGATTTATCTTAGTCTGATGCCCCTTTTTTGGTTGTATTTTAGTGGCTTTTTGCGCAAATTTTGTCTTTGTATTTCTCCTGGTTCCAGATGTTTGCACCTTATTTAACATTGATTTGCAGCCATATGGGTGCATATGGGTGCAAATAATTGTGCAATAACACGCCAGTCCTCTCCATGCTTAGCAAAGGCAATGGTATGAGCTGCACAACAAAATTTTTAAAGTTTGCTCCTAATAAGGCTCAAAAAACCCTGCATTTGACAAATAGCCAAAACGACAAAGACAAATGAGGTGCAAAAAATAGACTCACAAAAGGCGCAAAAAAAACTCAGCGAAGGGGAAAATAAGATGAATGAGCCCTTAAATGTCAGGCGGTGGTCCTGGCCTAGAGGAGTCAGTCTGGCACCTTCTATTTGACAGTATAAAGCGTAATTAACATATTGGGGTCTAAGAAATGCTACCATAAAACCACCAACCACCAACCCAAAAAAAAATTGGGAGAAATATTTGAATGTTACCAAAAAATTGGATTTTTAATAATTTAGAAATTTTTATTAGACTTTTTTTTTACTCTTTTAGTAGGGCTTTAATATGTTATCATTTAATGGCATTTACAATCTCCTACAATATATCTGTATTGTATAGTAAGGTGCCTGGCAGAGTGTAGTATGTGTCTACAGATGGCAGGCCTGAGGCCTACGCTAGGCCCTTGGCAGCCGTCACAATGCAGAGGGTGTTCTGGGGACAAAAGGGGCTTTCCCCACCCTGTGAAGGGGTTTGACTGCTGGGAATGCCACTTATTATGAGAAGAGACCCCCCACCAATCACAGGAACGGGGTCCCATTTTCATTTCCTGCTTCTCCATTTAACAATATTGTAGTGCTGAAATTGCAGAGCACAGCGCTTGGGAATCTCCCTCACTCCAATTCACTGCCTAGAAGAGTGTTGGAGATATCTGAGCAGGGTCGGCTCCAGGTTTCAGTAGGCCCCTGGGCGACAGAGCCTCAGTGGGCCCCTTTGCAGTGAACCCCTGTGGTGGCATTAAATACTCAGAAACTAGAACAGTCTCCTGTTGCTATTTGTTCCTGGGACTGCTCCCATCATTCACAGCAAACATTGATATGGCATACATGTATGTAGAAGAATGAGGATCCATTTAATTAACTGGAATGGGTACATCCTTACTACAGTACAGCAGAGCCCCCTCTGTGACCATATACTCTAAATGATCAGAGGTTATGGTAGACGACCCCTATAATAATAATTATTCCATTATGTATATAGCGCACACAGATTATGCAGCGCTGCACGAAACTTGCCAAATTAGTCCCTGTCCCCATGGGGCTCTTAATCTAATCAACCAACCAGTATGTCTTGGGGTGTGGGAGGAAACCGGAGGAAACCCACACAAACAAAGAGAGAACATACAAACTATTTGCAGATATTGGCCTGGATGGGACATGAACCCAGGATCCCAGCGCTGCAAGACTTTAGTGCTAACCACTGAGCCACCGTGCTGCTATGACCTCAGTAGCGTCGATCATTTCTCCGCTCACTTTCCTTCACGCGGATAGAACTGTTTGTATGTCTGATTCCCCGTTTATTTCACTTTTTTTTGCAGAAATCTTTTATTTCTATGTAGACAACATAATTGTACATTTATCTATTATACGTCTTCACAGAGAGGCCTGAAAGGAGTTGACTGATTAATGCTCAGCAGAGACGCTGCCTCCTTAATCTCGCTGACAGTCTTTGGCAGCTGTCATTGAATTTCAAACTGAACAGCGCCGGTCTGTTTTTTCTTTTTCTTCTTTTTTTTTGTGAAAGTCTTGCAAGAAATGATGCGATTCATTGTAAAAATTTGTAAAGTGCTTTCTAAACTAATTTACTGCTCGGAATGCTGCGTAGGATGTACAGCCAAATGGATGTCGATGTTTGTGTAGGAGGGGATCTTGGTGATGTAAGCAACATGTAAAAAAATAATTACATTTCAACCAAATGAGTCCAATAATCAAGGGTTTTGCTGGCGGTTACCATATTTGGACATAGGAGGAGCCACCTGTAGGATGAGAAGAAAAAAATTTGAAAAAGTCTTTTTTTTTTTTTTTTGGTATACTGTTTTTATGATTTTTTTTTCTACCCTTTGCTCAAGTGATTCTTGCAGATTCTTGGCAAAATTTGCATAAACAAGAAAAATAAGGCTGTACTTACCTCCCTTTTGTACTTACCTCCCCTTTGTACTTACCTGCCCTTTGTGCTTCTCCTCCCCTTTGTGTTTCTCCTCCCCTTTGTACTTACATGCCCTTTGTGCTTCTCCTCCCCTTTGTGTTTCTCCTCCCCTTTGTTCCTGTGTGGCTCTCATCATTGCTGGTAGAGACGAGTACATCTTTGTTCTATGGCACCTGGTCACAGTCCAGTGAGTACACCGTGTCTAACCCCAATGTGACCTTGGGTTACCTTTTGGCAGATTTGCAGGAGAGGGGTAAGGAGTGCTTAACCCAGTGATGGCTAACCTATGGCACTGGTGCCAGAGGTGGCACTCGGAGCCCTTTCTGTGGGCACTCAGGCCATCACCAGAGATGACTCCAGGTATCTTCCTGCAGTCCCAGACAGCCCAGGACTTGCTGTGCACAAAGGTATTTTAAAGTGACAGCTCTACCTGGGACTATTTTCTGCTTTATTGGTGTCCTCAGGGGCTGGTATCAATGAAATCTGTGACAGAGAAGGGAGTATAAAGCACAAATTAAATTTCTGTGTTGGCACTTTGCGATAAATAAGCGGGTCTTTGTTGTAGTTTGGGCACTCAGCCTCTAAAAGTTTTGCCATCACTGGCTTAACCCCTTCTTCTGCACCCGGCTGTGTGCTATGCTGTGGTTCAGTTGACGGAGACTATGGGGCCTAAGGGGCAGATTAATCCGTTTTCTGGTCTACAAGCTCCGAAATAATTGCAATTCCTGGTGCACATTGAGACTATTTGCCCCCATAACAAATGGGCATGGAGGGTATGAAGGGGGCTCTGACCTGTGAGCTACCGATAACCCGTGCTTGGAACTGGGGCAGGTTGTAGCATCATTCTATACTAGGCGAGACATAGGGGCTTGTTTACTAAGGGTTGCACTACTCACTTTCGTTGGACTTTGCACTGTTTTTGACAATTGCACGGCTTTGGCAGGTATTTAACAGGTGTCTGCGTGGGGTTTGTGACGCATGGGATGGCTTTTTGGCGCAGCTGCGCTGGTTTCTATGCGACAGGGGGCGGGCCGTTGGACGATCGACTGATTCGGACTGAGCGCGGGATTTAACTTTCAAATTGTGTCGCAAGACCAATCACTTACATGCACCAGGAGGAAGAAGAAAGTAAACTCCGGTGGACCTGAGCGGGGATATCGGGTGCACAATTTAAGTG
This sequence comes from Engystomops pustulosus, assembly GCF_040894005.1. Lineage (NCBI taxonomy): Eukaryota > Metazoa > Chordata > Amphibia > Anura > Leptodactylidae > Engystomops > Engystomops pustulosus. Next base: position 25,407,788 of record NC_092415.1, on the reverse strand, counting down.
AATATCAGCACAGTGCATTATACACGGACAATGCACTTTCTGTGAATGCCTCTGACCAGGCTAGTAAATGTGCCCCCATTGTGTGGAAATGCCCAGCAGTGGAGCAGGCTGCCAGATATATAAGGAGCCGGAGCCTTTAGAAATATCTGGCGCATACATGGGCTACAATCATACACCCTGGTGCATTGTGCTAAATGGTAAATCCCCACCTAAGATTTTACCTCCTGGTAAGATTTTACTCCAAAAGTTGGATGAAATTTGGGGCCTTTAATACATGCCCTTTCCTGACTCCTTCAGTTGCCTTCTCCATTAATCCACATCTCATGAGACAAAAACAAGAGTCACCAAACTATGTAAATTGAACCATATTTTGGTGTATTTTATGTACCAGTCAAGCTCATACCTCGCGTTAGGCGTTCTTACACCCGGAGCCAGGATTCCTGCCGTAGTCATTTTATGGGTTATTGGTCCAACCCAAGTCTCGGCACCTACAACACACCCTCCTGTGGCCCCTTACACCTCTTTTGCAACCACAATATAGTAAATCTGCCCATAGTTTTCACATTATATTTTGAAATCCCCTAATAATTGAATATATGGCACTAAATGATATTGGGTTCATTACCAGGGTAGTCCACAGGACCCCCTAATATTAGGCCAGTTTATCATATCCTATAACTGAGTCTGTTTTCATCTCTGGTCCGCATGTCGCCCCCCCCCCCCCCCCCCCCACGTCATTTGCTTCTCATACATTGGCGGATCGCTGTAGATTGTGAGCCAGAACCATCGGCTGCTTGTACTTTTTATGGCTGTAATTATCGGCGCGGCTCTTCCTCGCCCATTATAAACTATTTTATAAGACTAAATATTTAAAACCTCATTGGCTCCCGATGTTCAATAATGAAACATTGATGTCGATTGCTTATTATAGTAGTTTATGACGAGTAAAATAAAGATGACATTATTCAATATTAAAATATCGTTCCCGTTTCTGGTAAACAATGTTTCTAGAATTAGAGGAGATTTGGGACTGTAAATCACGTAACGTCGAGACAGAGCTCTACGGTTACACTAGATGTCACTGGAGGGATAGGATTTCTTAGTATTTTTTACAAAATAGAAGGAGAACTTCATAGTGAACGTTCATTCTTAGTAGAGATGAGTGAATTATCCAACATTCTCTTTTTGACAAATTTTCCATAAGATTTGATTTTGGTCTAATATTCGGTTTTAATGGACATTGCTTTAGTCGTCCCGGAAATTGGTATATAACCCCCTGCAGTCCTCCTTTCATGTTTTGTAAATTTCTTATAATTTTTGAAAATTTTAGTTTCTGCTAAAATGATAATTATGGAAGCCTAATGGAGGTGGCTCACACAGACTACAACGGAAACCATCAAAGGTCCTTTGAAATCAATGTTAAAGGAAACCTACCACTTGTAGTGGCAGGTTTCTGATGGAAATACCGGGCACCAGATCAGGGTGAGCTGGTGCCGGAGCTTATTTTCGTTAGTGTTTTAAACCGCGGTATCGCGGTTTAAAACACTTTTTAAACTTTAAAGCCGGCGCAGGCAGGTACGCGCTCGGCGCTTACCGTGCGCGCGGCTACATAGGAAGTGAATGAGAGCCGCGTGCACGGTAAGCACCGAGCGCGTACCTGCCTGCGCCGGCTATACAGTTTAAAAAGTGTTTTAAACCGCGGTACCGCGGTTTAAAACACTAACGAAAATAAGCTCCGGCACCAGCTCACCCTGAGCTGGTGCCCGGTATTTCCATCAGAAACCTGCCACTTCAAGTGGTAGGTTTCCTTTAAGGGATCTGTTAGACTTCCATTATTATCAGAAGTGAATCAGAAGATGATTGGATAGGATTTGGTGGCTGAAAATACAGAAAGGCAGTCCCCGGGTTACATACAAGATAGGGTCTGTAGGTTTGTTCTAAAGTTGAATTTGTATGCAAGTCGGAACTGTATACTTTATCATTGTAATCCCAGCCAGAACTTTTTTGGTCTCTGTGACAATTGGATTTTAAAAATGTTGGATTGTCATAAGAATCAGGAATAACAATAAAGCTTCATTACAGACACCTGTGATAACTGTTACAGCTGATTATTGCAGTCTAGGACTAAAGTACAGTAACTTACCAATATCCAGTGGTCCGTTTATAACTAGGAGTCGTATGTAAGTCGGATGTTCTTAAGTGGGGGACTGCCTGTAATTGACAAATAGATTGACTTATCTCTTGTTTGTTCATTTTCTCATATGGCTTTATAGCAACAGAAAATCCAAAGTTTTTATGTCATTGTATAGTATTTTTGATAATTAAAAAAAAAAATGAACAAAGGGTCTAATGATTTTCTAAGGTCCTGTGATTACAGCAGCCTCAAAACTGATTGAAGTAAGTGGCTATGAGGGATATGAGACTTGTAGAAACTCGATCCAGAGCAGAACTCGGGTCATATATGGGTAAATGGCTTTGTTTTTGAGTTTGTTTTTGGGTATTGGAGCATCACGTGAGAAAGGGTCCTTGCATGTTGCATAATGCAAATTTTTCCATATCATTTCCATCAACTTATATTGGATTGACAGTATAGGAAATAGTTCAAAACCTCCACTAACACAAAGGTCTGTGCTTATTTTCCGCTCTACAGGTAATGTGGGTATGTAATTTGTGCCGAAAACAACAAGAAATCCTCACAAAGTCAGGAGCCTGGTTCTACAACAGCGGGTCAAATACAGCACAGAAGGCGGGTGAAGAGGCTCAAGCAGGGCTCCAGAACGAAGAAGCACCTCAGGAGAAAAAGGCTAAACTACAAGAGCAATCCCAGTACCAGGGACCCTCAGGGGACTTAATTACACCAGCCTCAGAAAAGAGCCGATCACAAGGAATCGTAAGGCAGGACTCCATTAAAAATGGATCCGGAGTGAAGCACTCATCTGCAGGAGATCTGCCATCCGACAGGTAACGAGGACTCTACTCCTATCACATTCTACCTGCTCTTACATGAGGGGAATAAGAAAAGCTGGGTGATTTTGATATCTTCTATAGAAAGTAATTGATACATATAAATGACCGAATTGCAACTTACAACAAATTATAATTTCTCTACGATGGATTGTATAACGCACTGAATTACTACTCATATCTCCGATACCTAATATCAGGTTTTTATGCTCATGAAATCTCCCACAAGGCAAAACTGCTGCACCCTAAAACCTTTCACCCTTCTCTTTTTTCTCCTTCACTTATCTTCCCTCCTCACCCATCTTTCTTACTTCATATCTCCCTCCCCTCCTTTTCACCTTCTGTTTTCTCCAATTCCTTCTGTTCTACCTCACACTTTGCTCTTTCTTTATTCTTCCCTCTGTACTTCCCTCACACCTTCCGTTCCCTTCTCAATCCTCCCTCCGTTTAAGCTTCCTTTCCCTTATCTTTTTTGCCTTTCTCACACCTTGTTCCCACTTTTCCTTCCTTTCTTTGGTCTTTATCAATTCTGTCTTTTCACACACTATTCTTTATTTCTCTTTCTTTTTTACCATGTCTTATTTTACCCATATTTCTTCTTTCTTTCTTTCTTTCTTTCTTTCTTTCTTTCTTTCTTTCTTTTTCTCATTCTTTTACTTTGTTTTTCCTTCCTTGCTTCCTTCCTTTACTTCCTTCTTTCTTTTGTTACTTCTTTCCTACCTTATCTTCTTCCCTACTTGCCTTCCATCCTCCCCTATGTTACACCTTTCTTCCTTCTTTCCTTTTTTCTTCCCTTCCTGCTTCCCTGCTTTCCTTCCTTCCTTCCCTCCCTTCCTTCTTTGCTTCCTCCCTATCTTCCTTTCCTTTTTTCCCTTCTGCTAAAATCTGCCACTATTTGTACCTGATATTGTGATAAAGTTCCTTTTACTTTAAAGAGGATGTCCCACAACATCAGAACACAGAACAATCAAAATTTCTGTACAATTTTGTCATAATGTGCACCGAAAATTCTGAAAGTTTCGGAAAGTATGGTGTGGCTTTGTGGGGGAAAGCCAGTGCACCAAGAATTATACAAATGCGCCCAAATTTTGACCCTGTTTTCTTAACTGAGCCAATTGATAGATCATGTAAAGTGCGACTAAACTGTATGAAACTTCACCAGATTTATCATGCAGCATCAGGCACAGTGATAAATCTGGATCAGTATAAGGCTGCCTGGTCTAATTTGGCACTTTTCACATTTCAACACTTTTGATAATTCTCCGTCAATGTGTACAATATTTCCAGGTATTTAGATTTTTAATTGCAGCTGCTGATCAGAGACTTCATTATCCTCCATCCTGATTGACACTTACCTTTAAATTTTTATAGGTATTTCTACCATTCATTGCATTAGGTAAAGATCCATTCCTAGAACATTCAGCTAATCATTTGACATTTGGACACCAGTATGTGCTCGATAGCTTATTAATGTGTGGAGTCGGCAGCAGGAAATGTCAATATATATGTTGCTGTGTAAACCTGTTTTATAATGACTCTGGGATCTAATGCTGGATTTTAGCTTACTGCTACATATGAGGAGTACAGTAGACGTGTCCCGTCACCTGCCAGTGCCTTGTTATCCATCACTCATGGCGAATATAAAAGATACAATATACTAATTTATACAGTTTCATTTTCATAGAATATTCTGAAAACTATTCTATCTTGCCATGAGTCTTATGAATATTGACATCATCTTCATTATTGATGGAACTTTCTGCATTGTTGGGAAGTTGTTCTTGACCATCTCTGGTGCTGGAAGCAGAAGGCTCCGTCCACTGTGTGGTGGCCGTGTCCGAGTATTTCAGCCACGGATCCCATTCATTTCAATGTAGAAGGTTCCATCTATCTTATAGTATGAGAACAATTTATCACCTGATATGGATGACCTATCTTACGCTCCAATCTCTATTCATAACATGGTTCAAAAAGTTAAGATTCTAGTTGCACCCATTGTTGTGCAAGTGAATATAACATCGTGCTGATGGTATGAAGCTACTTGGAAAGCAGGAAGTGGAGAATGGCTTGTATTAGCTTGCTCCAAATTTTACCTCTTTCATTTGAAGCTTGATCAGATTGCTGTAACCGAGACTCTCCCTCCCATGGGGATGTCTAGCAGGCGGACTCCTTCCTTTGAGTGTCTCACCATCATTCTCAGACGTCAGATCCAACGGACTTAAGTCCACACGGCCCACTACCTTACTCATGGAAACTCCCACCCAGAAGCTTCCAAGGTAGTAACAGGAGGTCTCCTTCACTGGCACAAATATTCGGCCACTTCTTTTACATGATGGTAGACTGTGTGAGATTAGGACTCTCTTAAATTTAGAGCATACAATACAGATAGTGAGATTATAGTGCCACTTCTTTTAAAAAGGACCTTCCATCACCTCCAAGTTTTTTAGTTAGTCCATGACTTGACAGAAAAGTGGACTATTAGTATATTGAGTGCCAAAACTGGTAACAAGAAGTCAAAAAAATGGTGAGGCCTAAAGTAAAAAATTCAACTACGTCAGAAAAGATGGAGGAGATGGTACAATGTTCCTCTGTATAACAAGAGGACCTTCCAGCCCAAAGCAATTTCCCCAGGGATAAATAAAGTATTATTGTATAGTATTGTAAGTCTGACATGGACCTTGGGCTGTATGAGTATTGTGGGTCCACTACAAGTGTAATTATTTGTAATAGTTGGACATTAACTGTCTACATAATGTACCAGAGCCAAGCTTCTGTCGGCTTTCAGTTGTGCAGTTTAGGACCTAATGAGGAGCTCAAAAGGTCCTGAAAGGGCTCCTATATGTTTATTGTGTAGCCGACACAGATCTACAATGAATTCAGGTCTTGAAGTCCTTCTCTTTATTATCACTACAGGACAGTTTCCAACTCGGAGGGTAGTTGAGTTGGCCATTGGTCCTCTAGAAGATTTGGGCCCCGGTTGGCCGCCCAGCCTGCCCTTATGATAATCGTCTACTGCTATCCTGTATATTGATAGGACAATACCTCATTATTATACAGCCTGTGCACTTTTCTAAATTTCCTACTCCAGACTGTAGCGGCAGAGAAAAATTAATGATAAAACATCTGTAGAATAACGCTGATGTGATTCGGGGAGGAAACACAAAGCTCGTCGCTCCTCTTTAATTATGCATCCTCACAACGAGCGGCCGCACAATGCAGCCCGACTGGATTTTTTGCACAACACTTGCTGCTGAATAGAATTTTCCGCCATATTATTTTAATGGTTTCTGCTGATGGCGACGGTCTGTTTGTCTTCTTTTCGCATAATGACATTTTCACATGTTTCTTTCCTCCTCCACATGACAATGCTGAGATGTACCAGAGACTCGTCTCGCTATAATACAGAAGCGCACGCTACTATTTCCGCCCCGGAGAGTCGCTTTCTGCATCGTTTTCTATGCACCTTAATCCATAATCTTAGGTAAATGAATGGACCACTCCGTGCGCATTAGATAACACCAGGTATATCTCTACATTAGTTATTGTTATAGGTGCTATGTGTAAAAAGCACAGTGGCTCAGTGGTTATCACTACAGCCTTGCAGCGCTGGGGTCCTGGGTTCAAGTCCCATGCAGGTCAACATCTGCAAAGAGTTTGTATGTTCTCTCTGTGTTAGCGTGGGTTTCCTCCCACACTCTAAAACATACTGGTAGGTTGACCTGCCAGGTGACCCATTGAATAGAGCAGAGATACAACCATGTGGCAATCAAAGGGAACTTTTAATAGGGAACATTTGGCTCCTCTGGAGGTCCTTGTGGTCAGACGTGATGAGACACTTATTGCCTTATGGTGCATAACTGTCTATAATGGCACAGTCCCTCTCATTTTCTTTACTTTGTAACTTGGATTTTGGTTAGTCAGTAAATTATCCTGCTGGTTGGTATGGGTCTAAGATCAGGGTCCTCTGTGGCCTTAAATGAATGTAGTATCTGGTCTAAGGGTTAAAACATACCCATTCATTCCATTCTCTATGGCACAGCCCGAGGTTGGCAAAAACAGACATATAGAAAGCAAATATATTCGTTGGTTTGTGGATTTGGTACCACGCTGCCATTTTTCAGGCACCAAAGAGAATCCAAATCTTTGGATGCATAATGGCAGCTTGGCAATACTGTCATTCATCCCAGTGCTTTGGAAGGGGGATGGGTTAAGGTAAATGTACACTGACAGGTACGTATGTAGGAGGAACCTACCACCGGATCTATCTTAGTAAGCAGATTCCTGATGGTAGGTTTCCTTTAAGTGCAGCAGGGACCCCAGTTCTTGTGATCAGGTGGGGTCTGAGCAGAAAGTCCCCCACAATGACCGACAGGTTATGCCTTAACTTCAAATAACTAATTGGACACGTGCACAATGTACATGATGTTATCACTTCAAACCCAACAGAACCGGAAGCTGCTGCTGAACCGGTTTATCGGAATGGACTTCCCTAAAGCCTTTTACATTAGTAGGTATATCATTTCAGTGCTGCTGATAAAGGCTTCATCGTACATATTGCTCTTACCACTTGTCTACATGTTTTTAAAGTCCATGTTTCTAATCTTTCCTCTCGCCCCCATCTTCATTCCTGCAGCAGGTGATATTTTTCGGCTCCTCGGTGGCTCTGCAGCACACGTGTATCAGTAACAAGTGTAAATGTCACCCAGCCATTGACTGCATTTAGTAATTGTATGTCAGCTAATCCACACCTCACAGAAAGGTCACTGTCATTAATTAATAACACGGCCATAAAACCCAAAGTTTCATTATAGTGCGTCTTACTGTGGGATTGATTAAGCACCGGGGTGGGAAAACGTATGGCGCTTATGAAGAAGGAGGACACGCTAACGTTTGAATGGAACTTTTATAAAGACGAGCAGCAAGGAGGACCAGGAGCCACCTGTCATTAGGAGCCACAATCTCTCTCCATTCACAGAATCCGACCTGTGTTTCCTAATTATATAGTCTGTTTTTTGTCTATGTTTGGCGTTGTTTTGGCGCAGCTGTGGTACAAATGGAAATGCGACTTTCAAATGCCCAAAATGAACACAGGACAGTGCAAAGTCACTTTGACCCTGATTGTGCAAAATTCCTTCATTACATATCCTGCCTTTCACTGTAGGATGGAATTAATGAATTTGCGACTTTCCGTTTAGGCACGGGTTTTGCCGCAAATTGCCATCAGTCCCACCCTGGTCTATTTTCTGCAACTTTCGATGTTTTTTTTGTGACTTTTCATGCGACTGTCACAACCGACAAGGCATAAGACACTGCCAGCCGACAAAAGTCACTTTAATGAGCTCCAAAAACCAACATAGAACTGTTGTACGGAGCTGGTCTAATGGAAATTACCCCCTGTGAGTCCATCAAGTCACATTTTGGGGGTTATTTATCATTAGCTTGGGACAGTTCTATGTCTATCAGATTCATTATAGTGGCTTTGGCCTCTTGATAAATGTTCTTACGGTCTACATTCTGTCTGTGATTTTTTTTATTTTTCAAAAAGTCCCAAAAAAGTCTCAAAATGCATAAAAAGTCCCAAAACATGCACAAGCAGGTCATTGGAGTAACTGTGAGACTTTTTATGGGACATTTTGTAAAAGTCCCAAGTCGTGAATCTGGCTTTGCGCAGTGCTGCACTAGCAGTAATTCTATGCTTATGCCAGATTAATGAAGAGGTGGAAATAGTCCTGTAAGACTTTCTAGCAATAATAAGCCCCAAAAAACCTCAATAAGACTTTTTTCATGTTAAAGAGTTTGTGAATGACACATCACTACTATTTATCAGTGCTCAAACATGTAAAAAAGAAGCTTGGAGAGTCTGCACAGAGCACAGAAGTAAGTAGCAGGACTGCTGAATCACTTGACAATCAGGGATTATCCACAAGGCAGTAAAAACAATTTATGTAAAATAGTGGTAAACCCCCTTAACTCTGTATATATAGTATCTATCCATACTTTCCACCAACTCAAAACCTGTGGAGGTATATTCCATGATTTCATCAGTAAATTATAGCTCAGGAACTTTTTGACAAAATTTCACTTCCTTTAATTATAAGAAGTCGTCCCACATTCTCTGTTGGGTCAATAAAAAGAAAATGTATCACTTTGTTTGTTATAAGATCCATTCACAAATTTATATAAAGATATTTGATTCCCCTTCTCCTTAGTTATCTTCCATGATCAAATACCGTAATAATTTGGTTTGCTACCATTAAACTTTCTCCAGCTCTCTTAAATATATATATGATTTTATGCCCAAAACTGGACTGCTTTTTCAGGATGTAGACTCTATGGGGGAGATTTATCAGAAGTGTCCGAGAGCAGAACTGTTCCAGTTGCTCATAGCAGCCAATCAGAGCTCAGCTTTCATTTTCCCACAGCTGTTTAGAAAATTAAAGCTGAGCTCTGATTGGTTTCCATGGACAACAAGAACAGTTTTATCTCAGACTTTTGATATATCTCACCCTGTCTGTCTATCATGTCATAAAAATACCTTTCTTCTTCAAAGGGAATCTGTCATCAGAATCTTACATTTGCATCTGATAACAGGTTCCCGTGGACATTTTAATACAAATCTCCTATAGGCCCAACGCCCTATAGGCCCAAAGTACAAAGCTGTAATGTCCGTCACAGACACTTCATAATAATACTGCTCCTAGCGGGAGACGTGAACAAAACTGAGAAAGCCTTAAAGGGATTTTCTCACCTACCACTTTGATGTCTTTTATTATGCACTGTGGATCCCACATCCGATCCGTGAGGGTCGTGTAAAATGATTATTGGGTCTCTGTGTGAGATTAGCCCGTCCTCAGGTTTAGACATGTGGCTCAACTCACAGATATGTGTAAGACAATTAACTTAAAGGATTTATGAGCCAAACATGCGCCAAACAGAGATTTCTCTTAAGAAGGCCTCCTTAGTGTTAATCAGACCCTCTGCTTCATCAGACTACACTCCAATACAGTGTCAGACTGGGTTTCCTTAGGCCCACCAGAGAAAATAAATTTGGGGGCCCACTCTTCATTATTCCCCAGGAAATATACTCCAGCAGCCTCCAAATTGTTGTGTTTTCTGATGGACCTCTGGGGTTCAGTATTGGGTTGAATTGGGGCCCACCGGAGGATCCTCTGGTACACTGGTGGGCCAGTCCGACACTGCTCCAATAGCTCTGCTGCCTTCTTAATATAACATATCTTGGCAGAAACTTTCTACTTTTACAGCAGTGCTTTACTGCATCTGCATGAGTCAGGTTGCCTAGCGACGACCAGCTTCCTACTTTGGTGACCACAACTTGAGTACACAATCAATTTTTTTAATTCTTTAAAATCGGTAAAAATGATGCCAAAAATTTAAATAAATAATAGCAATGGATATATGTGAAAATGCCCCTAAAAGGAAAATTCAGCTCCCATGCCATGTCTTCTTCCTCATAAAATCACAATCCTAAAGAAGGACATCTACCACCAGAATCAAGGATTATAAACCAAACGCGCTTACACAATGGCGTGTGTCCCCTCTGGCAGGATCATTTTTTTTAGCTTCTAGAGCCTTGATTTTTACAAAAAAAAGGCTTTTAAAATTATGCAAATTTGTCTGTGGGGCTCTATAGATGTTAATGGAACCTGGAGCCCTTCGGGTTCATTTGCATATTTTTAAAGGCTTGTTTTTAAATTAAAAACAAGGGCATAGGAAGCTTAAAAAAAGCAGATCCTGCAAGAGGGGGCAAGCACCAGTATGTCAGTGTGCTTGGTGTACAATACTTCAACCTGGTGGTAGATGTCTTTTAAGACTGGAGCCATTCTTAAAGTTCAAGCCTCCTAGTGAATATGGACACAAACTCCACCAGTTATGACCTGTAGACCAGATCAGAACTGGGGGAGTTTTCTACTATAGGCTCCACCGGTTTTCTGCACAGACTGGACTTCCACATGGGTCTCGGGTTTGAGAAGTATCAGTTTGGGTAGGGTCCCGTCTCTTGAGCAAAAGACAATGGTACCGATTTCCGCAGTGTGCCTTTGTGTGCCTATTCCATATGCTGTAAAAAAGAATTAGAGAAGTTGTTGGCTCCCTCAGCAGGACAAATGGCCAAAAAAGACGAAAACTATGCCTGTAAAACTTTGACATCAGCAGGATTGTTTCAGGGAAGGAGGCATAAGGCGCAAGTTGTGCCAAATGAAAGCCAGGAACTGAAAAGTGAATTGAAAGATTGGGGCTCATTTACTTTCCCGTCCTACTGAGTTCACCTAAAGTGCATTGTCCGACAATAATGCACTGTGTCACGATTCACTGAGATCGTGCACCCGATATCCTGCATGTGTCACTTACCCGCTCAGGTCCCCGGAGTTCACCTTCTTCTTCCCGGTGCATGTAAGTGCTTGGTCTTGCGACACAATTTAAAAGTTAAATCCTTCGCTCAGTCCAAATCAGTCGGATCGTATGACGGCACACTGCCCAATTTCTGTTGCATGAAAGCCGGCATGGCTGCGCCACAATCAGACCACGTGCGCCACATTCCCGGCGCAAACCTCTGTTTCTTACCTGTCAAAGCCGCACAAATCTGAAAATCCGACGAAAGTGATCAGCGTGACCCTTAGTAAATAAGCCCCATTAACATGAATTAGGCCCAAATAAAACAATAAAAAAAAAAAACAGAAAACAATGAAAAGAAACTAAAATAAATGACCCCCAATAAGTTTTGGGTTTCATTCACAGGATTCCTGATATATGTCCTTACAACAGAGGGACACGACTTATCCCAGTTCTGCCCATACAGTGGGATACGTAATCCTATTCCTCCTCACCCCCCCCCTGAAAACGGGAGGAGGAGCGAACAACAGCAGAAGCCAGTGATTGGCTGCGGCTGATGTTTGGTGATGTCAATATCCTGATATTAACAGTAACATCACTGGAGACATTGAACAGGGAATGCTCAGTGGAGGCCAGGGTAGGATGCAATACTTTGCATCCGTCCCTTTTAGGCTCCCATGGCCTCCTCTGAGAGTATATGTCGCTCAGCAGGATGAAGCATGATGGAAAGCCATTGCTGCGTCTTTCCATCTTATGTTTTTCACAGTATATGATGTAAGAGGGTAAGAGGACACCACCACCTGCCAGTATAGGTCTATTTATACGCTCTGCGCTTACGTCGGGAGCTTTCCATGTGTATATCCTGAGCTCATCTCATAAACGAGATGTGAATGTAGCCTTATTTTTTACATGGGCAATGCAAGTAGTTTAGTATTTACTATATAAAAAGTTTATCTGTAATTTTTGCCTGTATATATATGCTAGGGGCATCCACCTCTCCTAAACACATCCCTGTAAATACCAAATGTGCATAAAAAGACATATATTTTACATAATATTCATATGCAGCAGTTCCCTTTCCCAAGTGCCCTTTTCCTTGAGCTTGCCCGTAGGCAGAGGCCTAGTGTGCCTATAGGTAAATCTGTCTCTGCTCTTGTCAGTGCCTTCCGGATAAAAGAGAAGGATTTGGGAGGGAAATGGCCCGGTCATCCTTCAGCTTCTTAAATATTGAAATTGCAGCAATAAGGAATAAGACTGCGGCTGGAATGGGAGACATATTAAAGTCTTATGAGGAAGATTAAACTCCTAATCTTCTAAGGATGATTAGATTTCTAACACTGTGTAGTATGTTAAAGTATTGCGCTTTGACTCGGCCGCGGCCATTAGGATATTACGTGGACGCCACTGATGCCTTCATTGAGTTAATGAACCCACTTTGTAATAAATCTGCACCCATAGGGCTCGGACAAGCGTCCTCCACATAGACCATTAAATGTGTACACATTGATTTACTGATAGCGGACGCGGGATGCCAGGGAAAGCCAGAGACCACGTATAGAACCGCAAAAACACTTCCGAATATCCTATAAACATGCACCGAGATAGAGATGCTATATTGCTGAAGATAAATTTGTGGTTTGCGTAAATGTACTAATGTTGGCCACTAGGATTTTTTATTTTTTTTTGCTGCTGCTGAACGTGTCCTTATTTCAACTTTACGGATCATGGCAGTCCTTTTTCCTAGGAATTGGTAGCCAGAGTTTTTAAAGGAAATCTACCATTAAAATTCATCATGATAAACCAAGGACACTTATAATATTCATAGATTCAGGCACCGTGATTGTGGTAATCTTTTTATATATGTTATCCATGGCCTCCGTCCTTCTAAAATCAATTTTTAAAATTATGCAAATAAGCCAAAAGGGCTGAAACAGAGCCCCTTCATGCTGTAGCTTCATAGGCTGTTACACTGCCTCACCTCCCTCTGCTCACTCAGCACTTCCCACACAGATGGAGGAGGGGAATGCAACTGCACAGAGTAACAGCGTGTGAAACCACAAGAGGGAGGGGCTCTGGTAATACCACCCAAAATACTTTTGGCTTCTTAGCAAAATTTTAAAAGTTGATGATAGAAGGAAGGAGGCCATGGAGAACAAATATAAGAAGATTATCACAGCCACGGTGAGTGGCTACCAGTTTCCCGTCCCAGGCCCGAAACTCTGTATATACATTACACACTTAATCTCTGAATTGCAGCCCCTCTCTCTGCAAAAATATTGTAGCTATTTTTTCTGCTTTCTCTTCCACTCTGCTTTGCTATCAATCCCATGAAGCCTCAGCAAGCATCACAGTAAATGAGCCCCAATGTCTAAGGGCTCGAATCGCTCATTTTCGTCGGGTTTCCCGGAAAATTACCGATTTGCAATGTTTTGCCCCGGGTTTTTGGTGCACGCAATTGGATTGTGTCGCATTGCGACGGATTCGGAAAAACCACTGTGTTTTTTTAAACAAAATGTGTCGCTTGACACGCACTTACATGCACCAGGAAGAGGATGGTGAACTCCGGCGGACCTTGGCGCAACAGCGACACCTAGTGGATATTGGGCGCATGACCTTAGTGAATCCAGGCAAGCTCAGAATCAACATCGGAGAACGCGCCGCGGGATTGCCAATGGATCGGGTAAGTAAATGAGCCCCATTATGATTACCCTACCCATCTATAATTTCAATACTATAAGTATACAGTTAGGGAGGCTGAGTTTTATAACTGTGTGATGTGTGTATATCAAACTCCATTCTTGAAAGTAAAAAGTTTTATCAAAAACACCCACAGAAATGTACTTATATGACTCTGCCGGATGGAAGCTCCTTTGTAACTTTTAGCGCACCGCTCTCATTAGCGACATTGTATACAAAGTCGATGACACAACAAAAATGTTAAGTACTCGGCTCCTTCAGCAACATTGTATCAAAATAAACGGCGCTAATTACCAGCAACACAATCACCACATTAGCCTTGTCCTTAATTGACCTGAAGCCCCAGAGGAACCCAACGTGGACTGTAGAAATATTTTCAGGTGAAATTCTGGATTCCCATTTCCTCAATTTGTTGTGTGATAATTGTGGCCGACGAGAAGGTTTTACCAGCAATTACTAAAACTGTTCTTATCAGTATGTGCCGGGTCCGGTTCTGTGGACCCTATATACAATACCAGTAGAGGGCACTTGACCCGGAGTGATGTAAATCCAATGCTAAATAACATTGTAATCTACTTTAATTTCTTCCGACTATGGAGACTAAAGGAAGACTGGAAAAATACTAGAGCCGATTGGTTGTTGAGATACAGTGTCAGTTTTGCACTGAATTCATTGCTTGCAAATGAGCCCTAGAGACTGATTATTTTCAGCAATCCCTTTAATGGCCCCTCGAAGCTGCCGGCGTTTTTTGGATTTTTGCTTGGCAGCACTTGAGTTGTTGATGTTGAAAAGACAAAACCAAGAAGAGGAGATGAGATGCTGCTACATTGAAAAAGCTGACACAGAGAAAATGAACAAGCAAGATACCGCGGCGTGACTATGATAAACCCGCTATACGTATGTACAGTACATATATCTTATGGTAGAGGACACTATGCAACATTACATTGTGGCCAGGAACACTGGCCCAAGGCCTCTTACAACAAGCCACAGTGAGATTTCAGACTGTCAGTGCCAGATACAGAAGTATCGATGTCCCATATAGGGTTGTTGTGTTTTCGGAATGCTAAAATGGCACTGATGGGTCCGGTATTCGTTTTATAAAATAATTTATTATTATAAAAAAACAAAGTAAAATAACGGAACAACGCGTTTCGCACTTGGACCACTTGCTTCGTCAGGTTCATCAGAAGCATGGCTTGTTCCACGGATCAGAACAGGTTCCCAGCCTCGAGAACAGCACAGCAAGAAGAGAAATATAATTAGTAGAATTCTTTTCCCCAAAAGAAATTAATAACTCGCTTTGATCCGGCTCATTATTCTCTGTGCAGTAACAGTTCTGGAGTAATGACATTCCTCTGTTATTCCTCTGTCAACCATTTACATTGTCAAATAAGTGTCTAAGCGCTGATTGGTCACTGTAGGGACACTTTCACCCAGTTGTCAATTTATTTATACACTTGTAGGGAGAATAACAGAGGAAAAACACAATATTGAGATATAAGAGAAGCAACCCAAATTTAAAAAAAAATTCATACTATGGTTGGGACTGGAGTGTTTTTACACAATTATTTGCGCCCTTGCAAGCGCAAATCAATGTTTAATGGGGTGCAAACATCTGGAAGCAGGAGAAATACAAGAACAAATTAGGCGCAAAACAGATTTACTTCTACACGGCAAATTCCAGCGCACTGCTCCTGAAATGGTAGCAAAAAAATTTGCAAATACCCCAATGCCCCCAAAAGTTACTAAAATACAACCAAATAAACCGCAATGAACTAAGATAAATCTATTCTTTTTAATCTATATTAATTATGCCTGGATGCTGGATAATAGCCCTTTTTTGTGACTTTCCTGCTGGGCCCCACACATCTATTTGATTACCGGCATACAGAGGAGGTGAGCTGAACTATTTTTTTCTCTTTATGTACTAAGATAAATCTGCCCCACATTTGCTTAAAATGAACCTGTCACCAGGAATGTGATTGTTAGCTGGTGTCAGGTTCCAATAGTCTATGTTATGCTGATAAAAATGTCTTTGTCAGCATTCTGAATCATTTCAGTGGTTTATAAAAGTTTATTTCACATTACCTGGCTCCTTGCCAGCAGAACGTGGTGAGTCCCCAGGGAGTGCGCATTGACAGGCAGGGATGGTGTGGAGGAGAGAAGGAATGGATGAGGAGACAGAGACTACAGCTGCCCCTCCCCTGGAACAAGGAAAACTGAATTATTACACGGCCATAAGTATTCAGCCCCTTTCTCTTTATTGAGTACAGTATAAGCAGCTTTGGAGCTGGTGCAGCTATGAGTCTTCTTGGGAAGATGCAATAAGCTTCTCACACCTGGATTTGGGTATTGCAGATCCTCTCCAGTTCCCTCAGGTTGGATGGTGAACGATGGTGGAGGACATTTTCCTGGCTCTCCAGAGATGCTAAATTGGGTTTAGGTCCGGGCTCTGGCTGGGCCAGTCAGGAATGGTCACAGAGATGTTCTGAAGCCACTGCTTTGATATTTTAGGTGTACGCTTATTGCTAGCACTTGCGATTATTTGCCCCAATCCGCCACCTTCACGCCAGTGTGGAGTAAAGGGGGGCACGGCCGATCGGACCGAGGGCACAGCCAGCTGGGAGCTGGCACTTGCTGCTGCCGGTGACTTTTCACAGAGCCTGGCGTACAATAAACGCTGCACGGCAGCCTGCCCGAAACATCAAGAGGTGGAGGCCTTTTTCATGTATACCGGTGCAAAATTGCACGAGTGCCGGCATATGATAAATATTCCCCATTGTCTTGTTGGAAGGTGAATCTTCGGCCCAGTCTGAGGTCCAGAGCCCTCTGGGAGAGGTTTTCATCCAGGATATCTCATACTTGGCCACATTCATCTTTCCTTCAATTGCAACCAGTCGGCCTGTCCGTAGTGGACAGTCAATTGCAACAAGTCGGCCAACCCATAGCATGATGCTGCCACCACCATGTGTCTCTGCTGGGATTGTATTCGGCAGGTGATGAGCGGCGCCTGGTTTTCACCACACATAACGCTTAGAATTGGCAACAAAAAGTTTCATCAGACCAGAGATTCTTATTTCTCATAGTCTAGGAGTCCTTCATGTGTTTTTCACATTCAATGCAGCTTTCTGTCTTACACTCAGGAGAAGCTTCTGTCGGCACACTCTGCCATAAAGCTCTAGGCTGCAGGGTATCTCCCTACTGCATCTCTGGAGCTCAGCCACAGTGATCTTGGGGATCTTCTTTACCTCTCTTACCAAGGCTCTTCTTGCTTAGTTTGGCTGGACAACAAGGTCGAGGAAGAGTTGTGGTCATCCCAAACTTTTTCATTCAAGTATTTTGGAGGCCATTGTACTATTAGGAACCTTGAGTACTGCAGAAAGTATTTTGTAACCTTGGCCAGATCTGTGCCTTGCCACAATTCTGTCTCTGAGTTTCTTGGACAGTTCCTTAGACCTCATAATTCACATGTGCTCTGACATGCACTGTGATCTCGGAGGTCCTATATAGACAGGTGTGTGCCTTTTCTAATCGGGTCCAATTAGTTTAAATAAACATTGGGCTAGATGTATCACTGTTCTGTGCTTAAGTGTAGTTGTAGCGCCTTAATTCTTGCGCCTGCTTGCTTGTTGTGCCTGAATTATCACAAGCTACAACCATCTGTGATGAGTTCCTGCCTATTATCACTTTACGTTTGGCACAATTTATCTATCTAATTTATTATCTCTATCTATCTATCTATCTATCTATCTATCTATCTATCTATTATCTATCTACCTCATATCTATCTGTCTATCTATCTGTCTATCTATCTATCTATCTATCTATCTATCTATCTATCATCTATCTATCTATCTATCTATCATCTATCTACCTCATATCTATCTTTCTATCTATCATCTATCAATCTATCTATTATCTATCTATCTATCTCCTATTTATCTCATATCTATCTCATATCATCTATCTTCTATCTATCTATGTATCTATCTATGTATCTATCTATCTATCTATCTATCTATCTATCTATCTATCTATCTCCTGTCTGTCTATCTATCTATATATCTATCTCCTATCTATCTATCTATCTATCTATCTATCTATCTATCTATCTATTATCTATCTACCTCATATCTATCTTTCTATCTATCATCTATCTATCTATCTATCTATCTATCTATCATCTATCTATCTATCAATCATCTATCTATCTATCTATCTATCTATCTATCTATCTATCTATCTATCTATCTATCTATCTATCTATCTATCCGTCTATCCCTCTGCTCTTGTAACTGACATCGGCAAAGAGGAATTAAAGGGCTACAGATGTGTCTGTAGTCTGCAGTCCGGTGATTATCGCTAATTTTCAGCATAAAACATCCATTTTTGAATTCCACATCAGTACTTGAATGTACTGCACCTTCCTATGAGCCACATATAATAACTAATCGGTAGTTACAACTTGTGTTACATTGGAGGAGGTTGTAAAGGAGAGCTGCGGGTCTATACATTGTATCATGAGTTAGAGGAGATTATAGGAATACATAGAGACCAGTCTGGGAGGAAGCAGAGTGTTTCCTAGAGCTGCATTGTGAATACTCTTTAGATCTGTGATGCATGAAGGTCAATTAGCAGAAGGTTATACTCGTTAGGCCGGGAGAAATGAGGACATGCATTAGTGTTAGCTTCAAAGTGACATAAGAGCTAATGGATTTAAAGAATATTGGTAGCAATGCTTAGGATCAATGCTTGTTATGTATCTCGGTATGCAAAGTGTAATATAGTACTACACCAAGTGTAAGGGAGCAAAGCCTTCTGGGAGTTGTAGTTTTTCAGCTACGTTACGTAAACCATACAAACATTGTTACTTTCAGGTCGTTAAAATTGTCAAGGCTGAGGTAATCACAAAATTACAGTTTTCTATGCTTAAAATTTTTGGCAAAATATAATTAATGTGATGATTGCAGAAAATAGATGCAATAATGTGAGATAATTTGGTGTCATCTCTATAAGGGGAGTTCACCAGCTTATTACAATAGCTCATTTTGGCGCAATATTGCTTTTGTGCCAAAATCTGCTAATTTTTTTGTTCCTAAAAAGTGAATTAAAGGGGAATTCACTTCTGCATGATGTTAGTGTCCAGCTCGTTTACCAGCTCTTGGTTGCTGCTCTTTTAAAGGGGTTGTCCACTTACACACATATTACATGAGGGAAAGTGAGGGGGCAGGAAATTAGGTAATTTACCATATGTATCTATTAATAGTTCTGCTCTGCTTTTTTGATATGTAAAGTGAAGCCTCCTCTCTGTTTCCTCGTCAGCCAGAGATTCCTGACCATAAAATGGCCGCAGACGGAGGGTCATGTGGTCTCTAACTGTCCATGAACAATCGCCCTGCCAGGACCTTGATCTCATATTCATGAATATTGTCGTAAGGTCCTGGCAGGACCATTGCTCAGGGACAGTTACATAACTCCCCCCCCCCCCCCATCTGCAGCCATTTTATGGTCAGGAATATCTGAATATTTTGAGAAATAAAATCTTTTTAGTTTTTATATTTCTTGGATAAACTCTTTAAGGGGAGTGGCTCTTTAGTAAAAGGGATGGAGCCACAGGAGAATTTAATATTTCAGTCACAAGTTCCAATATCTGTGTGCGTTCCTTACAGTCCTCATCTAACACCTGACATCACGGGCAGCATGGGTAATAAATGTCGCCCAAATTTATACTCGACCGTAAGTCAATAGTCAGAAATGATTTTAGCAGAATGGGGGGAGGTTTCAACAAGTTTATTTTTAGATGTATTGGACACAGGTCTTGGTGGGTCTAGAGGTCACCGGATCATTAGCAATGATGTGTCTTAGGACGACCTTGAAAGAACACAAGGACGTAGAAGAAAAAAAAAGACTTCGAGCTTAATAAAAAAAAAATATGATACCTTTTGTGGCCGGGCTTTAGGCAACAAATTGGATGGCGAGTGGAAAAAACTTTTCATTGCGCATTAACTAGGTAATAGATAGCCATTCATGCTAGATGGATGTGAGCAGGACCCAAAGAGAGCAGAGGCAGGACTGGATGACTGAAAGTGGCAAACTACCAACAAAAAAGTCATGCACACTATGGGGCGTCTAGAGGGATAGTTTTTGGCCTGAAATGGTGGTAGACAACTTGCCACCCTAGGACCACAATTGAGCTCAACCAAATGAGCGTGCAATCAAAGCCACCGGCCCACATTCATAAAGTGTCTGCGCCAGTTTTGTGTGGCGGCTGCTCTGTGTCTGACAAGACGAAAAACTGTGCCCCTAAAGGGGCTGTTACTGCTGAGTCGGAGTTTGCACCACATTTATTACGGACATGCGCCACAATTCTGCAGCATGAACCAAAAATAATGGTGCACACTTCCCGAGCAGCGCAGGGGGCGCCAGATTCATGGAAAACGGGCACCAGTCTTCATTAATTTGGCGCCCCCTGCATTCTTCACAGGCAAACTGCACATTTTGATAAATGGGGCCCACATTTATCAAAACGTGCAGCGTGTAGTATGGGAAGTTTTCCTGTGTGGTGTGTAGGGGGCGCCAGATTCAGGATTTGTGGGGTTTTTTTGGTCCACCTTTAACAAGGGGAGCGACACAATTCTGTCGAACACCACATGATAAATGTGTTGCACGCGCCGGCTGTGCACCGGAACGCCTCTTTCAGTGCAGAATTTTGTGTCACGTCAGGTATAGCGCAGCACATTTGTGTCACAGACATTTTATAAACACAGGTGCAAGTGGTTTGCACCGAAAAGAACTAAAGAACATAGACTTGGTGCAGGGGCTTAAATTAGTGTGGATCAGTGTTTTTAAGATCTTTCCCAGCACTGTTGACCTCTTTTGCCCCATTTTGGTGCTACATTTTGCCACTCAGGATAATTAGGCTTAGTATTTGTATCCCCCTTTAATAAACTCCTCCTCTATCACTACATGACCCGAATTATTTCCTGTATCCTGATAAAATATATCCAGCCTGATGGTTAATGTCCACAAGACGCATCACGGTTGATTATCTTCAAATATCTGTGAATCCATCGTCTTCCAAAACTGTCACTTAGCGGAGTTACTTACAGTCAGCAGTTTACCTTCATGACAACAGTGATGGATGTTGAAGGCCTTTCGCAATATCTTTTATTGCTTTGCTTGACCTGAATTCTTTAGTTGTTTCTTTACATTGTTGGAATCTCTGCAGAATTTCCCTCCCCGGTATGGACTTCGTAGTTTACAAGAAGAGTATCCTCCAGATACTCCATGTGGGGAAAGTCACTGTAAATTGGTGAATTACATGTGGATCAGTGAACCCTTTGATGTTTGGATTTGGCCATTTTGAGGTTTGGAATATCAAAATTCTGTTGGGGTCTGGGTGCTGGACCTGAACGCCCACCCACACCCCACACCCTGAACGCACACCCTTACCAGTAACACTCGCGATTGGTGCCGACATTGCTCCCGGATCATTGCTCGCGTATTATGTCACTGTCGGGGCTGTTCCTCTTTGAAATGGGCGCCATCGGCATTAAAAGAGTATTTAAAGAGTTCACACCGGTGATGCCAACCATGAGGACAGGACAAGCCAAACATGTAGAGTTTATATATTAAAAAAATGGCAATAATTCCAGTAATTCTGGTGCACCTACTCTCTCTGTTCACTTTAATGGGAGTACTGGCGGTCCCCTACTTAAGAACACCCGACTTACAGACAACAGACATGATCAGCTGTAACAGATATCACAGGCGTCTGTAATGAAGCTTCATTGTTACTCCTGGTTCTTATGACAACCCAACATTTTTAAAATCCAATTGTCACAGAGACCAAAAAATTCTGGCTGGGGCTACAATTTTAAAATATACAGTTCCAACTTACATACAAATTCTACTTAAGAACAAACCTACACACCCTATCTTGTACATAACCCGGGGACTGCCTGTATGGATATTCTATGGTATGAATATCCCTTTAAATATCTTGTCCTCCAGAAAAGCTCCCACATGGCTGCACTGGGTTTCAGGCTGGACATTGCTCACTGAGCTCATACTTGTAATAGCCCTAATGAGTTGTATGCGGATCTCTGTATCAGTCGGGCTTAGCAAACATAGATCAGTAATGTGCCCGGAGAGTTTCTCCTCTCATTAGATTGTAGTAATTATGTGGCTGCTGTAGATTTGCTGCAGTCTCTTTCAGATTCTCCGCCTGTACTGTGTCATTGTATTCATCTATAAATCATTTCTATATAATGTTAACTTTGGACTATTAGTAAATCACATGATTACTATCTATGTTATACACTACCTGCTCTGGTTGTACTTTGTACCTTTCATAACATAATATACCGGTAGTTCTATTCTTAGCCTATAATATATTATTACTACTATACATATGGTAGAAATAACCTGTATATAAGCGGTCCCCTACATAAGGACACCCGACTTACAGACGACCCCTAGTTACAGACGGACCCCTCTGCCCACTGTGACCTCTGGTGAAGTCTCTGAATGCTTTACTATAGTCCCAGGCTGCAATGATCAGCTGTAAGGTGTCTGTAATGAAGCTTTATTGATAATCCTTGGTCCCATTACAGCAAAAGATTTTGAAACTAAAATTGTCACTGGGGCAAAAATTTTTTTGGTCTGGATCTGCAATTATAAAATATACAGTTTCAACTTACATACAAATTCAACTTAAGAACAAACCTATGGAACCTATCTTGTATGTATCCCCGGGGACTGCCTGTAGTTCACTTCTTACAGACCCTTCATTCTCTCCCAAAGCCGCCTTTTCAACCCTTCCAAATTGCAGGACTCCAATTGCACCAAAATCAATAGAGTTGCACCAAAAAGCTGCATTTGGTGGTGAGGATAAAAGTCATATTAGCACAAAACATGGTAATCAGTCTGAAAGGGACACTGTCACCAGCTTTTACACCATTGAACTACTAGCCACAATTCTGTACGATGTGCGCCACAATTCTGCAGAAGGAAGAAAATGCACCAGAAAAAAAATGGTGCATTCTGCCGGAGAGCTGCAGGGGGCGCCAGATTCATTAAGAACGTGTGACACATTTCATGAATCTGTCGCACACTGCACCCTCTACAGGTAAACTGCATAAAGAGCAATTTGCACTATTTTTGATAAATGTGAGCCAATGGGGCACATTTACTTACCCGGTCCTGTCGCGATCCAGCGGCGCTTTCTCCGTCGAGGATTCGGGTCTTCCGGCGATCCACTAATGTAGTGCGCCCGATGTCCACCAAGTGTCGCTGCTGTGCTGAAGTCCGCCGGAGTTCACCGAGCTATCCTGGGTGCAGGTAAGCTCGTGTCAAGGGGCACATTTTTTTTAAAACATTCCGCAGTTTTTCCGAATCCGTTGGGTTTTCCGACGGCCACGCCACCCGATTTCCGACCCCGATGCGCAACAATCCGATCGCATGCACCAAAAACCCGGGGCAATTCAGGGAAAGACGGCGCAAATCGGTACTATTCGGGAAACCTGACGAAAAATAGCCCTGAGTAAATGACCCCCAATATGTGCAGTTACCTGTGTATTGTGCAGGGGGCACCAGATTAATGATTTGTAGCACACGCTCTTCATGAAACTGGTGTCCCCGGCACTGACCCGACAGAGTGCACCACATTTTTTGGTGCACCTTTAACATGGAACATGCCACACATTTCCGTCATACCTTTGCATGATAAATGTGGAGCATGGGCCGACTGCGCACCAGAATGCCCATTTCAGTAAAGAATTTTGTGTCGCATTGGGTATAGTGTAGCTTGCGCCACAATTGTGTTGCGTGCGCTAGGAATGTGTCTCGAAAACTTCTTAAAGGGGTTGTCAGCAAATGTTTGATATGATTTGTGTAAGGTAAAGTTATCCAATTTTTCAATATACTTTCTGTATCAATCACTCACGGTTTTCTAGATCTCTGCTTGCTGTCCTTCTATAAAATCTTCTATTTTTACTTCCAGTCGATATAAATCTGTCCATGTGATGTGATGGAGGTGCACGAGCCGTTATTATCACACAGCTCCTATTACTCTCTGTGATAATAACGGTTCATGCACCTGCATCACATCACATGGACAGATTTCTATCCACTGGAAGTACACAAAGAAGCTTTGACAGCAAGCAGAGATCTAGAAAACGTTGAAGAATTAATATAGAAAGTATATTTGAAACTTTAATAACTTTTCCATATGAAATATTTGCTGAAAGTGGACAACCCCTTTAAATACCCGTGCAGGCAGTTTGCACTGAAAAGAATGTGAAAAGTCTGAGAGAAAATTGGCGCAGGGGCTTTAGTAAACGTTGTCCATTATGTCATGGAATCCAATGATTGATGAGTCTCATCCGCTACAAGTCCTGCTACAATGTAGCAGATCAGATCTCTGGTCTGGCTCCGGAACAAGCCGCATAGTGTGAGGAAGCTGACACCCGTCCCTAACCGCAGAGCGGCATCTCCTCCTAATTAATGAAGCCCAATCCCATCTACAATAGTCTGATACAGATGATTGTGTCCTGGCATATCCCTGCCGCTTTATTGCCCAGCATGTTGGCATGACCGGCATTGTGAAGAGCGTCTCTGCACCAAGGGGCATGGGAGCCAAACTGTGCACAGAAATAGTTTGCTACATGTATTATTAAATGGGTGTTCCTGGCATCTCTAATTGGTGATACATTATTTATATCATATACAGTAAGTGGTGGTTTCATTCACTTGTCCCATACCATAGACTTAAATGTAGTCTGCCCATTGTCAAGCCGTTTTCATACTGTATTTATTGCTTATGCTGATAAGTATACTCAGCGCTGCACTATTTTGGGGGGAGGTTTAAAGGGAATGTGTCACCTTTTTTTAATTATTATTTTTACTTTTTTGTTTTATATAAATAATTAGAATTCATATTATTATTCATTATCACCATCATAACAAAATTTTATTATTAATGCTTTCATTATAATTGAGTTTTTATTACTAGCATCTATCCTGCCTTATATGCCGCAAAAGAAGTCACAGCAATTTGTAATAGAGTATAATACATAGAAATAATAAATAGTCAATCTATATAATTTCAGTGGAGGGTGATGTGGGCACGCTTTGTGATACAGTTTATACAAGAGTAACTGTGCTGGATGGAGAGGACAGAGTGAGAAGCACATGGAGGATGCCTCAGTTATGGGAGAGATATGTGGGCATGCTCTGTGATAGGTACAGTACTTACTATGCTGGATGGAGAGGACAGAGTGAGGAGCACATGGAGGATGCCTCAGTTATGGGAGAGATGTGTGGGCATGCTCTGTGATAGGTAGTGTACTTACTATGCTGGATGGAGAGGACAGAGTGAGGAGCACATGGAGGATGCCTCAGTTATGGGAGAGATATGTGGGCATGCTCTGTGATAGGTAGAGTAGTTACTATGCTGGATGGAGAGGGCCGAGTGAGGAGGATATGGAGGATGCCTCAGTTATGGGAGAGATGTGGGCATGCTCTGTGATAGGTAGTTACTATGCTGGATGGAGCGTGCAGAATGAGGAGGAGATGGAGGATGCCTCAGTTATTGGAGATATGTGGGCATGCTCTGTGAGTGGTAGAGTAGTTACTATGCTGGATGGAGAGGGCAGAGTTAGGAGCACATGGAGGATGCCTCAGTTATGGGAGAGATATGTGGGCATGCTCTGTGAGTGGTAGAGTACTTACTATGCTGGATGGAGAGGGCAGAGTTAGGAGCACATGGAGGATGCCTCAGTTATGGGAGAGATATGTGGGCATGCTCTGTGATAGGTACAGTACTTACTATGCTGGATGGAGAGGGCCGAGTGAGGAGGAGATGGAGGATGCCTCAGTTATGGGAGAGATGTGTGGGCATGCTCTGTGATAGGTACAGTAGTTACTATGCTGGATGTAGAGGGCCGAGTGAGGAGGAGATGGAGGATGCCTCAGTTATTGGAGATATGTGGGCATGCTCTGTGATAGGTACAGTAGTTACCATGTTGGGTAGAGAGAGCAGAGTGGGGAGGAGATGGAGCATGTGGGCATGCTCTGTGATAGGTAGAGTAGTTACTATGCTATAGAGTGGCCATGGTGCTGGGATGGGTGTAGAAGACAGAGTGAAGAGGCCTCAGCTATGGGAAAATGATGTGGGTGTGATCCGTGTTATGTACAGTAGTAACTGAGCTGCATTGAGAGGGAGGAGAGAGGAATAGCTGGGGTTGCCTTGGTTATGAGAGAGTGATGTGGGCATGCTCTGTGATAGGTAAAGTAGTTACTTTGCTGGGATGGGTGAAGAGGTCAGAGGATTGAGGAGAATAAAGATGATACCTCAGTTATGGCAGGTGATGCGGTCATTCTCTGTGATATGTTGAATAGTTACTTTTCCTGGGTGGTCAGAGTACGAGTGATGTGGGCATGCTCTTTTGTGTAGTGGTTACTATGCTGGCTGGAGAGGGAGGAGTGTGAAGAGGCTGGAGGATGTCTTAGGAATGGTGAATGATGTGGGCATGCTCTTTTGTGTAATAGTTACTATGCTGGCTGGAGAGGGAGGAGTGTGGAGAAGCTGGAGGATGTCTTAGGAATGGTGAATGACGTGGGCATGCTCTGTGAGATGTGTGGAATTTACTATGCTGTGCAGGGTGGAGAGAACAGAGTAAGAAGAACATGGAGCTCAGGTATGGGAGACTAATGGACATGCTCTTTGGGATGTGTGATAGTGACCATGCTGGCTGGAGAGGGAGAAGGGTTTAGGAACATGATTAGTATTAGATTAGAATAGAACTAAATTCTATACCATGATTTATTACATTCTGTGAATGAAGTATTGTGGGCATGCTCTGTGAGATGTTCCGGCTGAGGGCGATTGATGTTGCTATGCAGAAACTTGTGTGACAGTTGCTTAAAATAATTAAGCAGGTTCCTGTCACAACCTTATAAATAAGCTTCTGAGCCTCCCTGACTGTATACTTATGGTAAAGAGAATCTAGATAGAGAGAGGATAACAGCAGTGCACCCCCAGGTAATAGAGATGGTTCTGTCTCCAAGAGTTCATTCGACTCTGTGTTGAGGCATCATGGGATTCATAGCAAAGAGGAAGAGTGTGATGTATAATCCGTAGAGCTGATCTGCAATACCATATAAGACCTATGTGTTTGTGTGGTGCTGTGTTTAGTTGGAAGCCGATTATTCTTCTCATTCTAGGCCACTACACCATTGGTCTGATCACTGAGAGCATTGCCTACTACTGCAATAGTAATAATGAGGGGGGCTGCACAGACCGCAGTACTGTAGGGGTTGAGCGCTGGTCGCCGCTGCTCCTCCTATGAATGACGGCTCTTCCCGGCTCTCCGTCTTACGTTTGCTTAGTCAGGTGTAGTTCACAAATGTATGTTATCATTATTTTCCTGCGCTCTGCTGTTTTCGTCTTCAGACCGCGGGGAGGGGGACGGGGATCGCTGTCTGCCTGTTCGCCTTCAGCTCTTCTCCTCTTCTTCCTAGATTTTGCTCCCGGTGGCGATATAAAAATCTCGATTTCCCTGGGTTTTTTTTTACGGAGCAAGTTTGCGTTGACGAGGTGTGCTGGAAATGAATGAGGGGGATGAGGATGGTGGCGGGTATTAACCCTTACTGGGATGCTGCAGGCTGTGTCATGTCAATGCAGAGAAGTGCATTCGAGTAGCCTGCAACCGGCAACTTTTTTTTTCCCTCACCCCCCCCCCCATGTGTTCCTAAAATAGATGATTGTCCTTTCATTAGATTGCGGTTGCATAAAAGAAGAACGTTGGGAAAAGGGAGGGATGCTGCTCATTTTAATTGAACAGGGGGGAAGAAGACATTAAAAGCGTAATTTGCTGAATCTCCCATTATCTTGCGCAGGCTATAGCCGTTTACACACCAGGGAGAAAGCGCGCCCGCGCCGCTCCCTGCCTACAGCGATGGAGCATTAGCCGAGCACACCACACAAATGAGAATTATTTGTGAAAATGGCTTCTCCATCCTGCGCAGGAATCCGTTCTCCACGGTGGTAATTTCGCCTTTAAGAGTTGGGCAACTGGGATTTGAGAAATTAACCCCCCGGCTCCCCGCCCTACCTAAAAAAAAAAAAGAAATACACGGTTCTGGTTCTACATAGTAAAGAACAGGCCGCCATGATCCGTGCCAGCGGTCAGTGTGTAATCTCTGATTCTGCCCTGTTTACTATTACGGCCTCGAAAATGTGTATTAAACAGACCCAGTGCCAATCCCAGAGCAGCCGGATCAGCGGGGACGCTAATGCCATGATTAACCCATTGCTAGCCGTGCGGTGGGAACAGCGGTCACAGATTTTATGCTGATTGAGCACAAAAGTAGCACAGACCCTGAGAAGAATATTTCATCAATTTGAAGGTTAAGGGTTTTGGGGGGAGAAAAAAACATTTTTGTAGAAATTTTTAGGTTGAAAGTTGATAGAATAAACCGGTGATTGAGAATAATAGGGGGACATTAATAGCGCTTTTTTGCGCAAAAATCTGGCGCATGGCAAAGTCCGGTACTTAGTGGTTCTGAGTCCCTGCACTTTATCTGACATAGTGAGCGGCTGTTATACAGATGTTTGTGGCATCTATCACAAATTTGCGCCTAAAAAGTCGCAAAAAGGGCGCAAAAATGCACCTACTCTGAGCAGGTGCACTTCCAAAAAACTTCCCAAATGAAAAATGATCTCTATGCAACATGGAAAATACTTCGGAGCAGTTTTAAAATGTAAAATTTCTCCAGTAAGGACTTCATCATTGTCTATGGGATCATCTCTGGGAGTGATTATTGTCTTATTGTACAGATCTGAGAATATTATCAGACGCCATTTCATGTAAAATATATAAAAAAAGCCAAAGACTCATTTCAGCAAGATTTTTTTTTTTTACATCTCTGTAACTTTTAGTCCCTGCAGTTACATCACAATGATAGGTTTTTGTGCAGAGATGACGCCCTGAACGTTCTGTCACATTTTCTCAGTCTCCTTTCATTATTGGTCACAAATGAGATCTAACAATTTGAGACAAATTTGGCGCAAATGAATGGGACATGAGACAATTCCAAAACGCATTTACTAAGGCAGAACTAGATCCATCATAGATCAGGAGCCAAAAAGAAGAGCAAACCGGGCGCAAAAACAGGCGAACCTGAGACCCCCTATGATTAATGTCCCCCATAGTGTTATATATGATAGATAGATAGATAGATAGATAGATAGATAGATAGATAGATAGATAGATATGTGATGGATTGATAATAGATATATATATATATATAGTTAGATGTTAGATATTTGATAGATAATTATCAATTATATTTTATAGACAGATAATTGGATGAAGAGATAGATGATAGATTGATATATGTGGGAGATATAGATTGATATAAGATAGATAGATAGATATGAGATAGATAGATAGATAGATATGAGATAGATAGATAGATAGATAGATAGATAGATAGATAGATAGATAGGAGATAGATAGATAGATAGATAGATATGAGATAGATAGATAGATAGATAGATATGAGATAGATAGATAGATATGAGATAGATAGATAGATAGATAGATAGATAGATAGATATGAGATAGATAGATAGATATGAGATAGATAGATAGATATGAGATAGATAGATAGATATGAGATAGATAGATATGAGATAGATATGAGATAGATAGATATGAGATAGATATGAGATAGATAGATAGATATGAGATAGATAGATATGAGATAGATATGAGATAGATAGATAGATATGAGATAGATAGATAGCCCTCCATGTATGTATATGCAGAGTCACAGTGTAATGTGTAGTCCTGAGGCAGGTAACCCCCCGGTGCCTCCTCCATGGAAGCCCCCTCTCAGTGGGATGAGTCGTTGCGGCTATTGGCTGCAGTCACTGTGATGGGAGGTGGTGAAGGATTCCTCCTCTTCCTCCGCTCTCTCACAGACAGTAGTAACTGTACGCGGATGCCTCGTCCTCATTTTTTTTTTATGACTTGTGAGATTTTTATTACTGGCAGCCAGATGTGCTGAAATTCCTGACGCCAGCATCTCTCCGTGCGCTGCGTGTTTTTAATAGGCTTAGAGGAATATGAGCGGAGCGAAGGCTCGGCGTTCAGCTTCACACTTGTGCTGGGGAAGCCCGTCCGGCTCTGCGCTGCTCCCAGCCAGGAGGCAGCCGCGCGGATGCTAGATCTTGCGGAGGATAATGACTGTCCGCTCCTTCGTCAGCCCTCGCTCGTTCAAGCATAGTTTTCACCGGGTCCAGGAAGCCGACGGAACTTGACTGGCATGTCCGCTTTTGGCGTCATCTTTGCGAGCAGCGACTTTGTAGCCGGGTGGCGATCCGATAGAGGAAAATGCAGTTTGATACATTACGCCAGTTTTGCAACACAGTCCTCTCTCATTTTCACGAGGCTTTCCCCACACCTCCCAACATTTTACAGAACGATCTATTCGGCCAGACCCTGAACAACTCCAGGTATGTGGGAAAATATTTCCAATTTTTCATTATATATATATATATATTTTTTTTTTTTTTGCTGCATGATGGTATCCTCCTGCCCTTGAGGGGGTACAGCGATGTATCATTTACCCCCCATATAGCGCCAAGCACTTTCATAGGAAGCCAATTAACCTTTCGCTAGGTTTCTGAAGCGTGGGAGGAAACTGAAGAACATGGAACACAGTCAGATGTAGCAGAGCCGAATGTGTCGGAATTGGGATAATGCAGCAGTTCTATGTAAAAGCATCTACGGTGAAATAAATCACCCCGAATGGGACGACAAGAGGATAAACACAGAGGGACGTGGGCTATTGACCTGCCAGATTTATGGAAGGGATGAGATTTGGTGCATTCGATAACGCCGTATTCATGGGATCTACTTTTTACTGTGCCGGGAGTGATTGATGATCTGTATTGAAGGCTGTCCCCTCTCTGCCCCTAAACAATCCCCATTAATAAGCAGCGGCCGGGGATGCAGCTGCTTCTTATGTGCTGGACAGCTCCTACTATGTGCAAGACGCAGCAGCTTCCAATACCCTATGGAGGATGTGATTACTGATCACATGGAGGTTTTCTCCAGACCTAAGGAAGCAATTTACTTTCATTAAATTCTCTGTACAATTAGATGGACGCAAAGAAAAATGTGCAATTCGCCTGCAGAACCGCAAACGCATCCGCTGCATGGTATATAGGGAGACATACAGGGGAGTCCTATATAGGGAGTCCTAAATATCCCATAGATGCTTCACATTGCATTGATCTCATATCCAGGTGCTGCAGAAATTGGGGCTCTGGAAAACTAACAAAGTAGGGTGCTGAAAGGGCTAAACGAGAATTATTCTGTGGTATATTATTAAAAAAATGGAATACCTTTTATATCCCCTGGTAGTCTAGGGTACGCATAAGTGTTAATATTCCATTGTATTAAGTCCATGTAGGGGTAAATCGGTGAATTGAGGAAAAAGGAGTAAATTGGCCCAAAAATAGATCAATTTTACGTTCCCTGGTGGTCTAGGGGGTTAATTTCTAGGGAAAAAATTCTGGTACTATAACCTTCCCTGATGGTCTATGGCGAGGGTAAATTCCAACCTCTATTTTGTAGCCATTCAACTGGTTAATTTTAATATTCCCTGGTGGTCTAGGGCAGAGACGGGTTGTAAACTCTACGATACCGTAATATCATAGTCTTTCCCTGATGGTCTTTGTTGAGGGATAATTCTAAACAGAGGGTTAATGACTTTTGAATCCCTTAATGGGTTAAAACCCCTGGGGGTTTAGGACAGAGAAGGCTTCATTGTAAACTCAATGAAATTTTAAGACAATAAACGTTGTAATGTTAGGTTTCCCTGATGGTCTTTGTCGAGGATAAATTCTAAGCCATACACCTTTCAAAGCCGTTAAACTGGTTATACTTTTATGTTCCCTGGTGGTCTAGGGCAGAGAAGGGTGAATTCAGTTTACTTACATATATTTATATCCTCTAAATAATGACTTATAGCTCCCATGGCTGTCTTCTAAATGCAGGCCTATATTAATTAGAAGTATTTCATCCTAGGGCATGTCTCCCCTACCACTCTACCATCTCCCTAACCCCTCTAATTTCTCCCCTACCATTCTACCACCTTTCCTACCCATCTACATATCTATTACC
This sequence comes from Engystomops pustulosus, assembly GCF_040894005.1. Classification (NCBI taxonomy): domain Eukaryota; kingdom Metazoa; phylum Chordata; class Amphibia; order Anura; family Leptodactylidae; genus Engystomops; species Engystomops pustulosus. The sequence continues at coordinate 25,375,575 of NC_092415.1, read as the reverse complement.
CCTCTACCATCTCTCCTAACCCTCTATAATCTCCAATACCGCTCTGCCATCTTCCCTACATATATACCATCTCTCCCCATCTACCATCTCCCATACCCTTCTAAATCTCCAGTGTGCCTCTGCCATCCACCTACTCCTTTATTATTTCCAATACCACTCTACCATCTCTTCTACCTTTCTACCATCTCTCTTATCCCTCAATCATCTCACTACCCCTCTGCTATCTCCAATACCCCTCTACCATCTACTCTACCTCTCTAACATCTCATCTGCCCCTCTACTATCTCCTCTACCCCGCTACCATTTCCTATACCCCTCTATCATATCTATTACCCTTCTGCCATCCACCTCTATTATCTCCAATACACCTCTACCTTCTCTCCTACCCATCTATCATCTCCAGTATCTTTCTGTCACCCCTACCCCTCTATTATCTCTCCTATCCCTCTACCATATTCTCTATCCCTCTACCGTTTCTCTTATTCCTCAATCATCTCCAATACACCTCTGCTTTTTCCAATACACCTCTACCATCTCTTCTACCTCTCTAGCATCTCTCATACCCCTCTACCATCTCTTCTACCTCTCTATCATCTCTCATACCCCTCTACCATCTCTTCTACCTCTCTAGCATCTCTCATACCCCTCTACCATCTCTTCTACCTCTCTAGCATCTCTCATACCCCTCTACCATCTCTTCTACCTCTCTAGCATCTCTCATACCCCTCTACCATCTCTTCTACCTCTCTATCATCTCTCATACCCCTCTGCCATCTCTTCTACCTCTCTATCATCTCTCATACCCCTCTACCATCTCTTCTACCTCTCTATCATCTCTCATACCCCTCTGCCATCTCTTCTACCTCTCTATCATCTCTCATACCCCTCTGCCATCTCTTCTACCTCTCTATCATCTCTCATACACCTCTACCATCTCTTCTACCTCTCTATCATCTCTCATACACCTCTACCATCTCTTCTACCTCTCTATCATCTCTCATACACCTCTACCATCTCTTATACCTCTCTATCATCTCTCATACACCTCTGCCATCTCTTCTACCTCTCTATCATCTCTCATACACCTCTACCTTCTCTTCTACCTCTCTATCATCTCTCATACACCTCTACCATCTCTTCTACCTCTCTATCATCTCTCATACCCCTCTGCCATCTCTTCTACCTCTCTATCATCTCTCATACCCCTCTGCCATCTCTTCTACCTCTCTATCATCTCTCATACACCTCTACCATCTCTTCTACCTCTCTATCATCTCTCATACACCTCTACCATCTCTTCTACCTCTCTATCATCTCTCATACCCCTCTGCCATCTCTTCTACCTCTCTATCATCTCTCATACCCCTCTGCCATCTCTTCTACCTCTCTATCATCTCTCATACACCTCTACCATCTCTTCTACCTCTCTATCATCTCTCATACACCTCTACCATCTCTTCTACCTCTCTATCATCTCTCATACCCCTCTGCCATCTCTTCTACCTCTCTATCATCTCTCATACCCCTCTGCCATCTCTTCTACCTCTCTATCATCTTTCATACCCCTCTGCCGCCTCTCCAACCCCTCTACCATTCCCATTGCCCTTCTTGAGCAGAATCGGTAACTTTTCATTTATCTCAGTCTAGATTTGACCTATTTTTGGCTGTTTATTCTTTTTTTGCTGCATTTTTAGTGTTTGCTATGTTGGAAATGGATGCAAATATTAGGATTTATGTAGAAAATGGAGCAAATCAGACAAATGTGGAAATGATAACGTAAAGCGGGAAGCAGGTCTAGAGAGATGAGATATCACGGTGAAGGTTACCTCTACGCCCACGCTTCCATGCTTTATTACCTGTCTGCTTCTCATTCTGGGAGTGTGGTACATCCACATTTATCTGCCCTATTATTATGCTGTCTACTATAGGGGATGTACAGGAGAGGAGCTTACAAGACCCTAGATTTCTCCGTAGTGTTCCGTGGATTGTTCTTGGATGTGTTCTTAAGCACGCCTTGATTGTGAATTGTTATTTCCTTAAAGTTCGGGGGATTGTGATATGGAAATGGATATCTTATGATATGTAGAGTAACACGTCGCAACGTACGGGGAACCTTAATCTGCAGAGTGGAGGAAGGCACTAGGGACAGATTTTCCTTTCCTTTTCTTGGCCTAAGCTCTGTATCCAAATAGCGGTAGTGGCTTCTTGATGCCCCCACCCAGTTTCCATATATCACCAGTTCCCCCTACCAGCAATATCCATGTATTGAGGTGTTAGGAACCTCATACACCTATAGATACAAACATGGAAAATTCCGTCATACATGGAAAGTACAGTAATTGACAGGGATTCACTTTTATATAGGTTTTGCCATCACTTCCATAGGCCATTACTTTACATTGGTAGGTCGACCTTTTGGACTCCAACCAAACCGGAGCTGCATCCACTTTAAGTTTTATCCTACATAGCGGCACCCATGCCATCAAGCTGCGTAGGGAGTCGCCCAATCTTTTAGAATGGATCTTCACTGTAGTATCTTGCATAGCCGGGGGCTTGGATGCAGCTTTCCAAGAGAACAACCGTTAAGGTGGATGGGTGAGGATTCCAAAAATAGGACCACCACCAATGATCATCTAAAGAAAAAACCTTGCTTTAGGAGATGGCAAAAAACTGTATTCTAGTGATGAGGAAGACTTCTCTTGCTCTGCTTTATTTATAAACTCTTAAAGGGAATGTCTCCAGATGGCAGACACTATCTATAGGCATGACATATGTGCCTCTAGGTATTCATGGTAAGTTGTAGTTCATGGGTGATGGAGCAGATGAGAGATGTTTCTCTCTCCTTTTTCTGTTTTATGTTCACTGAAGGAATATATTATGTTGCAAAGTGATGAAAGACTGAAGCCAACTATACCCTTGGATATCTGTTAACCACGACACCTATTCCTTCTCACCCTCTCATACAGATGTGATGAGTTATGAATAAGAGAAGGGCCCAACAGTTGTATTATTGGTATATCCGCCCCTGTCTAGGCCTCTAAGTAGACCCTGTGTAGAGTGTCAGACTGGGTTTCCTTGGACCTGGCAGATAAAATGATCCTAGGGGACCACCCTCCACTAACCCATAGAAAAGAGTTGAGCTGGGGCCCACCGGAGGATCCTCTGATTTTCTGCTGGGCCAGTCCAACATTGGGGCAGATTTACTTACCCGGTCCGTTCACGATCCATCGGCGCGTTCTCTGCGCTGGATTCGGGTCCGGCCGGGATTCATCAAGGTAGTTCCTCCGCCGTCCACCAGGTGGACTGCTGCGCTGAAAAGCATCTGAACGCCCTGGAGTTCACCGGCTCGGGCTGAGTGAAGGTAAGCGCGTCCCAAGCGACACATTTCTTTTTTTAAATGCGGCGGTTTTTCCGAATCCGTCGGGTTTTCGCTCGGCCACGCCCCCCATATTCCGTCGCGTGCATGCCGGCGCCGATGTGCCATAATCCGATTGCGTGCGTCAAAATTCAGGGGAAATCGGCGCAAATCAGAAAAATTCGGGTAACACGTCGGGAAAATGCGAATCGGGCCCTTAGTAAATGACCCCCATTGTGTGCTCTCCAGGTGGGTGTGAGTTCTAGAACTACAGCCTGTAAATCTGAAGTTCCATTATATAGAATGTTTGAATATCATGACTCTATGTTATACTACATCAATTTTATTATATTTTTATCACTTCCTCAATATGGCTAATTCTGAAAAAGCTAAAAAAAATTCTCCATACATAAAAAAATTTAGAAAAAATTCCTCACTTAAGCCTCCTTACCGAACCATACCAATCAGAACCATTTGCAAGGAGGATGATGGAAGAAACTCATAGTACATAGCACTGGATGTGCTGCTTCCTGTGGATATAATTGTGCTAATTACTTCATTTTCACTTGTTCTTACCACTAATTACCCCTGCTGGCCAGAATTCATATGGAAATCCACATTACGAGGAGGAATCATTTCATAAGCAGAAAATACAAACAGATGAACAGCTTCTTCCTGTGGAAGATCTGTCCTAGTTAGAAACTGCTTTATTAAAAGACATTGGATAGATTTTTATTGGAAATCATATATGAGCAGCGATCACCATTGATCACCACTTAAAAAATGATTTTCCAGATGGACGATAATGTCTCAACCTGTTGTTTCAGAATAGTTGTCCATGTCCAGCATTGGAAATGGTCTTTCTTTCCTCACCATACTCAGTATTTAGCCAACTCAACTAGAACCTCATTGAGTCTTCTACTGAGAACTTTCGTAGGTCCTAAGCTGCCCAAGTGGTCTATTGAAAATTTTCAACTTAATTACCAATGGGGGAGACATAAGAAGCAAATTCAATATCGGACTGGGTTTCAATGGGCCTACCAGAGGTGGTGATCTTGGAGACCCAGCCTCCATTTATGAAATCCCCATTTAGTTTGCAACATCCATAGGATCCCAAAATTCATAATATTTTGAATCATCCTAAAAGAAATAGACAATATTGACAAGTGATTGTTCCTTTCACATACATATGGGTTTGTCTTCCGCTGGATTTTGAGGACCCTTTATTGTGTGTTGAAGCCTGGACCTGCTGGAGGATTCTCTGGTGCGCTGGTCGGCCAGTCTGACCCTCGGTATACTCTTTGTTGACACGCTTATCATTGATTATTTCATCTAAGAGGTTCTGGAATCTTAAAGGGAACCTGTCAAACTAACAAAACATATGTTTGAAAACTGCTATTATACAGCAGTAGAAATATCCCTATATTGTTCATCTCCATACCTGTAAAGTTCCACAGTCCATTTGTAAAGATGATTCACCTTCTATGCATATTCATGTACTATTAGCTCAGTCCTGCGTCTACCTTCCTGATTGACAAGGGGGTTGCTTTCTTTTCAGCTAAGCAAACTCGGCTCTGCAACATCATTCACCCCTCCCTCAGGAATGAGAGAGATACTGGCTGTGAGTGACCGACTTGCTGAAGAGAAATCCACTCGCTCATTCCACCTCCCTCAGGAATTCTCTTCAGTAAGTCAAGCACAGCCAGGGTTTCTGTTATTCCTGCGGAAGGGGTAAAGGAGCTTGAGACACGACTGAGCAGCGAGAACATGGATATGCTGGAGCTAAAAGGGAAGACGATGAGCAGACTCACATGGGGCACTTGCATAGATGGTGAGTCAGGCATGGAGCGGAACAATATAGGGATAGCTTTACTGCTGTATAGTAATTTTCAAAGATAAGTTAAGTTAGTAAGGGCTCGTTTAGCTTTAGGTTCCCTGTAAGTTATCTCTTATTTGGCTGGAATGTTAACTGTGAGTTACATGTCCCCTCGGCCAGGTATAAAAAAATATTGTAAAATATTATTACATTTTTCAAAAAATTATATAAGAATAAGAAACAGTTTTTACAACAGTAGAATCATTTCCAAAACCACAGCTAATGCATTTTTTAAATTCTGCATCAATATCTCCAATACCACAATTTCTTATAACTTTCATTAATATACAAACTGAAACTTATGGAAAAATCTAATATTTTGGGGGTTTTTTTCGCTCCTTTTTGCACCTGTCTCCACGGTGACAGACTACAACAAACTCAGTGTAGTCTGATCCTGCAGTCATGTGTTACTTTGTATAATCAGATTACACAGGCATTGTTTGCAGTCTGTTATCTTTGAAACGTATAAACAGGCTAAGGAGCTGCGTACACAAAGTAGTAGGAAAAGTTTTACTTTTATTTTTTTTATTTTTTTCATTTTCGGTTTGTCCGAAGAATAAAAAATAGTAATTTTTAATAGAATATGTTAATCCATCTATTTGCTGTTCTTTTCTTTTTCGATCGGAGAAGCAGCTCAAGGCCCAAATTTTAGAAATGTTAACAGGCTTCCTTCCCACTCCCAGTCACGAATGCACCTGGGTGTGAATACTACTGTACTGCCCCTACAGCTACACCGGCCGGACCACCTTACAGAACATGACTACATTGTCTTTCAAACAATCTCTCGGTGACTTGTGCTGAATAAGTGTATTACTTTTTATGATGTGGATGCGAAAAATAATTTAATACTTCCAAAACTACAGTTTGCTCTAGTAATCCGGTTTTATGGCTTGGCTTGGAGCTACTATTGGAACTCGTTTATATCCGGCATGCTAGACTGCTCTTTTGCCATCTTACGGCACAGTATTTCACACGATGAGCGCAGGATTGTGCAAGTCCTAAGGGAGGATATTTATCTGTGATGACCAGAAGACATGACTTCTGTTCATATTCTTCCATAACTCACATTGATTTTTGTTTTAGCTGTTTTTGAAGTTTTAAATAACTTGAAGCATTCAGCTCAGATTCACCTTCTATCTATCTATCTATCTATCTATCTATCTATCTATCTATCTATCTATTATCTATCTATCTATCTCATATCTATCTATCTATCTATCTATCTATCTATCTCATATCTATCTATCTATCTATCTATCTATCTATCTATCTATCTATCTATCTCATATCTATCTATCTATCTATCTATCTATCTATCTATCTATCTATCTCCTATCTATCTATCTCATATCTATCTATCTATCTATCTATCTATCTATCTATCTATCTATCTATCTCATATCTATCTATCTATCTATCTATCTATCTCATATCTATCTATCTATAAATCTATCTATCTCATATCTATCTATCTATCTATCTATCTATCTATCTATCTATCTATCTATCTATCTATCTCCTATCTATCTATCTATCTCATATCTATCTATCTATCTATCTATCTATCTCATATCTATCTATCTATCTATCTATCTCATATCTATCTATCTATCTCATATCTATCTATCTATCTATCTATCTCATATCTATCTATCTATCCATCCAAGCGAGTCGAAACGTTGTTGTACTTTGCTGTACCTTAAAAAAAGCATGGAAAGCAAGAAAACCACTTTTTCACGTTATACTTGGAGTGCTGCCTACTCTCTTGCTATATATCATCGAGGGATCCGTGGCCCAGTCCTAGTGTGCCTGCACCCACCAACATTTACCTCCATTGGTGTGCCGTTTACACTTTCCTGAAGTATCTATCCATCTATCTATCTATCTCATATCTATCTATCTATCTATCTATCTATCTCATATCTATCTATCTATCTATCTATCTCATATCTATCTATCTATCTATCTATCTATCTCCTATCTATCTATCTATCTATCTATCTATCTATCTCATATCTATCTATCTATCTATCTATCTATCTATCTCCTATCTATCTATCTATCTATCTATCTCCTATCTATCTATCTATCTATCTATCTATCTATCTATCTATCTCCTATCTATCTATCTATCTATCTATCTATCTATCTCATATCTATCTATCTTTCTATCTATCTATCTATCTATCTATCTATCTATCTATCTATCTATCTATCATCTATCTATCTATCTATCTATCTATCTATCTATCTCATATCTATCTATCTATCTATCTATCTATCTATCTATCTATCTATCTATCTATCTCATATCTATCTATCTATCTGCCTCATATCTATCTACAGTATGTATCTTATACCTATCTATATCATATCTATGTAATATTTATCTATCTCCCCCACTTGGGCCTTTGGGAATAAAATAAGCATTTTTTCACTTCATTTTGGTGTGTCACAATATTGGTGACTTTATCCCGCCCCTCTCCTAACTATCTATTATCTATCTATCCTTTTATCAAATTTCCATGATTATATATCTATGTAATATCTATCTATCATCGTATTTCTTTCTATCTCAAATCTATGTAATACTTTTGTATGTTATACATACCTACCGATAAGTATGTCTATTTATTATCTATTTCTCTATAGTAATAAGTGGGACACCCTAACTTTTTTTTTTTCCATTTTTTACAAAAAGCAATCAGTAGAATAACAAATGTTTTGGGAAGAAATGTGTTATTATATATCATTATAAGCTTATGATTTTCAAAGTGCTTTGAAACGGCTTCAATATAAAAATCTGGTAACTCCCGGCTCCCTCTAGTGGTGGCAACAGGCTGCCAGAATTTCAACATGTGATTCTATGATTGGAGGCCTGTATAAGGAGGCTCACACTGCGATTTCCTATAGATCTATAGTGTGTGGTGCGGTTTTTAGGCGGAGTGCCTCCGCTGCTAATGTTGACTAATGTATTTCCATTAGAGTGACTGGAATAAGCACAATTAAAGCTACAGTATGGGGCTGACTGTTGCCTGTGCATTCAATAATACATCTCACTAGTCTGGCGTATTACCCTTAATTAACATCCATGTATCTGACGATAGAAATCCGTCAGCAGATGGAGAAGTGGATAATTTCTGGGAATCCTGGACGGAGTAAATAAGAAAGTGTTTATGTGCTAATAATGCTTTTCCCTGATTATTGTAATTTCCCCAATTCCCACACAGATTTGCAGGATCTCACTTAACTCTTTGTTTGACAATCATCATTATCTCCCGCTAATGATTTTTTACCTTGTGCTGAGAAGATAAGATGGACAGTGGCGACGCGTGTAATCCATCTCCGCGCCCCAGCAGTATATTAGAATTGGAATTCATTGATTACGGAAAATGGCCTGGCTGTTTGTGCGGTGCCGAAAACAAATGGGCTCCTGTACACAGCACATTATCCTACTTACTCTTCCTTCACGTCGGTTAAAGAAGTCCAACCCCGAAATTTGTAGTGATTCCAAAAATTTGCATGGGTCTAAATTTTGCAAGTTCTCTGGTTAGGTCCTCTGTGTGGGCTTCGTATAGGGATATTGGCAGAATGGGGTTGTCAGTCCAAACAGATGGAAACAGTGGCGATTTAAGGCTATCATGGGCTCTTGGCTGTATGAATTTTATAGCCCCTACAAGTCTGGAATCACTTCCTACATCGGGTACTAGAATCAGCTTCTTGGGGAATGGAGGATGTGTCCCTTCTTCTGCTTTCAATCTGTGGTTTCAGGACCTTTGGAAGAAGTTCAAAGGTCCTGAGATGGCTGTAGTGAAGGTCATGGTGAAGGTTCTTTGGCGGGTATTTTTTTTTGGCCATGGGTCACCTAGAAGGTTTGGGCTACAGCCCAAGCTGCCTATATTATATGTCATCTATATTAGTGGATGAAAATTAGGTAGAAAAAAAGTATATATCTCTGTTTAATTGATGGGGGTAATGAAACACAAAACTTGCATGAAGACAGACATCTGTTGTGGTCTTCATTTTAGAGACCGGGTGCCCAAACTACAACCAACACCCACTTATTTATCATCAAGTGGCAACATGACAATTTATACAGAAACTTATTGCTCCCTGTTCTTTCACAACATTCAATTGTTTGGCCCCCTCAGGCCACTAATACAGCTGAAAGCAGGAGGGCAAATTCAGACTATCATTGTAGCTTCTCTCCAGGGTCTATCTATACAATAAGAATCATGGGGCCAGCAGGAGGACCTTCTCACTCTTCCTGCAGTTCCAATCAGTCAAGGATGTGTCACCTTAAAAGAGCATTGGGAGCAGCATCTCAAGTTGTCTGGGACCGCAGGAAGATTCAAGTCCTTTCTGGTGCCTGGGTGCCTACAGAAAGGACTCCGAGTGCCACCTCTGGCACCCGTGCCATAGGTTCGCCATGACTGCTATATACTATACTTTTTATTTGCTATAAACAACGATAGCTGCTACCGCTGAGATTGGTTTGGTTGGACGGTGGGGCCCTTGGACCATACTGAATCTTAGAGCTACCGCAGTCGTAGTAGAGACTGGAGGCAGCATACAACATCCTCCCTGCTGCATAAGCATTTACAAGTAATCACGTTGCATTATTGTTGATATAATATTCCATAAAATGAGAATGCTTTCCTGTCTGATGTGATTATGGTCCTGCAGTTCTGGGAGCTTAATCTTTATAGAATTTATAATAAGATCTTATTAAGCTCTAGACATTGGAAATGCCCGGCTTACAGTAACTACAATAATGCTGCACGCCAGAAGCTACTGCGAGACCACAATTAAACCTGCTTATTTTTTTTTTTTCTTCTTCTGAAATGCAGAGTAGGATTGTTCGGCGTCCAAGGTACCGTAGGAGAGAAATCCCTGCTGTGTGGCAGAAGTAAATCTAATTTCTACACCTCCTTCTTCTGTAGTCGTTGCTACAGTCTGAGTGGTGAGCGGGTTGTGCCCGCGGTGTAATAAGGGACTTTAATATAATTTCTACCGATTTAGCAGAGAGGAATGTGTTACCTAACTTTCTAGAGTATGTAGAATGACAAACTCATATCTGCTACCCAAGACAGTGGTCAGGACACTGACAAGATCAGTTCTACTACATCTCTGTCTGTGGAGTAGATGGGACATGTGCTGTGGCGTAATTTAAGGCTGATGGACCCCAGTGCAAAGTCTATGCCGGGCCCCCCGACTATACTATATGGTTTATAGTACTAGTCTACTCATATAGGAGAGTAGCACCTTATGGGCCCCCTAAGCCTTTTGGGCCCGGTTGTGACCGCACCCTCTAAACCCCAACAAGCTACACCCCTGGGCATGTGTGAGTTAGTATGGTTATAGTTCCTTGTGGGCGGCGCAGACCTTACAGCGAGCCTGAACCTTACACATGCTCCTGGTGCTGGTCCGAACAAGTGACTTTTTCTAACAAGACACGACCTGTATCTGGCAATCCCCAACGATAAAGTGTCATTTATAGAGTTTTTTTTTTTTTTAGAGATGAGAGAATTTTTCCAAAGATTTGGTTGTGGTCCAAATGTTACTCTATTTGTCCTCTAACTTAGCATTTAACCTCTTCTAGTCTTCTAAAAGACAGAATTTTATAAAAATCTCGTTTAGAAAATTTAAAAAAAATTCCCCATTACTGAGATGAATGACGGCAGTGGCTAGTCGGCATAACAACTTGTCCCTTTTTCATTTTTGTGTTTCCATTTTTTGCACCCCACCTTCAACAAGCCATAATATTCTTCATATTTTTATGTACAGAGCTGTGTGATGGCTTGTTTTCTGCTACTTCCTAGTGATGGTATATAATATTCCATGCTGTGCACCGGGAAGCAGGAATTAATTTCCAATTGTGGTGAAATTGGTGAAAAAAATTCATTTGTAGCAATTTCTTGTGGGCTCTGTATTTATATCTTCCCCTCTTCGTGGCACTTCCACTTTATTCTTTGACTTGGTACGATCACAGGGATACCAAATTTATAAAGGTATGAATATGTTTTGATATATTTTTATAAAATGAAAACTTTTTGTACAAAAAGAAAATTCTTCCTTTCGCCATGTCCTGATGCCAAAATCTTTTTCATGCTACAGTGCAAATTGACCCTTGTATGGTCCAATTTTTTTCAGTTCAGACATTTGGGGTGCTATTTTCCGTTCCAGGGTGCACAGATGTTTTTTGTTCCGTTTATTTTTATATCATTATTGCAGTATGTGGCAGTTTTGCTTGTGATCTCTATGGGGCACATTTACTTACCCGGTCTATTCGCGATCCAGCGTCGCGTTCTCTGCGCTGGATTCGGGTCCGGCTGGGATTTATTAAGGCTGCGCTGAATTTCCCCGGAACGCACTGGAATGCACGGAGCCGGGCTGAGTGAAGGTAAGTGCAAGCCCAGCGACACATTTTTATTTTTTAAATGTGGCGGTTTTTCCGAATCCGTCGGGTTTTCGTTCGGTCACGCCCGATTTCCATCGCGTGCACCAAAATCCCAGGGCAATTCAGGGGAAATCGGCGCAAATCGGAAATATTCGGGTAACACGTCGGGAAAGCGCGAATCGGGCCCTTAGTAAATAACCCCCTATGTGTCTGACTCCAGCAGAGATCAGGCTGAGTGACAGGCCTAGGAGTCTTGGATAGACTTCCAGCTGTCATAGCAGCCGATTGCCACCCCCAGTTGACCTCATTTAAATGGTTAACACGCGTGATCGGTAACAGCACTGGCCATGGGTATTGCTGGTGGGTGTTTGTTATATGAGTGTTGCAATATGGGTGTTTACAGCAAATATCCACCCTGTATGGAGAGGGCTCTGCCCGGGAGCCCTCTCCAAACACCCGGACCAGCACTGAACCATAATAGAATTTTGCATGCCAGGAAAGAGTGTAAAAATTTAATCCAAATCAGTTGAGTTTCTGATTCAGTTCAATGCCTGAAAAATGCCAGATTTATATCGCATTTAAGAATAGATTAGTTAATCTCTAGTCTTTTTTTTTGTAGGTGGAAGATGCTCATAATAGGACACTTAAGACTCCAGTTACACACCTAAATATGTCCTTAGAGTAATGCAGGGGTGAACATAAAGTATGGCAGAACAATTGCTGCGCAGCAAGAATGTTTTTCAAAATAGACTGAACATAATTATGATTAACATAATAATAAAAAAAAACAAGAAATCAAATCAATATTTGAGGTGATTACTGTTGAGTGCTAAAACGGCATCAGTTCTTCTCCATACACTTGCATGTGGCTTTTCTAAGTATTACAGTTGAAAGAACTTGGCAGGGAGATTGTTCCAGACAAAGTAATAATATAAAGTCCAGCTCACCTCTAACCAATTCAGAGTGCCTTGATGTAGAGCGGATCATCCCTCTGGGAGGGCCGTGGTAGATGGTACAAAAAATTCCGAATCCAGCCGTGTCAATGGCAACTCGTTCTTTATTAAGGCATAGTATTATAATCCAAAGCGTGTTTCTTTGCCTTGCCGACGCGTTTCAAAAGGACGGACCGTTCTTAGTCATGGCTGAGCCCTTTCTTAGTCAAGGCTCAGCCATGATTAAGGTCGGTCCGTTTGAAACGCATTGGCAAAGAAACACACTTTGGATTTTTATATACTGCGCCTTAATAAAGAGGGAGTTGCCTTTGACACGGCTGGATTTGGAATTTTTTTGTACAGTCTAAAAAGGGGTGATCGGCGCTACATCAGGTACTCTGAATTGGTTGGAGGTGAGCTGGACTTTATAGTATTACTTTGTCTGGAACACGTTCCTTCAACTGTAAAATACATAGAAAAGCCACGTGCAAGTGTATTGAGAAGATCTGATTTGGAATTTTTTGTACAGATTGTTCCTGACATCTTGGATAACTAAACACAGATCTTTTGTGGACAAAGCCTTGCTCATATAAAGAAATAAAGACAAAAAACAACAATGAAGGGCGGCGCCTCGGGTAATATCGTAAGGTAAAGGGAAGAAGATCGAAAACGGTCCCCAATGTGGTGCTTTCCAAAAGCCACCTTGGCTAGTATGCATCAAACCCTTTTTGCAGGGTAGCGGTATCAGAATGAATGAAGCCTGGTCCCCGTCTGCTGCTCCTCTAGCCGAAAAAAAAAAAAAAACTGCTGGTTCCAAAACAGGGAGTCGGCGGTATATAGCATATAGGAAAGGGTTGGCTAGACCATATCGGCGCTGGCCACCGGTATAGGAGTACCTACAGCAGTGAACACTGACTCAACTCCAGAAAGTAAATGAAAAAATCCACCTTATAAAAGCCTTAAAAAGTGAAATATAAAATCCTTCTAACGCGATTCGGGTCGGACGGCCCTCTCTCAAAGAGTCTTGCTCATGTCTTGCTCATGTCATATAGTCTCGGACTGACTGGATGATGATGAGATCAGGTCTTTAATGTCCACATCATCGCTTCCAGGATTCTTTGTTCTTCATTACGTTGAAGACAGTTTGGAATCATCGTCCCGCTGCAGTAGAAATATTTTAACACGTGTATATGTACGATTTGTATAACTGTCGGGTCAATGAGACCAAGCTGAAAGCAGCTTCCTGTTGTCTATTAAATTGGAGGTCATGAATTTGATGCCTCATGAGTATTAGTGAATTTTTACTGAGACATATGTGAGGCGATGTATGCCGAGTTATTCAAGAGTAAGGAGTCCATATGGCATATTTGACCAGGGGTCCTCCAATGTCTGTGTCTTCCCATTAATGCCGGTTCTAGACAATCTCAGTTTCAGGCAAATTGCAGTAAAGACCGTTTATGTATACAGAGCAATGCTGTAGTCTTTTTTATATAAGCTGAGCTGTCTCCACTTTTGTGTGTTGTTAGCAACAGAAGCATGCATTTACAGTATATTCCAGGATTGTAGCTTGCAGAGAGTCTCCTCCCATTGTGTGTTCATTGCTCCTCCTCTCTGCTCTGAATAGCCAACCAGAAGTCTTCTCTAGCTCTTATGCAGAGCAGAGGAGCTGTGCTGTGAGATATAACAGAATTATGCCATGTCCAGCTACAATCCTAGACCTCTTGATTATATTCCTTATCAAATCTAGTCAATATGATGGGCAAAAATTCCACATAGTGTTCAGATGACAACATGATAAAAAAATGCTTTGCAATGTCTAAATAATACCGCTATACAGTTCAAGGAAATATACCATCAAAATCAAGCATCATCAAGTAATCTTCTTATATTTGTTATCCATGGTCTCCTTTAATTTAAAATCAACTTTTAAAATGATGCTAATGAGCCAGAAGGGGTTGGGGGAGTTACCAGATACCCTCCTTGCTGTGGCTACGCAGAAGCGTTTTTCCTCTCCCACTGTGTTAGGGAGCAGGGGGGAGATGTAGATTGTGTTTCCTCCTTGGTAAAATCAACTTTTAAAATTATTCTAATGAGTCAGAAGGACTCTATGGGTGGGGGGGTTACCAGATGCCCTCCTTGCTGTGGCTTCGCAGGCTGTTAAACAGTGCAGAAGCACTTTTCCTCTCCCACTGTGTGAGGGAGCAGGGGGGAGATGTAGATTGTGTTTCCTCCTTGGTCTCCTCCTCCGGCAAGAGCTGGCACTCTGGAGGACCTGTCATCACCAACATAACAAAAGAAACGTATTAATTTAAATGGGAGCTGTGTAATTCTTCCAGTCACCTGTGACGGCGCTGCCGCCAAAAAATTTCATGGTGGGCTTTTATCCGAAATTAACTGGAAGTCCGTTTAGTTCCTTTGATCAGCTTATCGTCAGGAGACCCTTCAAAAAAAAAACAGTGGACAATTCCTCTAATCCTCTTATTCACATTGATGGGGTCTAATAATATGAGTTGTCGAAATCATAGGGGATTACTTTCCTAAAGTCTTTTTAAGCCATTTGTAAAGCATTTGAATAATTATTGATCTGCAAATCAATTATAACACATTCTGAGAGCTGATCCCGCGTGAAGCACTTCCAGATCGCTGCTTATACAATTTCCAAAGAGTGCAAAGTTTGGCGGATTGATGTATCTCCTCCTGTTACTAGTTACTTAAGACTTTTTATTTCAGGAAGTCTCCTATACTGTGACTTCCAGATAGGACAATAGTAACCTAAAAGCTTCCAGAATATCTAAAAGTCCTGTATATAATGCCATGTCAGTTGGTACTGCCACTAGTCTCCATAATCTTAGTCTCCATAATCCTAGTCTGCATAGTTATTTGTCATTCTGTGTCAACAGGAACAATATTCTACAGTCTGAGGGGGGACTAAAAGGTATTTTTGGATAAACAATCTGTACAACTCCCATAGGCTTAGAAGGCAACAGTCCAAATTTTCAATGGCTGTCCTGATTGATCCAATGAAGTCTAAAAATTTGTCTTGTCCTGGTCAAAAAAAAGGGGACAGGTTTGTGAAAACGCATGCTAAGCCCCGGTGGGTAAGTACCTAGGGCGGCGATTAGATAGGGGCGGCAAATAAGCTTATTTTTCCAATACTGTTGATTGTTGTTCTTCTCATTATCCCCGGCCAATTATCATTATTATTGCTCAGAAATGAAGTAATCATGATGATAATTAGCGAGAGAGCATGGCCCTTTAGTGTGGTGTATTAAGGCTGATTCCCTAAGGCAAACATGAACAGCAGTAAGATTGCCATTTCGGGATCTGGAACAGTCAGATACCAATAACCTAATGTCACTCAGCTTTCTTTGGTACAGATTTATTAAAGGAAACCTACCACCACGGATCTACCTATTCAGGTAGATCGGATGGTAGGTTGCCTCTATTGTAGGTGAGGATAGCCCTTTTAAGGGCCATTCCTCACATCCCCTGTATCTTTTTTTCAAACTTTTATTGTGCTAATATGCTAATTACCTAAAGAGGCTACGGGGGCGTGGAGTAGCTGGAGCTCAGGATGCACGGCGTGGCAACTCCACACCCTAGTAGCCTCTTCCTACCTTCCTACCCACACATCTTCAGCGTGCAGCTACAAGGAGCTGCGTGCACTCATCCGTGAAGCTGGAGTTCTGCGCATGCGCAAAATACAGACCAGCAGCCGTGCGTTATTGGATCCAAAGCTGTAGCTACTGCGCATGCGCAGAGCTCCGGCTTTGCGGATGAGTGCGTGCAGCTCCTTGTAGCTGTGCGCTGAAGATGTCTGGTAACAGCCCCAGAGCCCTTTGGCTCATTAACTTTAACCCCTTAAGGACGCAGGGTTTTTCGGCTCATTCCTCGCTCTCCAACTTCAAAAATCCATAACTTTTTCAATTTTACGTGTACAGACCTGTGTGAGGGCTTATTTTGTGCGTAACAAATTTTACTTTCCCGTAATGTTATTTATTTTAACATGCCGTGTACTGCGAAGCTGAAAAAAAATTCCAAATGTGGAAAAATTGTGGGCTCAGTTTTTACGACTTTCACTCTTCGCTCCAAATAACACGCCTACTTTATTCTTTGGTTCGGTGCGATCACGGTGATACCAAATTTATATAGGTTTTATTGTGTTTTAATACATTTTCAAAAATTAAACGAATGTGTACAAAAAAGAAAAAAAATTTTTTGCCATCTTCTGACGCTAATAACTTTTTCATACTTTGGCGCACGGAGATGTGTGATGGGTCATTTTTTGCGAAATGAGGCGACGTTTTCATTGCTACCATTTTGAGGTCTGTGCGACATTTTGATCATTTTTTATTTCATTTTTTATGTTATGTAAAAAGGTGTAAAAAAGTTGGGACGGGCATTTTGGGACGCGGCGATACCTAATATGTTTGTGATTTTTACTGTTTATTATGTTTTATATCCGTTCTAGGGAAAGGGGGGTGATTTGAATTTTTTATATTTTATTAATTTTTTTTATTTTTTAAACTTTTTTTTTTCACTATTTTTTAGACCATCTAGGGTACATTAACCCTAGATGGTCAGATCGCTCCTACCATATACTGCAATACTACAGTATTGCAATATATGGCATTTTTGCAGCACATTCATTACAATGAGCCACTGGCTCATTGTAACGAATCTGCAGATGCCATGTAGCCTCGTGTCAAAAGAAGACCCGAGGCTACCATGGCAACCAATCGCCGCCCCCCGATGACGTTCGGGGGCGCAGCGATCGCAATCACATGGTTAATAGCTGCGATCGGTGCAAGCACCGACCGCGGTTATTAGCGGTGGGGGTTTTATGCAAAATGCAAAAACCCCCACCTTTGTATGAAGAGGACTCAGCCCGTGAGCCCTCTTCATACATCCCTTATACCTTGTTAAGGGGTTAAAGGTTGATTTTAGAAGAAAGGAGGCCATGGATAACAAATATAAGAAGATTATCACAGTCCCGGGGCCTGGATCTATGAGTAATGTCCCTGGTTTATCAGGATGGATTTATTTTGATAGTAGATCTACTTGATTTTGAATAAATAGATTGAAAGGGGTAGTCTATATTTTAATATTAATCACTTATCCATATGATCAGTGGTTATTAACTTTCGGATGGGCACTGTGGCTAGTAAGCATAGCGCCATACTTGTCTACAGGTGATGTATGGTACTGCGGCATAGACGGCGTCATGTTAAAGGAGTTGGGTTGCAATACCAGACCCAACCCATGAATAGGTTTGGCGCTGTTCCTGAAAGAATGTAGCAGATCTACACAGTATAAATTTGGGGAGATTTATCAGAAGTGTCTGAGAGCAGAACTGTTCCAGTTGTTCATGGCAACCAATCAGAGCTCAGCTTTCATTTCCCCACAGCACTTTATAAAATGAAAGCTGAGCCCTGATTGGTTACCATGAGCAACTAGACACTTCCTATAGATCTCCCCTATATTTACATTATGTGCATATATTAGAATATATTATATGATGTAAATATCCCTTATCTTCGCATGTCTCAGGCGCTGTCTATAGATGTAACATGTAATCTACATAAAGTACTATACATTTTCACATTGGCGGTCTCCATGTTTCCTTCCTTCATACGGCGGGGTGCCAGGGGTTGTATTTCTATGGGAATGTCGTGAAATATTTGTTAACTAAGCAATTATTCCATCCCAAGCCACCAGCGCTCTTAAATCTGCAGCCTTTATTGATATCGTCATAATCAAGGCTACTGGAAAAATTGCTGGAGCAACACAATTGCAGATTCAGCTGTTAGGAGCCGCCTGTACGGTGGCGATTTGGAGTCGTTGTTCAGAGGTAATGAGTTCTGCAAGCGGCGCACAGCGGTTTTTTTTAACTCATTAGGTGACAGGTAGGACCAGGGATAGTATTCACATGAGGAAAGGGAAACCTCCATAACTAGCAATTCCCTCATATTTGCTTTCGCCTCCTTTTTCTGGGCTATTCTTAGGCCTGATCCTTAGGCCTGACTCCCTATCAAATTTAAAGGGTTTTTCAGAACTAAAATATTCATGGCCTGTACACGTCCCCCCCCCCCCCCCCATAGCGGTCTTTCCACATCACAGGCTCCTGACATCAGGTTGATCGGTCACATGGATTCCAGTAAATGAGCCTCAATACCAAGCACAGTCACTTTACTACGTGAGGCATTCAGCATCGCGTCTCTAAATACTGCAGTCTCTTAATGGAAGTCTAGCAGTAGTGTTGACCATGCACAAAACTACAGACAGTATCTGTGTAGCCACAGCTTTATGTCTGTTGTTACTAAAAATACATTTTTGATTCCAGAATTGTAGCTGAACTTGGAGTCCTGGGTGCACTAGTTTGTGAAATGTCTTTACTGAACACAACCCCTTGAGTAAGTGTTAACAGGCACTGCTACATCAGAGGGAGGGGCTGTGCATCAGTGCATGGAAGAGATCCCACCCACCACCGCTCCAAATCCAGCTACAATCCTGTAATGTACATTTATTTAAATTCAACACCTACAAAGGTATGGATACACAGATCTACAGTGCCAATACCTTACACTGTCCTCAGATTTGCATAGTCCCTTTAAGAGATCACCACCATCTGATATTGATGAGCTATCCTAAGGATCATAGACCAATGACCATCAATATCCAAGTCATAAAAAACCTAATTCTAGTGACCGGTGTAAGTCCTTATGATCGGGCCCCTAAAGATGAGTTATTTTCTATCTCATCGCTAATATATGCATTCCTGCCAACAGTCTCAAATTAGGTGGAAGTCTCCAACATCATTGGAGAATTCACAGCAAATTTATCTACAATGAAAAGTCAGGTAGACCGGAGGTGGTAACGTGAGCTGGACTTATGCCCTGATTTTTACCACTTTTAGAAATGGCATCAAACACAGAAACGTATAGTTTATTACATCATGTTAATACACATAGTATATAAACAACATATACACAAATCTATACAGTATAAAAACACCATATACATGCAGCATAAACACACATACATACAATACATATACACCATGTATACATTCATACAGTACCATATAGTATATGCACACACATAGAAAATACACACATACAGCATATAAACATATATTTATACAGATATAGAGCATATACGCATCACGTATATACACATACAGAATGAAGACATTACATATCCACACAAAAAGAGCATATACGCATCACATACGGTATGTAGACATCACATATACACATATACAGTATATACACATCACACATACACACAAATAGAGCACATACACATCCATACATTTAAACACTCATACACACTTATGTACATATTCATGCAGTCTCCTAATCCCATGACCAAGCAGCTGCTGACCACATTGAGGAAGAAGATGGCAGGAAGCAGAGATGAGAGATTCCTAGTCCTGCCAATCTGTTGTCCCCTTCCTAACATTTCTTATATACATATTACGCTATACAGTGTACAGCATAGGATGTATATAATGGTGCACATCCTCTATTCGTCCGTGTGTCAGGTTGGGTGGCCGGGCCCCCTGACACTCCTGGCTCCATTGCAGCTGTTATGGCTGCCACCCCTGTTGTTATGCCCCTGCTTGCATATTTGGGATGGCCATACAAGACATGGCTCAAATGAATGTCTGGCATGTAATATTTCAGTACTCCTATAGTGGGCGCCACATTAGAAATGTATGACCAATGACAACTTCCCTCGCAAGGATCTAAACGGAGTGTTGTGAATTTGTTTACCTACGTTTCTATAAAGTTTGCATTGATAGATTATAAGAGACCTCGGACACCTCTGTATAGGGACACTCTGGGACTTTCCTTGGGACTTAGTTGCAGGAGAAATTAAAATTACAAAATTTCAGCATTCTTTGGGCTGAAACTAATAGAATTTTTAAGAGTCTCTTGTAACCACTTTAATAGATGCCAAGACACACTACGTTTCCATAATTGTTGAGTATTTAGCTTTTTTTGTATCCCTCGGGGTTTTAAGAACCTGCAAATCCTTTCTATGGTTCTGCTTCCTAAGGGGAGTAAATAGTTACTCATACAATTATATTATGAGTCCTTATCCTGGTAACTATGGGATGGCAGTCGGTGTCACCAGTGATAATAGTCATTCCTCACGTCACCATCCTGCTATGTCATCTAATATGGTGGATAATGAACATTAGTGTTGACTGAGAATGCTGGCAGCATAATTAAAGGGGTTGGGCAGGAAATACTATTGATGACCTAATGTCAGGATGAGCCATCAATCATTCATGAGTGACATCTGGTTCCTTCACCCATTAGCTTCACATAAGCAGAGCACCTTCTGCTGGAACTAGTTGGTTGTCTTCATGTAGAGGTCAGAAGCTGTAACTACATCCACGACTCAACATGGTGGTGAATGGGAGCCACAGCCGTAGTTACATCTTCCGACCACTACACGGGATACAGAGTCAACTGCTTCTGGTTCTGCGGACTCTGATGAGATATTCGAAAGAGGTGGAATCTGGTATCGTCCCATCCTCTGCTCCAGTGGCCTTTTCTCAGGATAAACCATCAACATTAAGTCCTGGACAACCCCTTTAACTTCTCATAGAGTTGGTACCATTTAAAGGAGTTTTACATATTCATAGAGGGCTTAGGTACTTGCACAGCTACAGATCCAGGTTCCCAGTTTCTAGCCTTGTACCCAACCAGAAGTTCTGAGGGGTCATAGGTCCTACTGCATCCAGTGGTTGACCTTTCAGTATCAGGGGAAATCAGAGGAAGGAAAGCTCCCTGGAATGGAAAGTGATGTCCTGTTCTTGATGAGGCCAGTCATAGGATGAAGCAGGTCACATGACCCCTGTAAGTTCTGGTCGGACCCTAAGGCTGAAGAACCAGAGCTATGCAGGAGCGCGGTATTCATGGAGAACCCCTTTAAGGCTGAGTAATGCACAGATTTGGTCACACTTATGTGTCCGTTCATCCATTTATTGTACCTTAACTATCACCTACCACCAATGAAATTTTACACCTGTTTGGATAGTAGATCACCTAACCCTGTGTTGGGCCTATTTTTGGGTGGGGTTTGCTCAAAAATTTGGGTCAATCTCTGGAAATTCATCCCAAATCATCTTGTACTTCCACTCACTATTGTGCCTTCTCAACGCATGACACATGTCTGTAGATGACTCCTTTAGGTCCTGGAGCTTCTGTGTCATCTTCATAATTTACATATTATACAATCTCAAAACATGATTATTTTCGTATATGTATCATTATACAGGCAGTCCCCGGGTTACATACAAGATAGGGTCTGTAGGTTTGTTCTTAAGTTGAATTTGTATGTATGTCGGAACTGTATACTTTATAATTGTAAACCCAGCCAAAATTTTTTGGGTGTCTGTCACACATGTATTTAAAAAATGTTGGGTTGTCATAAGAACCAGGATTAACACTAAAGCTTCATTTATAAGCATCATTTATAACTGTTACAGCTGATTATTGTAGCCTAGGACTAAAGTACAATAAATTACCAACATCCAGAGGTCAGTTTGTAACTAGGGATCGTATGTAAGTGGGGTGTTCTTAATTAGGGGACTGCCTGTATATCCCTTCCCCATTGGTAACGTTTTTAATTCACCAACTTATCATCTTGATCATGATTGTCACCAGAAACATCTACCAGGCAGACATGTACAGAGCCGCAGCAGATGGCACTGCCTATGTCTACTGATGGGGCGACATAGCATAGAGCAGATGATTAAAAAAAATAGATTTTTAAGAATGTAATAGAATAATAATGCAAAAAAATAGATGTCAAAATATAACAATAATTACTAGAGTACGATAACATACAAATAATATAAAAAAATACATATATTAATAATGTAAAAAAACAAACCGCATAGTACAATGCTAAAATAAAATACACATAATATATGAAAATGTAATTAAAAAAATGAAAAATATAAAAATACAGTGCAATAGAACACAAAAATATTTTAAAAATTCCAAAGATTCATAAGGTAAAGAAATAAAGTGCAGAAAACAGTCAATACAATGATAACATGAAATACAAATCATAAATGAAAAATGTACTGGAATAATAAAGCAATAAATAGAATGTAGAAGTTATTGCTACACTACAATAAAATACAAACAAATATTAATAAATTACACAGATTAATAATCCCCCCAAAAAATTAAGTGCAAAAACAATAAATACAAAGGTAAATTAAATGACAACTAATACTACAGTACAAGCAAATCCAAATGATACAAGAAATGTCATATACCGGTATATATCATGCAAAAACATAAGGTAAAAAGAGAAAAGAAAAAGCAAGAATAAAATGTAAATAATAAAATGAATTACTACAGTACATTAAAATCCAAATAATACAAAAATTGCCACGATTTATAATGCACAAAATAATGGAATTAAAAGAAATGAAAAGACAATAATAAAATAAAATACAAAATAAATATATATATATAAAAAAAAATAATAGAATTAAAAAAGAGAGAAACCTATCCCCGAATTAAGCAGTAAGAGTTCATTGAGTAAGTGCAATGCTGTTAATTTTCTATGAAGGGAGTTTTTATTTTTTTGGAAAAATAACAGGAGGAAGGAAATGCTTATTGTACATAATTGGTGCATGGCGAGCCAAGCGCTACTGAATTGTACAGCAATGCTCTTCTGTTCTGCGCTAACAGAATGATGAATGATGATTGAGCCGTCCAGGCTATGACTGCCACATCTAATCTGCCTCTGATTTTTTTTTTTAGACAGCAGAAGAGAAAAATGTTTTATCTTTCCGGTCTATTCACGTGTAATTATAAATTCTGTTTAGGGATAATGTGATTCTCCAGGCATTAGATGCAGTTTATCTGCTGATGTCATCTGTATATTATGTGTAGGAGACATGTCAGCGGCCCGTGCATTAATCTGTGTGTTTATAGTCCCATTGGTATTATGGGTCTTCGTTAAAGGGGTTGGCCAGGAATGATAGTATATATCGCAATATTACTGATGGTGGAGAGGCTAATATCTGGTCCTCAAACCAATCATTAAAGGGAACCTACCACCACGATTCTACCTATAAAGGTAGAACGGGTGGTAGGTGGATGTATGGGATGTGAGGATAGCCCTTTTTAGAGCTAATCCTCACGCCCCCGCTATCTTTTTGAAAACATTTATTGCCCCAATATGTAAATAATGTAAAGCGGCTACTGGGGCGTGGAGTAGCTGGACATGAGACTACACGTCGCGGCTACTCCACGCCCCAGTAGCCCCTTTATTCCTCCTACCCTGAGATCTTTGGCACGCAGCTCCTCGTAGCTGTGAGCCCTCGTCCGAGAAGCCGGCGCTCTGCGCATGCGCACGCCGCAGTTCTCAGGGTAGGAGGAGTAAAGAGGCTACTGGGGCGTGGAGTAGCCGCGACGTGTAGCCTTAGCTCCGGCTACTCCACGCCCCAGTAGCCGCTTTACAAAGTTTACATATTAGGGCAATAACGTTTTCAAAAAGATAGCGGAGACATGCTGATTAGCTCTAAAAAGGGCTATCCTCACGTCCCATGCATGCACCCACCACCCGTTCTACCTTTATAGGTAGAATCGTGGCGGCAGGTTCCCTTTAAATTGGAACATGGAGTGGGAAGTAGCCACTATGATGTCTGTAATGGCCAGAGTCTGGAGGTACAGATGCAACACCCATTCATCTCCCCTTTAAACTCATGGGCCGTAATGCAAATTCTTTAACAGGGTCCCTGACTTGTCTCCTGTCATATATTGGGGTCTTCCTATGTGGAAGAGGAACCTTTTGGAACCTCGACTACTCGACTACTACCAATTGGTACCTCTTGCTCTCTATGGGCCAAAGGGACCTCTTTGCTTCATGCAGGTCCAAATCCCTGCACAGGGCATTATTGGGGGTAAGGAGGAAAAACTTCCAAGTTGTATAAGGTGCTGCTCACTACATGGCTACCTCTCTCCCTGCTGCTTCTCTACCTCCAGCCCTTCGCCATCCATCTTCTAGGCATCTGATTGCGAGAGGATGGGTTAGGAATGATACAGAAAGTTTCAGCCCCTTGCAATCAGACGTGTAGCACAGCCCTCATGAATATTTGACCCCTGACAAACCTCCAAGTTATGTAAGGTGCTGCTCACCACATGGCTACCTGTCTCTCTACCTCCAGCCCTTCGCCATCCATCTTCTAGGAATCTGATTGCGAGAGGATGGGTTAGGAATGATACAGTTCCATGGGAAGCACAGGTCTCATCAATTTTTCCTCCTCCCATTTGCATTTGACATCACAAGTCACATGATGTGGGGTCATGATGTCATAGTAGTGACCCTGTGATGCTACTTCCTGCATCATATAACAATGTAGTGTATTAAAGAAACCTGCAGACTGCACATATATCAGCAATGTTGCCTGTAAGGAGGAGTTTAGTGTGCATTAATGTTTCCCTGGATAACCTCTTGGAAGGAGTTTTCCCACTGATGATACTTAGGTTTTTTTCCACACATTTTATGATGAGTGTCTGATCACTTGGGATTTGATCCCTGGGACCCCCCCCCCCCCCCCCCCCAATTTATCCATATGGACCATATATGGGTCTTTGCTGGACTGCGCACTTGATCCCTGGATCTCTAAGCTGTTGGTGACACTTATGCCTTGGAAAACCCCTTTAAGATAGTGTGAAGACTTTGCTAGTGGTTCCTCGGGGTTATGGAAGAATGATATAAACTTTCTCATTATGTCTATATTTATCTGTCAGTGTCTGCATCTTGTCAGCAGTAAACCTATCCATAGGTAGAAGCAAGGTCATGGTGAACATCATCTCAACTCCGTCCCTTCTCCAGACACAATTACAAAGCCTTATAATTGTATGTGATGGGGCACTGTGTGTGCACTAGTAGAGGGGTTAGAAAACATTGAGCACAGGCAGTCCCTGACTTGACTTAAGGACACCCGACTTACAGATGACCCTGAGTTACAAACAGACCTCTCTGCCCCCTGTGACCTCTGGTGAAGCTCTCTGGCTAAACTTCACTCCAAGGCTGCAATGATCAGATGGAAGGTTTCTCTAATAAAGATTTATTGTTAATCTTTTTTTCCTTGATAACCCAAAATTTTGAAAATCCAATC
Source organism: Engystomops pustulosus (assembly GCF_040894005.1). Taxonomy (NCBI): domain Eukaryota; kingdom Metazoa; phylum Chordata; class Amphibia; order Anura; family Leptodactylidae; genus Engystomops; species Engystomops pustulosus. The sequence continues at coordinate 25,349,847 of NC_092415.1, read as the reverse complement.
CAGATATCCAAAATTTTTTTATCTGGAGTTACAATTATAAAATATACCAGTTCTGATTCAGGAATTCAACGTTAAAACAAACCTATAGAACATTGTACATGACCTGGGGACTGCATGTACTATGGGTTTTATTGTATTTTCAGTCTTAAAGGTAGAATCCAATTATTAAAAATGGAGATCTCTTCACTGTACTCTGCACAGCACCTCCCACTTAGTAACTATTGTAGGATTTAAACAGAAGCGGTTACAGCAGTGGGGAAGCGGCTGTGCAGAAGTACATTGAATTGATCTTGCACACTAGTGCACCAGAGTGCCCCGAATCCAGCTACAATCCTGGAATACAAATGCATTTTTCACACTTTGGCTGCTACAAAGGTATGGTGTCACAGATCTCCTGTGACGATAACTAACACCATCTGCAGCTTTACATGGTCAATATTTCATGCATTTAAAACGTAATCTACAACTCCAAACAGCTGACATACATTTAATGGGATTCTAGTGCCCTTGTGGCATTCACATACAAATGATATTTGAAAATCTACCATTGTCACTTTGCTCCCTTTTTTCTTGACACGTTGCTGACCTCACCAACATAATCTTGGTGCTCCGAATATGCACAGTGATCATTGGAGTCTTCAGGATGGGAGGGCGGGCATGCACAGTAAGCATTGGAGTCCTCAACAAGGAAGCTGAGCTTGTATGGTGAACATTGGAGTCTTCGACACAGGAAGGCTCACAAACGCAGTGAGAAGAGTCCTCAATGGAGAGAGCCTTGCATGCGCAGTCAGGATTGGAATCTTTAATGGTAGGAGCCTTGTATGCGCGGTAAGCATTGGGGTCTTTAACGGGGGAGACCTTGTATTTGAGTCTTCAACATGGGAAGATGTGCATGCGCTGTCCGGATTGAATTCTTCGACACACAAAGGAGTCTTCAACAGTGGGAGCCTTGAACGTGCAGTGAGAATTCGAGTCTTCAACATGGGAGGCTGTGCATGCGCAGTCAGGATTGGAGTCTTCGACACACAAAGGCTCGCAAACACAGTCAGGATTGGAGTCTTCGACACACAAAGGCTCACAAACACAGTCAGGATTGGAGTCCTCGACACACGAAGGCTCACTAACGCAGTCAGGATTGGAGTCTTTGACACACAAAGGCTCACAAACACAGTCAGGAATGGAGTCTTTGACACACAAAGGCTCACTAACGCAGTCAGGATTGGAGTCCTCGACACACGAAGTCTCACTAACGCAGTCAGGAATGGAGTCTTTGACACACAAAGGCTCACTAACGCAGTGAGCAGTGGAGTCGTTAACGGTAGAAGCCTTGCATGTGCATTTGAGTCTTCAACATGGGAAGCCGCGCATCCGCAGGGAGACGGTGACACCATGGTGAAGACTGTCCACTACACATGACCACAGTATGGAGAGGACCTAAGGGAGGGGGAAAGGAGGAACCATGACGGTGTGGATTTTTTAATTTCACTTTTAAATGGTGATATAAAAAACTGTTTGGGGTTCAGTAATTAAGAAGCTGCAGGGACCTGTCATTAGGTCCCATTAATTTCTTCTTTACAGCCGCCATATTGTGGTCCGCTCACAATCTGAATGTATTTGATCAATAACTTATACATTACACTCAGTGTAGATCAGCAATTATTCTGTGTGTAATGGAGTTGGAAAGGAACAATGGTATAAAAAAAAGTTTCAAACAAGTACCTGGGCATCGCAGAGTTAAACCAAACTTTTTTTTTTTCCCTTTATGATTTCGTTTTTTTTATCATTTGTGTAACTTGAACTCCAAAGTCATTCTGTCATGAAGATGGATATGGTGGAATATACCTGTCATAAAATCTTTAACCCTGTCAAATGACTGAAGAGACTGAATAGAAATGAGTTTGGGAAAACAGAAGTTGTGCGGAGCTCTTCCCCCTTTGACAGTCGGCCGAGAGCGAACGGTCATAGGGCAACTTTATTCTTCAGTCAGGAAGATTTATCAGAACCGCACTCGGGCTTTAGGATGTGGTCCACGTAGAAGGAGTAATACGTAGGTGTGGTAGATATCAGGGAGTAACTTAAAGGCAGTACAGAGAGGGTGCAGTCACCCATAAGTTCTCTCTTTCCAAATACGACAACAATAAGTGATAGGGGGGGTGAGGGAGGGAACTGTTGCAGATATCCTAACATTATGGGGGTCATTTACTAAGGGCCCGATTCGCGTTTTCCCGACGTGTTTCCCGAATATTTCCGATTTGCGCCGATTTCCCCTGAATTGCCCCGGGATTTTGGCGCAAGCGATCGGATTGTGGCGCATCGGCGCCGACATGCGCGCGACGGAAATCGGGGGGCGTGGCCAAACGAAAACCCGACGTATTCGGGAAAAAACGCTGCATTTAAAAACGGAAAATGTGTCGCGGAGCTTGCACTTACCTTCACTCAGCCGGCCTCGGTGAACTCCAGTGCGTTCCGATGCTTTTCAGCGCAGCAGCGCCACCTGGTAGACGGCGGAGGAACTGCCTTAGTGAATCCCGGCCGGACCCGAATCCAGCGCAGAGAACGTGCCCCTGGATCGTGAATGGGCCGGGTAAGTAAATCTGCCCCTATAGCTGCTATGCTCCTGAGAGGTGGGGAACTGTGGTGGAGCTGTCATAATGGGGCAGATTTACTTACCCGGTCCTGTCGCAATCCCGCTGTGCGTTGTCCGTTGAGGATTCGGATCTGCCGCGATTCACTAAGGTCCAGCGTCCAATTTCCTGCATGTGTGGCTTCCGCACTGAGGTCTGCCGAAGTTCACCTTCTTCTTCCTGGTCCATGTAAGTGCTTCTTCTTGCGACACAATTCCGTTTTTAAATTTGGTGGTTTGTCCGAATCCGTCGGGTTGTCTGACGGACCGCCCCCCCCCCCCCATTTCTGTTGCATGCAAGCCGGCACCAATGCGACACAATCCGATCGCGTGCGCCATAAACCTGCCGCAATTTGGCACAAAATGGAAATATTCGGGAAACCCAACGGAATTGTGGTCCGTGGACCCTCAGTAAATGAGCCCCAATGTAATGTTTGGGGGATGGGTTGTATATAGGATTTTGAGCACAAATGATAATGGCCTATAGAAATGGTGGAGGGGATATCACATCTTCTACACCAGTTTTCTCGACCCAAAATTGTGACTATTACCACCCTTACCCCTTACATCACCTCCACCGGAAGTGGAGATGTTGGGGGCTGTCCCCTACCACCACTTGGACTGGTGCTTGACGTTCCTGCCCCGTGCCTGGAACTGGTGCAGGCTATAGCGCATTACTACGACTGAGCCTCTTGATGTATATATCACCTATGCCTATATCACGCACTGGAGCCATTGGGTGATACCCCTTCCCCCCCAACCATAGTATATAGGAATAGAGGAAGATACCATATTTTTCGGACTATAAGGCGCACCGAATTATAAGACACACCACCAATAAATGCCTGCTAAAACTTCTAGGTTCATATATAAGGCGCACAGGATTATAAGGCGCACCTGAATATAAGGATGAATGATCAGCAGGGGTTGGGGTGCAGAGAGAAATAGTCCACCGTATATGAGGGTCATAGTACATAATAGGCGGGATATTCGGATACAAAGGTACATAGTCAGGTTTGCTGTTATACGGGATGTTATGAGCTATAAATTATTACTTTTATGACTTATTTTGCATTCTATTTAGCATTTTGTACTATTATGCTTGTGTGTGCTCTTTATTACGCTTTGTGCTTTGTTCTGTAATCGCAGTTTACGGACCAAATTTTGGCGCAATCCAGGATCTTTATAGCTCTAGATCCACAAATTACGGAAGGAGGCGTCTCGTCAGCATAGAAAAAGCAAATAATAGTTTCTAAACAGCCGGCAGAATGATAAGACAACTGTAAATCTGGGTGACCAATGTGATTAGGATCCGGAGGATAGTGCTTTCCTGCAGCTGCTGCAATTTATATGGACAAGTTCTTCTGTATTCCCTCATAAATCATTATTTGTGTTTCCGAACCACTGACTGGCTTCTCCCTGTAAAGCTGAGAGGGCTGAATCTGCGAAAACACATTGTAAAGTCCAGAGCGCTGCAAGTCTATTTCTTTGTGTCTGCCCTGGCGGCAGCGGAGATACGGTCTAATAAATGTTCATATCCCAGAGATATAGATTAGCGAGGTCTATTTGCCTAACGCCGTCCTATAAATGTGCTGAGAGAACGGTTTTATATCTGCGCAAAGACAAGTGTCCCAGTAGATACTCAATAGATGATATATAATAGGAGCTAGAGTTATAGGAATGCGTTCACACGTGAACATGTGTTGGGCCTACCTGAGGTGGTAAACCCTTCAACCATAAAAATACCATAAAAAATCAAATCATGTAGGATGTATCATCAAAAAGATCTAATAATTTATAATATCGGAATCGTCCTATATGAAATAGATCATAATATCCAGTGATTACTCCATTCACTTCTAATTGAAGATCTATGGGGCCTATTATAAAGTGTTAGAACCTGGGGGCCCACCGGAGGATTCTCTGATGCTCTGGTGGGCCAGTCCGACACTAGCCCTACCAGGCCCTATCTATTACTTAAAGGGAAAAAGATATCTGATGGATGCCTAGGACTTGGATATGATCGTGCCTTCTACAGTGACATCTCTCACTAGCTAATAGATGAGGGCTCTGTCACCAGATTTTGCCCCATTAAACTACCAACCACCTTCAGATCAAGTATAAAAATACCCATTCTAGAATACCTTATTTTATGTGAACTCTCACCCCTTTACCTATAAAAGATCTCCAAATCAGCAGAGAAGAGTCATATTTGCCTCAGATGAGTCAAGTTTAGAGGCTGCAGGATGAACATCACTTTGGATTCTCCTGTAGAACTTAGAAACATGGGGAGGTTAGCTGATTATCTGTAGTGGATTATAATATATGCAGATTCTAGGGGGCACATGGCCATCCAAACCACTCATCAAATGTTATATAGAAAAGGACCTTTACCCTTTAACTACTACTTATACATTGGGTTCTCAAAGATGTAATTCTTATCTTTAATATGATATCAAAAGCATGTTTCTAGGTGCTATAGAACAAAAAATAGGGCGTCTGAAGTGACACTCCCCCTGCAGGCTCTAAAAGTGACTCATCTTAGGCAAAATAGGACTCTTTTCAGCTCATCTGCATATGACTTTGGAGGAGATTTTTTATAAACTGGAATTCTTGAAAAGGACATTTCATACCGTACCTGAGGAGGTTAGTACTTTAGTGGCATCAAATCTGATGATAGTGTCCATTAATAAAGGGCCTGCATTTGGCCATTGATAGTATCCTTTATAGATACATTGCTATACATCTTCTACAGTGAAACATAAACACATTAATTAATTAATATTTGCATGATTGTCAAGTTTCAAGGATTAATTCATTCCTATATTTCTAGAATGCACAATTGTGAGAAAAGTTGATGAGTATTTTCCAGCACTCGCTGTCAACTATTCCCCCTATCCCAACCATTCACATGCAGAGTTCAGCCAGCATCTATATATTCTCAATGGGACCAGGCACCTCTGATGGTGACGTATCTCCTCTGACAACAATAGTATGAGGTGTTTTTCATCACCATGAGGGTAAATTCAGTCCCTCACATATAAGATAGTCAGGGTTTGCTTTGTCAGACTGTGGCTCCTTAGGCCCACCAGTGAAAATTACTCTGGGGTCCACTCTCCATTATTCCTCAGGTAATACACTCCAAATTGGGTTATTTTTTGCTTGACCAATATTGGATTAAGCCAGGGCCCACCGGAGAATCCTCTGGTACTCTGGTGGGCCAGTCCCACAATGTTCAGGGGATTCCTGTAGGTTTGGAAGAATATTAGCATTGTCACTGAATCACGCTGATCCAAACTCCCGGAATGTTTCCTGACACCACAGTACAGTACATTAATATTATATTTCCAGGAACAATCTCCTTTAAGCCCACCCATATAATTGAAGTTTACTGAATATTTAGTTGCTTATAAAATCCTCCTCGTTACATTTTGGTTGAAGCTGATTGGCTGTGCAGTCTCCCAAGTATGTCTGTGGTGTCAGGAGACATGCAGGAAGTGGAGGTTGGCAAAGATCAGGAATAGAGTTAATGGGGCAGATTTACTTACCTGTCCCAGCGCGATCCCCGAGGTGCGTTCCCCGATGAGAATGAACAGCTGCCGTGATTCACTAAGATCGTGCGCCCGATATCCTGCATGTGTCGCTTCCCCGCTCAGGTCCGCCGGAGTTCACCTTCTTCTTCCCGGTGCATGTAAGTGCTTGGCTTGCAGCACAATTTTAAATGTTCAATGCTGATCGTCAGTCGGCTCGCCCCTTGATTTGTGTCGCGTGAAAGCCAGCACAATTGCGACACGATCCGATCGTGTGCGACGCAATCCCCTGCACAATCTCAGAAAACGCCGGAAAACCCAACGGAAATGCGGCCGTGGGACCTTAGTAAATAAGCCCCAATATTCTTCGAGCAAAAGCCAAATTTCAGTACCTTGGGTGACAACTGCTGAAGAGACAATGGATTTTTTTTCCGACTAAAATCAGATCCACCTCGCCTAATCCGCTATACATTTCGACAACTGAGTTTATAGGGAGTCTCTGACCACTGCATTTCCCTTCTGTGGGAAGCAGATCATATTTGCGGCCCACAAAATTGCAGATAAACAGATACAGCTTGTCTCTCTCACATCCGTGCGGGTACGTCGCTCAGGCCGCTTTGCAATTAATTTTTTGCTTTAGGCAACTTTGACATTGTGTAACATTATTAGAGATTGTTTGATTTATTTCCAGGCTGAACATTGCGCCAGAGCTTATGGAAAGTGGGCGGCTGAGGCGTAAGAGGGGATCGGGGCCGGGAGGAGTCGGTGCGGCTCTCTGTACACAGGAAATCCATCTCAGATTATTACTTACCGCGCTGCACTTGTGTTTTATAGACACAATCATTGGGTAATATAAGGACAATTGGATTTCAGCGTTTATGTAGAATGCAATAATGTCACAAAGGATACATCCAAGCCGCATGTAGAGACGTAACTCTCGCACAACGTAACGAGGAGGATTTTATAAGCAACTACTGTAAATATTCAGTAAACTTCAATTATATGGGCGGGCTTAAAGGAGACTGGTCCTGGAAATATAATATAAGTTAAAGGGATTCATTTACGTATTGATCTTTTATGCATAAACTAGGTGATCAATAATCAACCCTCTTGGGACCAAGATACTTTGATGGCTGCATTTCCACATCCACAAAATTTAGGGACATATTTCTCAGAACTTGTATCCCTGAAGGCCATTGGGCCTATTTCCCCCCTATGGTACATCCATGCTCAGTGGGCATGGAGGGCTATGAAGGGGCCACGGCTGGTGGCATTGTGAGCCGCCGCAGAGATCCGATCTAGCGTTGAACTGAATCCGCCATGCATGATGTTAAGAATCCGCCATTCAAGGTAGCAAAAAGAGGCAACGTTTTCCTTGTCCCATCCTGGAAAGCATATTCGCGTATTTCCTATAAAGATGCCAAACTTTGCCATAAATTATAATGAAGCTCTTTTGGCCTCCTCCAGGGTGGCAATTGTTTTGGCAGACTAAAAAGTCCTGTATACAGATTTCCAATGCTTATTAAGGGTGAAGATAGTGTATGAGCAGAAACTGATGAAGCAATGCATTGGTGGATACACAAATTTGTCAGAAAATGCAATGGGGGGGCGAACCTAATAATCCTGGAATGACTGCCTGAGACCGCCTCTTTATAAGTGACAGACATTTTAAACTGTTATCTGTGTGAAGGTTGTCTGTAGGCAAATTTTAGAAATCAGGCCCGTCCTTGTGGCACTTCATGTCTAATTTGCATATTCATAAAGTGAGGATTATCGCTTTCTTACCTTTTGGGTTTTGTTTCCACTCTCACTACAAACCCCTATTAGGCACTATTATTGCTCTGGGAGTAATAGATATAGGGGCACATTTACTAAGAGTCCGAACGCCGCATTTTCATCGGGTTTCGCAATTATTTACGTTGTGCGCTGAATTGCCCCGAGTTTTCGGCGCACGCGATCGGATTGTGTCGCATCGGCGCCAACTTGCATGCGACACAAATCGGGGGGGCTTGGACGTCGGACAACCCGACTGATTCAGACAAACCGCGGAATTTAAAAAGCAAATTGTGTTGCAAGATCAGCACTCACATGCACCGGGAAGAAGAAGGTGAACTCCGGAGGACCTCAGCGCAGCAGCGACACATGCAGGAAATTAGACGCACCATCTTAGTGCGGCAGACGTGAATCCTCGTCGGACATCGCACGGTGGGGACCGCGACTACATGGGTTGGCAAATGTGCCCCATACTGTAGAATATTGAAATATTAATATTAAATATATGAATTTATTACCCTCACATTTTATTTATTCATTTTTTTATTTTTTGGGGGGGATTAGTAATGTCTGTGTAAATATCAAGAAAGTTTCAGCAGCACAACAAATGTAATAAAAAGAAAAAAGTTGGGTGCACGCTATATCCATTAAATAAGCCGTATGCACACTTACATAATGATGTGTGACCCCTTTGGCAGGATCACCCTTCTTTTATCTTCCTATGCCCTTGTTTTTAAGGAAAAGGGCTTTAAAAATTATGCAAATGAGCATGAGCACCTATGGAGCCCAGAGCCCCTCAGGCTCATTTGCATAATGTATTATTTAAAAAATAAAAACAGGGCATAAGAAGCTAAAAGAAGAGCAGATCCAGCCAGAGGGCCCACACACCAGTAAGTAAATGTACTTATTTCACAGCCCTTGATCCTGGTGGTAGATTTCCTTTAAGGCAGCCCAATATTTATTAAAATATAAATATATAAATCTATAGAAAGAGAAAAAAAATATAATACTAAAAAACGTGTGTAAAATAGTTGTAGTATATGAACTACTAAAACAACTAAAACAATTGAACTACTAAATGAATAAATAACATTTTAGGTTAGTAAAATATTTTACTAATCAATATTTTTTACCTGAAATAAAAAAAATGTTATTTATTTATTCAGTTTTTTCATTTTTTTGGTTGTTTTATTACAGTTCTTTTTGTACATACTAATTGAAATGTTGCTATCCTCACTTACCTACTACAGTATATGTAACTACTGAATACTGCAGCCACTTTTCCCCTCTTTCTCCATTTTTCTGGCCAAATCTAAATTTAGAAATGTCTTTTTTTGGGCATGATATCCCCAGATTGTAAAGGGTTACTACATGCATTTTGCAGGCAATACCGGCCAAGCAGTAATCAGCTAAGTACCTTAATCCTCCTTAAAGGGTAAATTCTTACTTGACCTCCAGCTATATACAGCACATGGTAACAGCATTAAACGGTGACCCTCCTCTTTTGCTTTCCCCACGTCTCTCTGTTGGGTCGGCGATGCACAGGGATGTACCGTCAGGACAAGACAGCAACGTGCTCAAGTACAACATCATTCTGTCCCCAGATCCTGCATCAAGCCTGACAGGTAATTATGCATCGAGAGGAGACAATAATTTACTAATAATTAAGGAGGTTGCGGCTGATGATTACCGGAACTGCGCGCGCCGATTCACCGGGCATAGGAGGATTAAATGAAAGTTGCAGCCGGCTCAGGGATGGAGGCATTTGCATGAAAACGGTGTTGCCTCGCTCCCAGATGTGCGGCGACTGATTGAAAGGTATAGATAGGGAGAAAACAGGCTGCCGGGTGCTTCTGCTTCATGTCGAAAAAATTTCGCTAATCCCGAGGTTTTAATCTGCAAATGTCTTCCTATAAGATTAATCTTTTATTATTATTGTCTTTGATATGAAATGTTTGGCTGGATGGGAAAATTCTTTGACTGTCTTGAAATGAAGCGTACAAACAAGGGAGTATTATATAATTGCACAGCTGAAAAGCTTACGCTCGCGCGGTCGGAATTAATCAGTACTTTCACTTTCAAATGAGGCCGCTTTTATTCCGACGTTATATTCTCTTTAGAAATGGCGTCCGCCTGGTGCTTAACTTTCATTTATAGTCATGAAATAAAAAGGTAAAAGTTGTGACATGTGACTAAACCAGCTCGATATCTGACGAGCCGGTAGGGTTCACGGGTTGACGTGTTCTTACTATGTGCATGTGCTTGTATGTACTTACTATGTGTCTGGGTGATTAGGTAGGTGTAGAGGCATGTATTTCTTGGTCTATCTGTTTGGGCAGGGGTAAGATACCAGGGCCTGCTGTGCATGGTCGGACTGACCCACCATGGTACTAGAAGATTATTGGGTGGACCCAGGCGCTGACATAAAAGAATAATAGATTGACCACTTAAGCAAGATATTTCTTGCACTGGTCCATAAGTTTGGGCAAGGGTAAAATACCTGGCTCTACTGTGAATGGTTGGCCCACCATGGTACTAGAAGATCCTCAGGTGGACCCGGGCGCTGACACAAAAGAATAATAGATTGATCACTAAAGCGAGGTATTTCTTGCACTGGTCCATAAGTTTGGGCAAGGGTAAGATACCAGGCTCTACTGTGGATGGTTGGACTGGCCCACAATGGTACTGGAAGATCCTCGGGTGGACCCAGGGGCTGACACAAAAGAATAATAGATTGATCAGTGGAGGCATGTATTTCTTGCTCTGGTCCATCAGTTTGGGCAAGGGTAAGATACCAGGGTCTACTATGCAAGGTTGGACTGAACCACCATAGTAGTAGAAGATCCTCCAGGGGACCCAGGCTCTGATGCAAAATAATAATAGATAATAGTTTGATCACTGTATGCATGTATTTATTACACTGCTCCATCAATTTGGGTAAAATGGAAAGATAACAGGGCCTGCTGTGCATGATTGGACTGGCCCACCATGGTAATAGAAGATCCTCGGGTGGACCCAGGCCCTGACACAAAATAATAATAGATTGATCACTGTAGGCACGTATTTATTACACTGGTCTATCAATTTGGACATAAGGGGTCAGATACCAGGACCTACTGTGGATGGTTGGACTGGCCCATCATGGTACTAGACAATCCTCCAGGGGACCCAGGCACTGACACAAAATAATAGATAATAGATTGATCCCTCTAGGCATGTATTTATTACACTGGTCTATCAATTTGGCCAAGGGTCACATACCAGGGCCGACTGTGCATGGTTGGACTGGCCCACCATAGCACTAGAAGATCCTCCAGTTAACCTAGGTTCTGATGCAAAATAATAAGCTTCTGCGGTCAATCACATGACAATAGGATCTATTCAGTATAGGATCAATTTTAAAAATATATGGATTTATGAATCTTAATCTACGAGATGCACAAATCCATTATGGATGTACTGTAGACCCTCAACATTCTCAGCTTTGGTAGACCACAGTCACTATGTATGTTGCTGAAGATAAACCTGAAGCTGATGACATACAAATTCAGTGTGTTTCATTTAAAATGACTTATTATTATAACTTTTTTGGCAAGATATGCTCTCCATTTAGATGATTTGGTACTATAGGCCAAGACATTGGGGCAGATTTACTTACCCGTCCCGTCGCCATCCCACGGTGCGTTGTCCGACGTGGATTCGGGTCCGGTGCGATTCACTAACAGCGTGCGTCCGAGTTCCTTCCTGTGTCGTTGCTGCGCCGAGGTCCGCCGGAGTTCACCTGCTTCTTCCTGATGAATGGGAGTGCTTGATCTTGCACAACAAATCCTTTTGTAAATTCTGCGGTTTGTCCGAATCCGGCGGGTTTTCCGACGTCCTTGCCTCTTGATTTCTGTTGCGTGCAAGCCGGCGCCGATGTGACAATATCCAATCGTGTGTGCCAAAATCCCGGGGCAATTCGGCGCAAAACGGAAATATTTGGGAAACCCGACGAAAGTCCGGCATTCGAACCGTTAGTAAATGAGCCCCAATGTGTCAACAGAGAGTCCCGGTTTATGTTTATCTCCACCTTTGAAGGGTATGTTCCCATTTGCATTGGTCAGTTCCATTGTTCTGCCTGATGATAGGATCAGAAGATCCTCATCATTTATATAATGGGCAGTGGTGGCTCTGGACTGAGTGGTCGTTGGGGTCTCCATTATGCTGCCAATATTTTTGTCTGATTTTTGTCTCTACACCAAGTTTTAAAACTTATCTGGTAGGATCTTGTGGTAGATACATCGGGGTCTAAGATGTTGATCTTGAAGGTAAGACCAAGTGAAATTCCTAATTTTACCTCCCATTTCTAACCCTAAAACATATCTTTTTAAGAGTTCTCCAGCTTTCAGATCTTAAAGGAAATATATCACTAGCTGGTAGACATATTAAACCACACATACTCACCTACGCTCCTCCTGATGCTGATCCCAGCTGTGGTCTTCAGTAAGCTTGACACGCTAGGATCACCTAAAAAATAAACTTATAATAAGCAGCACGGAGCGCTGGGAGAAGGCTTGGGGCTGCTAATAATACATACCCGAGAGGCTTGAATTCATGCCTCCTGCATGACAGATGCCTCACTCTCCCATGTTGGACAGGGAGGTGACTTCACACAGGAGGCGTGCATAATTAGTAGCCTGGAGTGCCGGACGTCTCGTCCCTGCGCTCCGGGCTGCTAATTATAAATTTTGTTTTCTAGGTGATCCTGGCCTGTCCAGCTTAGAGAAGACGGTCACCGGGATCAACATCAAAAGGAGCGGAGGTAAGTATTTGTAGTTTAGTATGTCTACCAGCTAAGTGAATGTTAATTACATTTTAGAAACCTTTAAGTTTCCCTTATAATTGTTTCCCTTTAACTAATCTTTAATTAACCAGAGGAAGAGATCTACTATAAAGACTGTGTAAAGTCTTAGAATCTCCATTTAATGGAAGCCTTGATGGTATTAAAATATTTATTCGGAATGTTACTTTCGCCGGCACGGATTCTTCTTCATTACCGCCCTCATATCTTTTAGACCTTTTTATTGTTGCTTTTCCCTCTATTATGTTTTTAATTGACATTATTGTAGTTTATGTCTCATGTATTGTGTGGGTGGTTTTGTGTTCTGTTGAATATCTATGTTGTCTTTTTGAAGGCTTTACTTTATATCAGGATTTTTCAAGCATTTTTTGCTTTAATGCATATTGTACTATAAACATATAAAGTAAAAATAAAAGTCCAGGTCATACTGACTTAGTTGGATTTTCCTTATGCATAGTGAACAGGGGTCAAGGTAGAAAAGCAGCAAATAAATAATAAAAAAAAAAAATCACCATGGAAATAAATCGAAGGAAGAATATTTTTTGACTATTCAAAGACATTTAGTGATGACTGACGCAAAGGAAAGAGCAATACCTATAAGTATTATACCTGCTCCGTGACTTTCAATGTTGATTTTGCTTGCACTGGCGACATTGTTGTTAACATTATCTCTATCCCCTGTGACATCACTGTGTGCATTATCTCTGTAATATGTAATCACTGTGTGCATCTTCTTTGTGTTGTGACATCACTGTGTGTATTATCCTGTACTGTGACATCACTGTGTGTATTATCCCTGTACTGTGACATCACTGTGTGTATTATCCCTGTACTTTGACATCCCTGTGTGTATTATCCCTGTACTGTGACATCACTGTGTGTATTATCTCTGTACTGTGACATCACTGTGTGTATTATCTCTGTACTGTGACATCACTGTGTGTATTATCCCTGTACTGTGACATCACTGTGTGTATTATCCCTGTACTGTGACATCACTGTGTGTATTATCTCTGTACCGTGACATAACTGTGTGTATTATACCTGTACTGTGACATCACTGTGTGTATTATCCCTGTACTGTGACATCACTGTGTGTATTATCCCTGTACTGTGACATCACTGTGTGTATTATCCCTGTACCGTGACATCACTGTGTGTATTATCCCTGTACTGTGACATCACTGTGTGTATTATCCCTGTACCGTGACATCACTGTGTGTATTATCCCTGTACCGTGACATCACTGTGTGTATTATCCCTGTACTGTGACATCACTGTGTGTATTATCTCTGTACTGTGACATCACTGTGTATTATCCCTGTACTGTGACATCACTGTGTGTATTATCCCTGTACTGTGACATCACTGTGTGTATTATCCCTGTACTGTGACATCACTGTGTGTATTATCCCTGTACTGTGACATCACTGTGTGTATTATACCTGTACTGTGACATCACTGTGTGTATTATCCCTGTACTGTGACATCACTGTGTGTATTATACCTGTACTGTGACATCACTGTGTGTATTATCCCTGTACTGTGACATCACTGTGTGTATTATCCCTGTACTGTGACATAACTGTGTGTATTATCCCAGTACTGTGACATCACTGTGTGTATTATCCCTGTACTGTGACATCACTGTGTGTATTATCTCTGTACTGTGACATAACTGTGTGTATTATCCCTGTACTGTGACATCACTGTGTTTATTATCCCTGTACTGTGACATCACTGTGTGTATTATCTCTGTACTGTGACATTACTGCGTGTATTATCCCTGTACTGTGACATCACTGTGTGTATTATCTCTGTACTGTGACATCACTGTGTGTATTATCTCTGTACTGTGACATCACTGTGTGTATTATCCCTGTACTGTGACATCACTATTTGGATTATCCCTGTACTGTGACATCACTGTGTGTTGACTGGGGCCATGTCTGCCGGGATTCACTAAGATCGTGCGCCTGATATCCGGCAGGTGTCGCTGCTGGAGTTCACCTTCTTCTTCCCGGTGCATGTGAGTGCATGATCTCGTGACACAAATAGTTTTTTAAATTCTGCGGTTTTTCCAAATCCGTTAGGTTGTCTGACGGCCACGCCCCCGATTTCTGTTGTGTGAAAGCCAGCGCCGGTGCGCCACAATCCGAACGCGTGCGCCAAAATCCCAGGGCAATTCGGCGCAAAATGGAAATATTCGGGAAACCCGACGAAGTGCGGCATTCGGACCCTTAGTAAATGAGCCCCAATATGTTTGGTAGAGGGGAGTTGACTAAATAGAAGACATTAGATGGCAGAACGTGGGGTGACTACTACATTTTTTGGCCGCTGTAATGTACATGGACAGAAACATCCAGTTATTTCTGTCGCTGGTGAATTGGTTAGTAGCGATGAGGCAGAAATCCAGCTCTGCTACATGTGTACATCTGCTGTAGTAAAGCTCGATACAATGTTGTCCTTGTGTATGTATACATGTTACATCTGACATATTGATGTATGCACAATATATTT
This sequence comes from Engystomops pustulosus, assembly GCF_040894005.1. Taxonomy (NCBI): domain Eukaryota; kingdom Metazoa; phylum Chordata; class Amphibia; order Anura; family Leptodactylidae; genus Engystomops; species Engystomops pustulosus. The sequence continues at coordinate 25,334,561 of NC_092415.1, read as the reverse complement.
GGCGCAGTTACCCCTCGCATCCCACGACTTGGATGTATTAGTTGTTATGGGAAATTGTTGGAGAAGTATTTGGGGCTGATCACTTATTGGTTATTCCTGTCACTTCCCTGGGACGTTGCTGCAGTTCCCGGCACAATGGGAGGTCGGGAGCGCTGCTGCGCATTGGAAAAGCTGTAAAGAGTCTGCAGCGCAACGCCAACAATGTAGCCTCTTCATTCACACGGATCCAGGGGGGTCCTGGACGTCAGACATCCACCTATTTTACATTTTCGGACCCCCCTTTTTATTTCAAACATGTACATTGTAACAAAATAGCCCTTGAAATCCTCCCGCTCTGGATCCCTCTGCATGTGTGATGGCGAGCGCGGCTGCTTGGAATAACATTTTCCATCTCCTTCTGGCTCCTAAACATGTTTTATTTTGTGCTATAGAAGGCAGTAAATAAAACATATGGCTTTGTGACAGAAGAATAGTTTTATTACTGCAGTTACTCAAATTGCACACAGTGGTATCCTGCGAGTGTGAATGTCAAAGAATGATACCAGGAAAAAAACGTTTCGGAGAGTCGGAGGGAAAAAGATCTCCCAGCCACGCTTTAAAAACCTAAAATGTACATATAAACGTATGAACC